>NC_137639.1:12865305-13291341 GCF_963383615.2 Lipophrys pholis | reverse complement strand
GAGAATCAAGTAAAAGCAGAAAGCCCAGAAAGAAAAAAAAAGAAACACACACACATACACGTCATGTTTATATTTAATAGCTTTTTTACTTTTGGAAATGCCACAATGTACTTGGTCAGCATGTTTAGACAGGACCAGAGGAAGGAAGGATGGAAGAACGAAGCGGGGGGATTGGGGGGGGGGGGGGGGGGGGGGGGGGGGGGGTTGAAAAACAACTTTGTACAAGCACCTCTGGTTTGTTCTCATTTTGTTATTTAGCTCCATAAATGAAAGAGGGGAAAAATGCTTGGCCACCATCTTGTGGTATTTCCTGCTAATCCCACAACCTCCTGCTCAGCGGTGGTGCTGGTGGTCCGTGTGTGTGCGTGTGTGTGTGTGTGTGTGTGTGTGCTGTGGTGTGTGTGTGTGTGTGTGTGTGTGTGTGTGTGTGTGTGTGTGTGTGTGTGTGTGTGTGTGTGTGTGTGTGTGTGTGTGTGTGTGTGTGTGTGTGTTTGCATGTACATATGTGCACCTGCATGTCTGCTGGGGCTCTAGTTTCTAGAGTGTGTGGCTAAAATCTAAATCCATGCCAGGACAGCAATCCGGTTTGAAAACACAGCTCCTAATCCTTTAACCTTCAGAACAAGAGAAGAGGGAAAAACAGCTGAAGGGCCCCACGTGGTGAGGCAGAGGGAGCGAGACAGACACCCAACTAAGACCAGACCAGGGGGCCACTGATATTCCTTCAGACACCCCCAACCTTCTCCTCCAGGGAGGAAAATGGATTTCTATTTCTGGTGGCTTGATATCGCTGATCATGGTTCATAGCCCCCTTTCAGGGCCTGGAGTTAACATCGCGGGCCGATGTCAGGATGCGAACACTGATCAGAGCCAGGGAGATGGGTCCTGATGGCCTTCCAATCTGCCAAAGCTGTGATGGCTGCTTGCTGATACCATCACAGTAAATTCTATCACTGTCACTCTCTGTTTCTATCCAGAAGCACTCAGACTATGTGTTGGCACATCTTAGTGTGTGCATTTGTGTGTACTTGCCTTTTCTTTCTCTTTTTTTTTTTTTCGCAGCTGTCCATGACTGACAAGTTATCTGATGGCATTGTGCTCTGTGTTATGTACTGTAGCTTAACCTCAATGATGCCATTGCTTGAAAACTCAAGGAGCTGGAATCACAGGGGTAATGACCAACAAGAATATGACTGATATAAAATTGCACTGGAGGGGTGGCAGGTACACATAATGGGATTCAGCATGAGTGGCAATTGATCCACAAATTTAACTACATGTAATGGGGAACTGAACAATGGGTGCCAATGTCTCATTAAGTAGTAAGGTGGCAAAGTTGATTGTCGTATCAACAAAGACACACACTTTAACAAACTTTCACTTTGCAGCTTTACGATGATGAAAACACAGTCCAAGCAGCACATGACTCTAAGCAGTAGTCCACGGTTGTATCTCAGATCAAACTGTCAACATATCAACTTGCGATTCTCCAACATTTTCCATGCTATCAGAACTCCGACCTCCGTGTACTTTGGCTGTATTGATATTTATGCTGAGTGATAATTCCTGACAATAAATAAATAAAATGTTCCTCCTCTTCTGTGTCTGTATAGCCCCCAGCATATTCCTGGGGCCTCAGTCGAGGAAGGGAAATGCATAAACAAGAAAAGATCTGAAGAGACTTAGCCAGGGGCACTGACTAACCCCCCACCCCCCCCCCCCCCCCACTCACACACACACACACACACACACACACACACACTGTATATGCAGTCACCATTCAAGTTCCTCTTCTACACATATAAATTCATTCACATACTGGAACATTAATGGTCAGCAAGCCAAATGTTTTCAGAAATCAGAGGCTCCTGTGTTAAGATTTGATTCTTAGATGAAAGGTACGGTCTTCTAAAGACTTTGCTCATGAAACGTTTCGCTATTTTTCTCCTAACTTCTGCCAAGCGCTTGGATTTATCACTTACCAAGCTATTTGTTTATGAATGTGAGATTGGAGGTTTCTGCTTTGGCTTTAACAAAGTTCTAGAGGGCACCTTTCAGCTTTATTGATGAAGGCTGCTTGTATTTACATCTGTTTCAAATGTTCTCTTTCCTCACAGATTTAAATTAAAACTGCAAAATACCAATATGTATACAGGAGTCTATCATCACACAAAATCGGAATAGTTCTTAAGCGTCTTGAGAATCCATCAACACACTGTCTCTTCTTTATTTGATTAACCAACAAACAGGTTATCCGGTTAAGTATCTGTTCCTGTCAGCCTCTGTAATGACAAGCGTTTGTTTAATAAGGGGAGATTTACATTTTAATCCGTAGTGTAAAGTACAGAAGTACGTGTAAATGACATTATAATCACAAAACTATTGCCCAACATTTATAATGCTAAACCTGAGTACATTGGTCCCAGTAGACCAACATAAACAGTGAAATATTCATGCGATTTAATTTTTTTTAATCTATCAAATGAAGACATTAAATACTTAATTTTCTTTACCGAGTATTAAAACCGGAGACATAAAAACAAATATCAAATCTTCATTCGTGTGGCTCATGTTGAACCATTAATGTTTGTCTATTTATCCACGTAAGAAATATGTCCCCCCCCCCCAAGTCTGTTGTTCTTAATGATTTTTCCTATTTATGCTGCTCAGTACAAGCCTTCAGTATAATTCACGATAAAAACGGATAAACGTTGCGTTTGTTTCAGTGGTGCCGGAGACTTTTCCATACAGTGCCTTACATCTCCTGTGGCAGGCCGTTTCCCTCATCCTCCATACCATTAGGGCCATCAATGTTGACAGGATCAATACCTGTGTTTTGGCCCCAGTGCCCCTGCCAGAGATAGCATGTCACTGCTGACAGACAAATATCAGCGCTTGGCCCTGTGACGGAGGGGAAATCGCAGTACTTTTCCGTTAAGATCATCCAACATGGTATTGATTTGCCCCGTGCTAATCATACATCAGAGCTGAAAAAATGGCTCAGAGGCAAACGCTCCATTGTTCACGATTGGGAGATGTAATAAAAAAGAGAGACATTTCTTTTATTGCTTGTAACTCGGGGCTAGTCACATAATCGTGCCTTGACAGGAAAAGACCTGGTTAGATTGAGGTCCATCAAAGTGGTGTTGGGACTTTTTTTAGTGATGATCCCATCAACTCAGGCAGACTCTGATTACAGTTTGTGTAGATTAATGTGTTTTGAAAATCTTTTTTTAACTATTGTTTTTTGTTTTTTTTATAAACATTAAAACTTAAAATTAGTACAACAAAAACATCTTCATTTTCATTCACACCAAATAAAATGTTAATGCGCCATTGAGAAAAGGTACTTGTCTTCATTCAATCCAGCCTCTTAAAGTTTGTAAGCGTGACACCATTTACATTCCATATTGAATATAAAAATACGTTTTGATGACTGATATCAACAGTGTCATAAGAAGCTGTTGTTTTTCTTCTAAAGCATGCTTAATCAACTTAAAACTTGTAATTACTTTCTACTTTATTCCTAATCAATTTCACACAAACTCACTTATGATCCTCTGAACAAAATCCAACTCGGAGAAGGACAACAAATATTTAAAATCCATATTTACATTTCTGCAAAAGCTGTCAAACACTTCAAGCTATTTCCAAACCAATATACCAATAAATCCATCCGGCTGCTTTGAGCTTCGAGTGCAGCTGAGCGTGTTGAAAGTTATATAGTATGTTAAAGGTTAGAAATAAATCTGTTGCTATGTGGAGACGGTGCAATAATTATTTGAGAAGCAGCTTTTCTTGATCTTCTGCTTCCTTCCATCTTTTCTGACTAGTCTGTTATCTGCACTATTTCATCAAAAACTGCACTGATAACAGACTGGAGAACTCAATTGACCTTGGCTGAGTGCAGGAGAGTAGACACTTGTAAAACTGAAGAAAAAAGGGCAATGGAAGCAGTCTCACCGTCTGTCGGTCCATCTGTTTTCACGAATGCCTAAAGTGTGTGTTTTTCTTGCAAATGTAATAATGTAGCTGGAGGTCTGTCAGTCACACTGTGTAACATAGATGTGAGGTCATGTAAGGTGAGGCAGTCCTGTGTTTTAATGTTTTAAGGCTCATTTCCCACATTTATTCAATATCTTATGTGTTTTTTTGTTTTTTTAAGTTAAAAGGAAATGTTATGAGGTTCAAAAGACATATGGATCATACAACAAATGCTAAGTGGATGTAAGAGGTTTGATGCAACAGTCAGATTTTCTTGAAGTATTAGACAAAAGGCAGAAAAACCATGAGCAGAAAAAAATAGTAATCTTAAAAAAGAAAAGTAATACTAACCTTATTTTTACTACATTATACATGTCAGGAAAGTATCAATTGAATCAAGTCAAAAGACTCATTTACATGATATGGAAACTTGAAGTTAGATCGTTCAGCATCATTTTATTTTCCAAATTTTAAAAGTTTTTTGAGTTTATTGCACCCTCATTGTCATAGTGTGATATTCTCTCTCTAAATAATAACATATTGTATTTAATTTCATTAAAAGCCTTGATGATTGGCAGCTGTGGATTTGTAGCTCCACCTTTCTCTGCATTGTTCACTTTACACCAGTTTTTTTTTTTTTTTACCGTAGAAAACATCACGTGTTGCTGCTAAATGGGGCCAAAGCTGTTATATCACCCAGCAGAAACTCCTTCTGGTATCTTTGTTGGCTTTGTCCTAAAATTACTGTTGAGAGCCTGTTAGTACATTTGAAAACGCATCGTTTCTGCATTTTCGTTTCAGAAAAATATTGCAGTTACACAGCAAAGTTTTGAAAACGATGTAAATGGTAGAAACACTGAAAACTATGTAATTTTCATCCAGGACCACTTGAGGGTGCTGTTGTTTGTTTTTGTAATGAAACCACACATGTGCGCAAAGAACATTAGCAATGGCGAGTACAAAGTTGTCTTGCTCTTACGGGTGAATATAAAACCTGGAGTCATGCCACTCTGGACGCCGCCATGTTTGTTAATATCTCCTCATCGACTTGTGCACGTGCAGAAAAACTATTTCCTCCAGCTGTGTTGTGCATGCGCAGTGGCAGCCTTTTCAAAAAGTTTTGTTTTCCCCTGTTTACAGGGAGATGGAGTCTGTGCGGTTTCGAAACGTTCCAATCTTGGGAGCCGTTTTCAAAAACTTCCATTTTCTCTGAGAACAGTTGTGCAATAAATGGACACCAAAAGCACAACAAGAGTTTTCTGCCAAAGTCACTGTGGGTTAGAATTATTTGTCAGCTTTAGTTTTATAATTTTATCAGCAATGCAACAAAAAGAGAATTCCAAGTATTGAAGACTGAATTGTGATACAATAGTGTGATTAACAACGTGTTGTTCTGACAAAACTCTAAACTAATTTATTACTTCTGTGAAACAAATTTTTTTGTAAACAACACTCTGTGGTTAAAACCTTAGCAAAATGAAGTTACTGGATAATGTATGAATTTTTTTTATTTATTTTCTGTTCGTTTTACATGCTCAGGAATATGACAGGCTGTTAAACCAGCTTCGGAAGTGACTGACAGCTTTGTGAGCAAACAGAGGAGGATGACCCTGACAGAAGCTAGCAGCTGTTGATACAGCAGAAAGTGCCAAATGTAAAAATCACAAACCTTTAGCCTGCCACACACAATAATGATTCTCTCCTAACAAAAACTGCTGACCGCTAAATTATTCATATCCACGCTATGAATAAATAAAATAAACAGGCTCTGCTCTCAGTCTACAAATCTAGGAAGTATTTGCCCATTTAATCATCAAATTTTAACAGAAGCTGCAACGCATTGCATAAGCACTCGGGACTCCTGGGACAGTAGCAGAACTTGACCAGTTGCCAATAAGTGGTTGGTGCCTAATTTCCAAGAGCCATTTTCATCCTATCATATACCTTTGCTTCATATAAAGGCCCGTCTCACTTGCCTTTGTCCCTCGGTAATTAACTCGGCTTTGTTGTGTATCGCACACATGCACATCCATTTCTAATTAGCATCAGACAGAATGGAGCACGACTGCGCACATTTTAAAACAGATTAGTGATTTTTTTTTTTCTTCTTTTTTCAACATATACCTAAAGTAGGTAAGTCGATAGAGCGGGTAAATCACTGCTAAATGAATTTAAGTCCACACATGCCTTACAGCGGTTCCTAATGGTTCACTTCTCCACATGTAAATGACCTTCTGTCCTGGATCTTTGATTGCAGATCAATGGATGTTTGTTTTATTTCAACACTCAGCACTGGTGAACCACAACGCCACAGGGGCAAATGTTGAACAGAGAATTTACAGGTTTACTATTGAGCACTTTGAAACAATAAAGCTGCTAGTGAGCTATTAAACAAACGAGAAAATAAAGTGGCTGCTGTGGACTGAGATTAACATGATAGATACAATGTCGAAGGGTGTAATTATTCTTTACTGACACAAACGTTTAGCCCCCAGAGCGGAACAGTGTTTACCACAAATACTGCCACCACGCTTGACCTAATCATGTGCTGAGATTTACCTGACTGCATTTAAAATGTGCTAATGCTGATTTCTGTGTTGGAGCTGATATTTCCCAACAATCAACACAATGTGAATCGTCTTGCTCTTTTCTTTTTCTTTCTGAGTCGAGGAAACTCTCATTTGACCTCTTTGTGTTATCTGGTCCAACAATATGATTAAATGACAATAGTATGGTGAATATTTGCTTCATAAAACAATACAAATCTATTAAGACATCTTGATTATATTTCATTTTTGATGCAGGTTTTGATTTATCTATTGCATTTATCTGTTATGTTTATTTTTGCCAACCACCTCATTGTACTTTTTTTTCTACTTATTCAGTGATACAAAATATGGCAGCTCAAACGGCAGTGCTCCTCCCAAAAGCAGTAACGAATTGTTTCCGGTGATGTTTGAAATAGAACTTAAGGCAGCTTGTGCAGTGAGATCTTTTCAGCAGGTTTTTGTCAGCAACACAACAGAAAATGGCCTGCATAAATCTGCACTGACATACATTACTCCCGTAATTGTTTTGGTGCCTGTGGTCGTTGCAATGATCAAAAATGCAATCAATTTTCACAAACGCATTGTGTTCAGCTGTGACTTTATATACTGTTTCCCCTTGATGTTATAACACTGAGAGCCACTGACCACGGAAATTATTTTACGAGTGAATGAAAGATTTGATGACTGGAAGTCATTGTTTGGATGGCTTCAATAACTCAATCTGGTGAAAAGCTGTTTGGGGAGCATGAGTTCATGTTCTGCTTTACTTCAGAAATGTCTATGAATCACACAGCAGCCAATCATATTTAAGGTAGGGTGGACGTGTATAATCGCATGGTTGAAAGTCGCATGGGCTCCACAGGCGTGTACGTTAACGAGCAACCAGACCAGCCGGGACAATGGAGGACAGACGCCGCCATTACTGCCAATTTCTGACTATAGAAATATGGCAATCTCTATATTGTCCTGCCAGAGTATTAGAGCCATGAGTTGCTTTCCAGGTCTTGATTTTGTATGCACATGTACATGGTTGTGCGTGCATGTGTGTCACATGTATTGAATGCCTGGCGCATGCACACGTGAATGCGTGTGCGTGTTAGTTGATGTTCACGTAGCTATAGGTGAGCATGCACATGTGTTTGTGCCACTCGATGTGCGCGTACGTGTTCACGTGTGTGCAGTAGCTGGCATGTCAGCTGATGTCCCCAGTAATCCAGCAGTGGGCCTGTTGTGGATTAGTAGCAGGCTCCAGGGGATGGGAATCCCATTCCCGTTTACAGCTCTCCCTGGCAGGAAGAAAGGCAAGGATGCCTTCTCTCTACTGCCTTCACACCGGTTGGAGCCTGAAGGTGTGTGTGTGTGTGTGTGTGTGTGTGTGTGTGTGTGTGTGTGTGTGTGTGTGTGTGTGTGTGTGTGTGTGTGTGTGTGTGTGTGTGTGTGTGTGTGTGTGTGTGTGTGTGTGTGTGTGTATTGCCAGGATAATGTGTGTGTGTGGATGTCAAATGGTTTCTGCAGAGTGTGAATTATGTGTATGATGTCGTACATTAAATGAAGCCTTCTCCCAGTCTTTCCATCTTTCATCATGTGTAATACACTTTTTGGGGAAAACATTAATTCTCTTGGCTTTCTGGGCTGTATCATGTCATCTTGTGACATATGTTGTAGGCGATAGGAGGATGACTTTAGAAAATGTCTGATTTTGAACCCCAGCCCATGGATTTCTGTCACTATTAAATTTTTCCTTTATTAATCAATATATTACTGTATCGTGACATTTTGTTGCATCAGTACAAACTGAGAAGTGCACACTTTTTTTCCCCCTGCAAATGATCCAGTTCTTTTCTGAAAATATCTCTTAATAACTCATTTGATTTCTATCAGTTTAGTCTTGTTGACTTTTCTGGAAGCATGTTGTTGATCTGTGATGTCACATCTTGTGAAGGCACACACACACACACACACACACACACACACACACACACACACACACACACACACACACACACACACACACACACACACACACACACACAAACGTTACATGGCAACAACATGAAATTTCATCACGATAGGATTTGTTTTGAAGTCATCTGACCGTCCAACACAAGAAGTGACCTCTTGAACCTTGAGCTACAACCTTACCTTCTCTCCAGAGACAGTTTAAATGCCACCTTTCTTCCAGCCAGAGGGGGGGGGGGGAAGAAAAAAAAAAAAGAAAAACTTTTCTTTTTTTTTCTCTCTCTTCGTCTGTATGTGTGAGTGTGTATGTGGCTGGGACTTGCAACTCGATAGCACAACAAAAGAGCTGTGGTGGCAAGTCCCCACGCAGACATTATATGTCAGCATCACCGTCATACTGTTAGCTGTCCCAACTGTACAAAGCCATCCTCATTCAGGGCACCTAACCAAGGTCAGCCTGGATTAGCCGTTAGTAACCCTATCAGGTCCAGCACAATGATTACAAAGCCCAGTGACACTGGCTGTCAGCAGACTCTTTCTAGGCAACCCTATCTGCTCGACCCTTGGCTACAGAGCCACCGGAGAGGGTTAGTCCATTTCAAATTGTCCCCCCTTTGTGTCTCCCTTTATTTCCTCTGTTTGATTTTCGGCGACTCATTTCGTTCATCAATCAGCCTGTCTGGATGTGTGTGTGTTTGAAACCCATGCTGCACATAATTCCTATAATTTGTGGATTTTTTTTTCTCCCTCCCTTCTTCCCCTTCTACGTAGCCCATTCTTTGTGTTCATTACTTCTGAAGCCAAGAGCCATCCCACCTAAATCCCCCTCCATCTATCCAGCAGATGAGTGAGCCTTGTAGCTTTATGCTGTACACCCTATGATTTGTTCTCAAATTAACATTTGTAGAACTGGAACTGTAGGCAGAACAGTCTTGGAATCCTAATATTCTGTCACCATTTTTTTTTACTTTCTAAGGGTAATACCTCACGTTAGAAACTCTGGACCCGAGAGAGACAATATTTTGTCGAATGGAAACTGCACCTTTTTAGATTGCTCAGACACAACTTTTCACGACAAAGAAGAAAGCAAGCACATTGTTCTACTTGTCTTACCAATTCCGACAACATGTCTGAATGAAGCAAAAATAAATGCTCGTGTTTTGCCACAAGTACAGTTGTCGTCTTCCTGCTGCTCTTCAAAAGGAATTACACTTCAAGCCCATCGGTTTACTGCTCCACTTCCTGCCCTGAGAACTGTTTTCCCAACATCCATGTCAGTTAGCAGCATGTTAAACAAATCAAACCTAAAGAAAGAGCTGTCGACTGATTTGTTTTATTTTCTCCGTCTCTTTTAAAAGTATCTAAACTAGAACAACAGCAACAACAGTGCTGGCAGCGTAATGTATTTGAAGCAACGGTGGCAACCGATGTTCTCCACTTCAGCACATCAGAGGCATCCCTGCTTCAGTCACCCTAAAGGTACCCGTTTACAAAGTGATAGGGCTTAGGGTTTTTAACTCGGGGCGAGGGGCTGATTTCAAACCCCCTCTGCTGCCAAGCACATGGACGGCTGCTGATTAGAAGAGGGTTGGCAGCAGTGGGCAGATGCCAGGCGGGAAGAGAGATGACGGCCTGTCGCTAGTCTGCCATCCAACCCCTCAGCCCTCACCGAGTTACCCCCTCCCTGACTGACCCCTCCCCTGATGTACAAGAAAGGGGGGGGGGAGAAAAAGACCAAAGACATCACTGTGACAAATCCAAAGTGGGAAGGCTACGAACTGCGGTCGTGCATCAAAATGCAGGAAACGTGTTAAACTGACAGATACATTAAATCGTCATAAAAGAGTATCTCAAGAGTTTTGTCGAGTTGTTTTGATCACATAAAGACCAAATCTGCTCAGCTTACTAAGCAACACAATGAAAGATCACAACACTGTTTTGCTCCTCTTTCCTTGTGCACGCCCACGCACAAACATGAGCACACTAGCACACATCTACCACACTTTGTGCAAGTTTGGGAAACTGAACATTCCTTCGCCAGCCTACAGAGGATAAAAAAAAAAATATTGAGCTCTTTGAGTGTTTCAAAATTCGGGAGTGGGAATACTGACAGAGGATCATAGTGACCACTTACTAATTATGCAAGATTACATGAGAAATCATGAAGACTACGCCAATATCGACATGAAATCGTCACAACAAATTCATAAGAAAACATGAAAACCTACCCTTCAAACAATCCAAACTTGATGCACTGAAACATTGGTGACGTAAGGACTCAGACCCAGACTATAATCATTCTGCAGTATCCCAGACTGTATTGATTTCATACCTGCTCAATGTGACGACATACTTAGGCCATTCTCTGCTACTGATGCTGCTACTGCAACTCACAGTTACTGTTACAAAACACACACACACACACACACACACACACACACACACACACACACACACACACACACACACACACACACACACACACACACACACAAGGTTTAACTAATAATAACAGTATATATATATATATATATATATATATATATATATATATATATATATATATATATATATCATTAGTCCAAACTGCTGCTGATAGGGACTTTTTGAAAAATTAAAAATCTCCATCTCTTATTTTCCTACACTGCCTCTGTCTGACCTGATGACTTTTTTTTTTTTTTTTTTTTTTTTTTTATCAGCCACTTTTTTTTTGTGTGTCTTACTTTTTTGTCTGTCTTCCTCATTTTTCTGTCTGTATGTCAGTCTCTCCACTCCCATCTCTTATATCTCCATCAGGCTGGAACTAAAATATCCTTGGAGCTGCAGCTTGTCTAAAAATGAGATCTGGAATGTACTCCTATATGGAGTTCAAACGCAAAGTTATACATTTCAACAGGCCAACAGGTGCACTTTTCACCATGGAAATGAGCACACACACAGTCATTTCCAAGTTATTCACACACATGTATTTACTTTATTATACATCCTTACACGTGTAGACCCTCACCGACCACACTTACTGTTACAGTACTGGAAGTTAGCCCATGGCCTGTGTGTAGAGGAGACAGTGCCCCCTGGTGTGGGCCAAACAGTACTCCCAGTCTGCCATATCTTGACCCAATCTATTTTGACAGTACTCATTTACTCTTCTGGGATTGATTAATCCTGCCTGAAAGAGTAACTCCACTTACTTATTTCCGATAAAGACAAAATATTCAATGAACACTAGAAAAAACCCTTCAGAAAATGGAGAACGATGAACCTTTCTGGGAGATTTTAAACTTCCCCGGGCTAAAAACAATGAAGTCACAGTAGTAAATAATTATCCATGCAGAACAAAACGTTTGAGATCTATTTATGGTGACTCTGTGTTTACATTTTTAAACCTAATGGGGAACATAACAGGTGTTTAATGCACTGTTCCAAACATCTTGCAATATGGAATAAAACGCAGGTAGTTAATGCTGAAAGTTGATTTGAAAGAACTATGATATTTAACCATAAAAGTGCATAGACTATATGCTGCACAATATGCAGGTTTCACTAGCTTTTCATATAATACAGATAATTGGTTTATCGCCTAAGCCTTATTAAGTTTTATTTTATAAACAAAAGCATTTACACCGAGCGAGTGGTTTCTCTAAGGATGGTATTTCTGATTACATTGGTTGGTGCGCATAAGCGCGACCAGACTTATGATAATTTTAACCCTGCCGTGGATCATTTCAAGATGGGAATAAAGAGTGAATTGAATGTTTGCTGTCCACATGTTACTTGTGGAATTAGTGACTTCCGTTGATGAGCAAGCTGTATCGTTTTCTTGGAATAGTGCTGGTGCGGTGTACACCGCTGCAGTGCAGAAACAAGCACCTGATGGACTCCCATGCATCCTCTGAACAGATCCCACCTTTACTGTCCGTTCCAGAAACCCCTGTCACATTTCCAGTGTCTCCCCACGCTTTGTGTTGTATCCCTTTTCTCCAACAGAGGTCATAATGTCTGTAATCATAAAAGACGCGGGTGCGCCCCGCTTGCATGCAGACCCTCTGAAGTGCACGCACGGAGACACTGACCAATAGTGTGGAGAAAGAAACAAACCGCGAGGCTCACCGATGGACGCGCAGAGTCACGCACGCACAATGGAATTGCGCTGGTTGTTCGCTCAGAGTCTATTTAAAGGAACCTCCTCCTATATACGGAGACAATTACCCAGCAGCGGCAGCTTTATTACTGCTGTTGATTGTAATAATAAGGGGTGCGTGTATTTGAGTTGCGCTAAGTGGGGGAAGTTAAGGGGCTGGATACGCCTCCCGCAGGCCGGAGCGCGCACTGCCTGTGGAGCGTGCCCCCCAAACCTTATATTTATGAATGTGTCGCTGTGTGATAGACTGACGAAATAACCAGCTGCAAGTGGAGAGCTCTAGCCAGGCTATACACTCTCGCTGGCGGGTCTCTCCTCCTTTCCCTTTTAGTTGTTTGTGTAGTGTGCGCAAGTTTCTATTAGACGGACGCATTGGAAATGCAAAAAGAAGCCATCGGAGCAAATATTGCCTGATTAAACACTTAATGTTCTGAACTGGTTGCTTTTGCGCTAATATCATTAAGCCATTAGTGCAAAAGAAAAAGAAAAAAGTCATTGAGAGTCCACTTAAGGCTATTGCTTGTTTATAAAGAAAAAAGTTCGAATTTACAATGTGCTTAAAACAACTTATTAAGGAGAATTTCACTCAAATAAGGCACATAATAAATATGTTTTTTTTTTTTTTTATATTGAACTAGTGTAGGTTTACAACCTCACAGTTTTAGCCAATTGTGTTTATAAAAAAGAAGTTTCAGAAGAGCAACACTGAAGCAGCCTTCTTGGCTCAATAGGAAGCGACCCTACTTTTTTGCAGTGTGGAGTCTTGGTTTTGTTCCGAGTCTCCATTTCTATCAGGCAGAAAGGGGGCGGGGATGGGATATTCAGATGAGCCGGAGTGACAGCTCCAGTTTCCCCCAATGCTCTGTGTGTCTGAAACTCCACTGGCTCCTTCCCTCCTAACTCCTCACTTCATAGTGCTGCGTACTAAAAACATCGGACGCTAGGGGATCAAGACGCATGCCACATTGCCTCTATGTGGGCACTTTAACAGATCTTTCGGGATTTTTTTTTTTCCCAGTTAGGGGGCTGTGGAGGGAGGCCTTTTTTTTATTTTCACCCTCTGATGACTGTTTGCACGGCTGATTATTGAGTTGATTGTTTATTTTTTGGCCGCTGTTGTCCGGCGCCCTGCGCGTTTTTTCCTCCCATTTTGGAATCGGCGACCTATCGCGGGCTCACCAATGTCCTATCCTCAGGGTTACCTCTACCAGCCCCCGGGCTCTCTGGCTCTGTATTCATGTCCGGCTTACGGGGCCTCGGCTCTCGCTGCCCCGCGAAATGAAGACTTGGCGAGGTCCTCCTCTGGCTCAGCCTTCAGCCCTTACCCCGGGTCGGCTGCTTTCTCCGCCTCGGCCGGTGCAGGCTTCTCAAGTCCGCTGTCATACTCCACGGATCCAACGACGGGATTCCCATCTTACATGGTAAATAACCCATATGCGTGTTTACATTATGATAACGCCTCAGAGGTAAATGCCGGCGTTTGGAAGTGCGCAAAATGTTGCTCCGGTTCCCTTTGCGCTCCAGACGCGATGAGATCGACTCGCCGTGTTTTTATTGTGACTCACTAATCAGTAAGTTCTCGCGGAACTTTTCTTTTTAAATATTATTATTATTGACTGCAATACGTTAATGTCTAGTGGCCTAGTCGAATTTCCCCCCTCTATAAAATCTCTAATTCCCTCGGCTTATATGGATTTTTTAAAATAAAGCTGCGCATTCTAATGGCTTGGCCAAAGCTTACCTCTGGCTGCGCAGCTAATTGTGTAGAACTGCACCTACATTTCTGTGCGAACGTTAATTCCACGAGGAGAGACTTTATGTGTCATAGCAAATTAAAAACACAAGCCATAAATTCAGCCAGCTGTCATTAAAATCACCGGTTGATGGGGTGGCAGACTTTTTTCAATCTCAGCTGAATAAACCGCATTTTAACATGAAAAGCATGACTCGAAATGCTAATGTCACAGGGCACTTCAAGCGTTTTAGGAAAGGTGCATATCAAGTGATTTGCTAATGGGATTTGTAATGCTGCAAAAAGGAAGATATGTTAACACATTAGGGTTGCCACAACAAAACAAAAAGAAGCCAGAGTAAGAATATTGGGGACTTAATGGATGATTACAGAAAAATTTAATTTTCCTTTTTTGGTTATCTTAACTGGTATAATGACAGCAGCTCTGTTATTAGTTAATCCGATAATGATCTTAACCATTAGTTACCCATTAGTGCGTGTTTTTCTGCGGCCTGCCTGCACGCGCCGTAAACATTAAGTGTGGTTTTTTTTTAACTGGACAATCGATCACATAGAAATATAGAGATATTATTGACGGTTTGTTTATAACGAACAATCCACTGCACGTCCATTTTTAATACTGATGTCATTATTGTTTATATATTTTTTTTACAAATAATTTTGAACTGTCTACATGTTTTCCAGATGTCCAAAAATATTCCCATAAACAGATGTTTTAAACGTTGCACAAAATAGTTTTTACAATCTTTTTTTTACCATATATAATTTTCCTGTTTTATGTTTATTTCATTTTTATATTGATACAAACATTTATTTGTTTGTCACTTTTATACATGCCACATTTATGTCACTTTTGAAGAAAATGCAATATTTTATGAGCAATGGGAAACACATGGCAGGTTCTTGACTTTTTCTCCCCCCCCCCAACTTTTATTTAGTCCTCTCCATACGACGCGCACACGACGGGCATGGCCGGGGCATTAAGTTACCACCCGTACGGTAGTCCGGGGTACCCCTACCAGCTCAACGACCCGGCTTACCGCAAAAATGCCACCAGGGACGCCACGGCCACCTTGAAGGCCTGGCTGCAGGAGCACAGGAAGAACCCGTATCCGACCAAGGGAGAAAAGATCATGCTGGCCATTATCACCAAGATGACCCTGACGCAGGTCTCCACATGGTTCGCCAACGCCAGGAGGAGGCTCAAGAAGGAGAACAAGATGACCTGGGCGCCTCGGAATAAGAGCGAAGACGAGGACGAGGACGACGGGGACGGAGAGAGAAAAGAGGTGGAGCGATCTGAAAAGAACCTGGACAACAGCGAGGCTTCAGCGGAGGATGAAGGTGGGATATGAACCGGCGTTCGAGCCAATGATCACTGTAACGCCTCAGCTAATGTGGGCAGGAGGGGTATTTTTTTTAAAATATTTTTTAATTTGTGTCATTTAAGAATTTCCACAGTAAAAATGTCAAGAAAGAGAATTTAAATCGTGAAAGTTGTTTTCAGATACTGCAGTGTTACATTTATGATTACAGTCTGCACGCACAAGAATGAACAGGCTTCACGTTCCGTCTCGGTAACCAAGTTGATTGGTATAAATTTTTAATGAAAACGAGTTTCTAAGACTCAACGCCACACTAAATGAACTGTTAGGAGGGACATTATATTTTCTTTAGCATGATTAATGGCAGGTCACTGGCTCCAGCAGACCCATAACACAGATCTCCTGAGTGGCCTCAAATAAAATTTGAATATTAATATTATTCCAATGATGACATTTTTGTGTATGATTGAGGGGGGAAAAGAAGAGCACAATTGTCGACGCATGGAAATCGACTTTTAATCGTAGCCTACTTTTATAAACTGATATGGCGTAAATAATAGATGGATTACTTATCCAAGCCTGGCTGGTTGTGAAGCATTACTGATCAGTTTTCAGTGCACACTCTTCTGTTTATATTTTGACTCTCTGGGTCTTTCCTTCTTCCTTTCTCTCTTTCTCTCTTGGCCTAACTATTTGTAACTTCCCCCCGTTATTTCCAGGGATCAGCCTGCACGTGGACACCCTGACGGATCACTCGTGCTCCGCGGAGTCTGACGGGGAGAAGGTGAGCTGTGTGGGCGATCTTGGCTCCGAGCAGCCCGGCGACAAATGCGACGAGGACAGCGAGGACCAGAGCCGCGACCAGCGGCCGCAGCTCTCACCCAAACCGGTCACGTCGTCGCCCCTGACAGGAGTGGAAGCCCCGGTCCTCGGTCACCACCACCCCCACCACCACCATCTCCACCACCATCACCTGCCACCACCTGCACCACCTGCACAGCCAGCGCGAGGACCTGGCGCGCAGCCTCGTGCACACCAGTAAATCCTCCTCCCCATGCCTTGACAGCAGAGCCACGCCGGGGGCTCCCCAGAACCCCGCGGTCAAGCCCAAACTCTGGTCTCTGGCGGAGATTGCTACCTCGGACCCAAAGCAACAGCATCAGCAACCCGGGCAACCGAGTTGCCCCTCCTCCAGCGGCGGACTCCTCACCCCCCCGACGCCCTCCACGACGTCCCCGACAGCCACGTCCCCCTCCTCTACCCGGCCCCCTCCATCCTTGGAAGACCTATTTATTACACTTCTCCCTTTTATAGCAATTACACAAACTATGGCAACTTCAGCCCCCTGCAGGGTCAAGGGATCCTGCGCTACACCAATTCATCCGGAGTGAGTCTGGCTGCGGCCGCCGCCGCCGCCGCCGCTGCTGCTGCTGCAAAACGAGGGTCTGAGCTCGTCTCACCATGCTCTGGAGGCCAGCACAAACCCCAAACACAGGCCAGACTCGCCCCTCGTTAAAAATAACCCGAACCAGATTGTTGTTGTCGAGCAGCAGCAGCAGCAGCAGTTCAGACCCGCAAATTTAGAAGCGAAGAAAGGTACGTAATCGACGTGACGTGGCCAGATCCAAACAAAGTCACAGCTCATGAGAAGTTATTCTAATGTAGTGTTGAATCTTGGAATTGTACTCAGACACTGGGGGGGGGGGGGGGGGGGGGGGGGGGGACGTTGCTCCACGGTGGAAGCAAATTTAGATCACTTGTCTCCAATGCAAATCAACTGGTTTTCTCGTGTCACTTTCAGGTGTCAGTGTTGTGGCACCATGGGATGATTTAGCTGTTCCTGCCTCATTTAAATAAAATTAAGGCTTTATTCAAGAGATCTTCCCAAACAGACAAGGAGTATTGTTTGAATCTATTGGCAAAAATGACACTTGTTTTCACAGAAAATGTGACTTCAGGACATTTTACTGCGCTAAACAAATGGAAGCATATTATGGCCTACATGTTCTTTTTTTTTTCTTCTCATTGCAGTTAAATTCTGGAAAAGGTCATTTGTAATTGTTGCTTTTTTTTTCTCCACATTTATGTGTATTTTTTTTTATCTATCTGAATCTCAAGAGATGTTTGAGGTTTTTGTTTGCAACTTGTTTGCTTTGGAAAACAAGCTTGCTTTAGATATGACAAGCTCGTTGCAAACAAACCTGAGAGTATACCTGCAGATGAATATTAAAACTGACTAAGGAATGGCATCGAATAAGCCCAACTTTACACACACACACACACACACACACACACACACACACACACACACACACACACACACACACACACACACACACACACACACACACAGAGCGCGCGCGCGCGCACATGAAGACATATTGGCAGCATGTGAATTCAATGAGCAGAGAAATGTTGCCATAGCTTTGAGCTGGAATCCCTTTTTTTTTTTTACGTGTGTGTGCGCGTGTGTGTACGCAAGCGTGCGCACAGTGGGCCTCACACCTTATCTCCCAGCTTAGGATAATTAGAATTACACCGGGTCAGCCAAAAGCAAACAAATTAGTGAGTTTGCTGTGCGCACTCATAGTGTAACTTCACACCTTCAAAATGTCACTTTAGGTTGTTGTGGTGGTGGTTTTCTCCTGCGCCCATTTAAATCCCCCCCAACACTCCGCTGGATGGCCTAAAGACGTCTTCAGCCGCGGTTAGGCTTTTTAATAAGCACTCACAGCACAGAGCGTTTATTTTCTTTCTTTTATGGTGACAGCCAGCCTGATATGCTTTGTGTGTGTGTGTGTGCGTGTGTGTGTGTGTGTGTGTTTTCCCTTTGGCTGTGAAAGGAACTGATGATTTGATCGTGTTGGGTATTTTTATAAAGAATATTTCCTTGGTCTGCAGGTAGGTGTCACACTTGCTTTGACTATAAAAATAAAATAAAAAAAAACCCGAGAAAGGACACCACCTTTTAGCCTTCCGTTTGAACCCCCCACATAACCTTCACTCCAAACCGGATCTAGTGCCACCATATAGCCCGAATGAAAGCTGCTATCGACCCCCCCCCCCCCCCCCCCCCCCCCCCCCCCCCCCACCCCCACCCACCACACCACCGCCACACACACACCACACACACACACACACACACACACACACACACACACACACACACACACACACACACACGCACATCTTGAACAGAACACTTTGTGTCAGATTATCATTGTTTTATTTGAACTGTTTTTTTTGTTTGATGCATCGTGGATTCTATAAGTCTATGTGCTGGTTTTGAAATCAGATCTCCCACTACATGTGATTTAGTACATGATATTTCTCAGGTTCCTCTAGTTTGCTTATTTGCCACGGTTATATTATTTCAGTATATATTTACGCGTGAAAAAAAAAAAGAAATCTGGCCTGAATCCGTATTTATAAAACGAGTTGTTTTGGACCGCAAAGTGGACCGAACTCTGAACTGAGGTGAACTTGAGGACTTCAAAGTGGAATAGCCTACATTTGATATTTATTTTTTTAAAGGATGGTGGGGAGAACGATGCCTATAATTTATGCAAGTTGTATTGCAGAAATGGGAAACTGACATCGTCTTGTTTGTTTTGTAAATATATATAAATATATTATGGACGGTTTTTATTTGAGACGCATTTGGGAAAAAGCTACACAATCTTGTTATCAGGAGTACTTTTACTAATTTATATCTTTGAATGTAAATAAAAATGAGGAAAAAACGCGCTGGTATAGATATACTGGCGGGGTATTATATCCATTATTCAAATGAGAAAATATTAAACTGTTTTCCCAACTATTACATAAATCTTGGGGAGTCATTATTTTATTCAGAACAGACTTGTGTTTAACACTGAGACATTTTTATTCTCTCTGCTCATTGTTCTTCTCTGATGGGAAATGCTTGATGAATCTCACTTTTCATAAACATTACGAGTTTGCACAGATTGCTCAATCTATTCTCCCTAAATGGACAATCATTTTCTTTTAGGGCCTCATTCTGGTCAGGGGGAATCTCCCTCGGTCACATATTCACGACCTTGATGGGGATAAACGACGTACTTATTTCATTTTTCTCCCCCTTTTCCCTCTCTCCCCTCGCACTGCCACACATTTATTTTTCAGTGTGATTAATACAACCGTGGGACGCATCGGGCATTATGGGCTCCCAGCGGGGCCGTCCCTTGAGCTTTTCAGCCTGGTTCAGGATGGGTCAGCCCTGCCTGCTTCATTACGGCACGGCATTGAGCAATCCATAAAAGTCTATCTAAGCATCTGCCAGCTCCAATGGGCTGTGTGATGGGCTCTAATCGGACAGGCTTTCCTCTGCTTTTCATCATGGCTTGGTTATTGTAGGACACAGCTAATTAAACAATTTGGGAGGTGAAAAAACCCAAAGTAAAAACATCTGTATTATTATTATTATTATTATTATTATTATTATTATTATTATTATTGCATGTTTGTATTCCACCGTTCTGTTAAAGTCAGGGTTAGAAATACTCCAGATTAAATATATTCCCATAAGGCCTTCATCATCACTTCCAGCCAGACTAAAAGCTAATCCTCCATTTTCCAGTTGAATTTGAGCTTGAGTGTTGTCCAAATGTCAAGAGACCTCCACACCCCCCTTATCCAAACCAAGGACGTCATGTTTAGCCACCACCAGGGAGAGTAAACCCACCTCAGTCAGACTGGCCTTTTTGGGAGGGGGCGGGGGAGGGGGCATAAATCTTGTTGACATGCATTTGTAGTGTATTTTGTTCCGAAATGTGTCACACTGAGAAATGTCTTTTTGCAGTATGATTTAGTTTAGGAAATCATGGTTTCCCTGTTAAACTCAGAAGAATTCCTCATTCTGGTTTAAATTCTGTGTCACTCCTCTTCAGATCATCCCTACTTTGAATTGACTTTTTCTTTTTCTTTTTTTTTTCCTTTTTTTTTTTTTACCACCCCTTATTATCATTTACCTTTCCCTCACTGGCAGCCGCCTATATGGAAGTCATGGACGTTATAGCCCCTGGCCAGCTTCTTCTACCTCAGTCCAAACGCTTTCATTAGGACCTGATTTATTGAAATGCGTGCTTTATTCTCAGGTGGGCTCCCCCAGGGACCCAGCACTGTTGTCAAATAGCACCAGAGGCAGTCTCCATAGCACACAGGGGCCCTGCTTCTCAATTGCTCTCTCTTTCTTTCACCTGCTGCTGCTCCCTTCAAATGTCAACATTTGTTCTCTATAAAGAGTTATTGTTTCCGTTAAAAAAAAAAGAAGAAGAAGAAGAGGAAAAAAAAAAAAAAACGCTTAGCTACCGGTCACCTTTGAACACATGAAAAGAAACTTCTACCCCACCTCTTTGTTTGATTGAGAGCAACGGCAGGTGAAAATGGGAACAAGGCGGCCATTGCACATGACAAACCTCAAGCTGTGAAGACTGTTATGAAGCGATTGTGAATTTATGCCACAATTAGTCACAATTGTGTGCAGGAATTCCCCTTCCTTTTGAAGAGCCTGCTCTTTGGCTCCCCTTCATTAAACTATTAGTAGAAGAAACCAGTTTGCCCTTGACACGGTCTCGATATTGATCCTCAAGGGCAAAACAGGCATTGCACTGTATTTCCAAGACTATATGGAGTGAAAAGCAGAGCTAAGCCTATGTTTCAAAGTGGGGGAACAATTTAAACTTATCGAGATATTCTTTAATTCCATGCGTTGCATATCAAATAGGGACATAATCCTATCATATAGCTTACCAACGAGGATGTGTTCCACACTGAGGACTAGTCGTCATTGAAAACTAAATTGATGGTATCGTCAGGCTCATAGGCTTCGTGTGAGTGTCGACTGAAGCGCAAGTGGGCTCATTCCCCTTATCGCACATCAAATAAGTAGCTCGTATATGCAGATAATTCATGAGCTCTTTGTATCCTTTATCCTCCCACCAACCCTTTCTCCTCCAAAATGCCTCCGACATTAATCTCTGATGCACACCTGCTGACTCTAAAGTTTTATTGCAGCAATAGAGGCTTTATTACGTTTTTACACACTGCAAATTGTAGTGGTTATTTGGTGGAATGTTCAGTATTAGGAAATATGAATTGGACACAGATGCCAAAGGGAAAGTGACTCTGAAATGTAACTTTTGATTTCATTTGACTGTCTTGTGATTTCTGATCGTGTCTGTCATGTGCGGACGCAAGCCAAGATAGTTAGCCTCTCTTCTTAAATCCTGGAAGCAAGGCAACTGTTTTCTTGGACCAAACAAGACATTTTGAATGCTTTTTATTGGTTGTACTGGCATACATACACGATCCAGCTTTAATTCAGAGGTTTAGTTATAGCTGCCACAAATTTAATTATTTTGCAAACCAATTTTGCAGTCCTGTTTTATCAAAGAGAAAGATGACATAAAAGGCAACATTAGCCCCCTTTTGAACCTCTTTTTTTTTTTTTTTTTTTTTTTTTTTTTTTTTAATTTTAAACCCACCCATTAAGGCCTGACCATAAATACGGCTGATGTTCAGACTTAAATGTAAGTAGTGCTAATATTCAAGGGAGACTGAGAGACCAAAGAGAGTGGCGTACAAATCAGGTACAGTTGTGTTTAATAACACACATCAAAGTGAATGGGAGACTTTAAAAAAATGAGTCCAGGGTCCTGTCCTCTCATAAAAGTGTCAGGTGAAATGTTCACTGCTCCCGATGATCAAGGGGAGTGAGCCGTGCTGGATTTTGGCGTGTGTGCGCGCACACACACACACACACACACACACACACACACACACACACACACACACACACACACACACACACACACACACACACACACACACACACACACACACACACACACACACACACACACGCTCAGACTGAGAGACTGGGAGACGCTAATGCTTGTCCACACGGCAGTATAAACAAGGCCATTAGGAGCCTTGACTTCCACTCCTAATTGACAGTTATGTTCAATGCCTGTGGTGAGTAAACACTTTGGAGTAGTGGACTGCACCTTTGGGCTGTCAATCAGGATGAAACTGGGAAACGGTTGTGAAAAAAACCCCCCATAAAACTGAGTATAAATGATGAGGTGCCAAATATGCAATAAAATTTAATAGTACTAATAAATGCTGTGTTTTCTGTGCATCTGTGTGGGTCTTCAGTGTTCTGACCACCTAATCTGCAAACAAACAAAACAGTATTTCTTTCTTAGTGCAGGATGATGACGACATAAAGAAAAAGTACGACGAAAGCATGTACACGAACATGTAATTACTCCGACACTTTTTTTGCCAAAGGTTCTGCTCACGTCTCTAGATCATTTAAAATCTGACTGTTAACTTCATTGATATAAAGGGAATAAAATAATGTTTCATGCACACACAGACACACGTTCTTTCAATGCAGGAGCGATATGAGAGGCAGTTTGGAGACAGGAGACGTGTTAAGAATGGTCAAAGAATGATGCCATTACTTAAGCATAGGTGTCACCACTGTCTCTCTCACTGAACATTGTCTGGCACACTCATCGCACATAACTATGCACAAGGATCACGAGCAGCACGCCGACAAACACCAACCTGGAAAGAGTCGTTAAGCGTCGGGGATGTAAACACGGCCTTTGAATTTAGATTTAAGTGGGAAATCAAACCTGAGGAGACACATAATGGTGAGAAAACAAACTGGAAAACAAATCAGAGAATTCCTTTACTGTCATGTGCATGCAGGAGTGAGTCCCGACTGTTCGCAACAGCTCAAGAAAAACTAATTATTTGTGGGATTTTCCTACATAAGTAAGTAATTTTAAAGCTTCATTGTTGTGAATAACACTTCAATGTTGTGGAGGTAAACTTTACTGAAAAATGAACCTAAGTAATCTAAATGATAAGAATCCTGAAATATGATTATGCTTCAAATGTGCTGGCTATAACAAAAAGTTTCAACATCCTATCATTAGCAGTCTTTGGTTTGATCTAATCATTATGGGTTTTTTTTGTTGAGGTGAACTGGTGATCCTAAATTTTGTGCAGGTTTGAGTGTTTGTGGGTGGACGGTGTGTCTTCTTCCGAAGGCCCCACGTGTTGTTAAGCGTGTCGTCTGGATGAAGTGGGCATTGAAGATGAATTGTGTCTTGACTTGTGTGGAGGTGTGTTTGTGTTTCTACGTGTCTGGTGCATCCGCAGTGAGCGACTGCCTCTCTGCAAACCGTGCCTGCGCATTTAACACTCAGTTAAAGCTCCATCCTGAGCGGCAAACTGTCAGCTTGTAAAGACGAGCAAGTTCAACAAGTGGATGAGGCAAACATGTGAAAACGTGCTTCTTCTTTTTTTTTTTTTCCTTTCTTTTTTTTTTTTCACCCCTCCTGTCTGTCTGGAGTGTTTTATAAATGAGCTCAACATGTCTGCACTGAACCTTTTTTTTTTTTTTTTCCCCCTCCCATCACATATTCTGCGAGACATATCGTGGAAGTGATTCATGTTAAATAGTATCTGTCAGACTTGTCGGCTCATTAAATGAAGCTTTGCTTTAAGCATACACTTTAGTGTCATAGCTTTTCACTTGATCGTAGCTTTTCCCCCCTAAACTGCTTTCACAGGCTAAAAGGAGAGCAGGCAAATAAAAACAGCATGAAATGTAAATTTACTCAAGGAAAAACTGTGTGCCAAGATGCTGGTTTAATGGAAATAGCCTGGAAGATATGCCTTGAGGCGTAGTTTGAGGCGCTATATATATATTAGCTGCCAGAATGTTTATTTTAGGAGTAGTCTTTAAAAATATTGCATCACTTCAAATTATATCTCAATGTAACTAATCAAAGAGAACTGGAGGGAAATCTCTGGGACGAGTTTGAAAGTTCTTTAAGAATAAAGAACAGTGTTTGTTGCTTTGAATGCAAGATATGAAATGACTAACAGATAGGGCTGGGTTTTTGTTTTTCTTGGGGGCGGGGGTTATGTCAACCCAGATATTGCAGTTCTCATTTTAAGTTCAGTTTAGAGGAGTGGTGTTTTGAGAGCATTTAACTTTCAGTGACTTTATCCAACCATCCATGTTTTATAATGCTATCCAATATCACAAGTCATCGGTCCATCACAGGGCAAACACAGACGGGCAGACAGTCTAACACACTCACAATTTGGAGTCACTAGTTAACCTTCACATGTATTTAATATGTATGTAAATGTTTTTATTGACTGTTGGTGGAAATCTCACAAACTCACAAACACACAGGAACAACATTCAATTTCCACATAAAAGGTCCCACGGACCACACTCCAACTGGGGATATTCTCACTGTGAGTGCAAACTACTACATTACCTTGTGAATGACTGTATTGTAGTCTATTTTTTCTTCATTCTACATGACAGTAGTTACATAATCCCTCTCACCTGGATTAAGTGACTGAAGGTAAGATTTACTTTTATAAAGCAGGCAGTATGTTGTAATATGTTGCGTAACATTTTCTCAGTTGAAAGAAAAAAAAAGTAAGAGCATTTGATGCTGGGCTTTTTTCTTTAAAAGTTGCTCCATAGACTAAAGTACATTTCTCATCATGGTAACTCATTTCTATTCTCATGTTCATGAGGGAACAGAACAATGAGCATGTTCAATGAGATGTCTGTCTGGGCTTGAAATGTTCATTAAGATTTCCCCTCAAAGTCAACCATGGTAAGACCAGGTAAGACAAGTATATGTAAACATCTGCCAGGAAGCAAGTAGTTCAAATCATCACTGAACAAAACGCAGTTATGATTGAAATGTGTACCAAAAATCCGATACTGTAAATTCTCACTGTATCCCAAGTCTTTACAATATTTGAATAGAATTATTATTGATGTGAATCACCACAAAGTCATTTCACAATGTTAAGCTGGTATTAGCAGGCGTGACACAATAGGTAACAAAAACAGCTTATGAGAACATTTATTAAGTACCTTTTATAAGACCAACAGGCATCATACCTAATACCCCTGATTAGGAGAATAAATCATTTGACCTTTGCAGATATTAAGACAGAAGCATGCATTTGTAATCACAGCAGCAATCATATTATGATTGGGACATGTCTCATTTTGTTATGTTCAAGAAAATAAAACTGTTGAAAATCGTTGTTTTACTTAAATAATATAAGTATTTACAATGCTATTAGAGATATTCAATAAGTTTAAGTAGAATAGACAGGCAGTTTCCTGGGTGAAATTTTAGTTTCAATCATCAATGTATGTGTCCTAAAGAACTACATATTAAAAAAATTAAAATAAATGTATCATTTGTAACTACTGATTTTACTGATTTTCTTC
Source organism: Lipophrys pholis (assembly GCF_963383615.2). NCBI lineage: Eukaryota > Metazoa > Chordata > Actinopteri > Blenniiformes > Blenniidae > Lipophrys > Lipophrys pholis. Next base: position 13,265,312 of record NC_137639.1, on the reverse strand, counting down.
AATGTTTCACAACTGACGTGGCATCGGGCCTTGTGTATTGAAACAACTTTCAATCTCAAGTTGAAGTTATCTTACAGTTACTACGGAAACAAAAAAATTATTATTTTGCCACTCATCAGAGTAGATATTGAACAATTAATGGGAATAACTGAACATTTTAGGAATGACTGTTCCTTTATGGTCCTGCTTCCACCGACGTGTGCCATTCCTGTGATTCACAATTGTTGAACATTGTGGGCATTAGTATTGGAAGGCCTTACTCTCCTAGTTTTTTTTAATGTGTCCCCTTCACAATGTAAATGAAACATAATGTTTAAATTATAACACCTCCCACCCCTCCCTCATCTCTACCACCCAGCAGTAAATGTCTCCCCTCCCTTGTTTCCCCTTTCAAAAAACTCCAACTCTACTTCTCCTGTGCTCTAAATAGGGTTATTCCCCATGAGCGGTAGTGAATGTGAGTGTGTACACGTATTGGGGGAGAATGGGGGCGGGGGGGCACATTGCCAAGCACCTCCATCTCTCTAACTCTCTCAAAGGACAATCCTCTTTTGACTCCCAACCCACCCAGGAATATTAGTCTTATTGCATTTAATCACCGGATTCTTGCACCCAAAAGATTTCAATTCATTAAAGGCACTCAGATATTCAGGCCAGCTGCTTCCTGGCGACTTGCTAAAGACAAGGTGGAGACAGACACGCTCTGTGTATGTATGTGTGTGTGTGTGTGTGTGTGTGTGTGTGTGTGTGTGTGCGTGCATGTCTGTTTGAGTGTGAACATATCTATGTTCTCTCTCTCTCTCTCTCTCTCTCTCTCTCTCTGTCAGGGCAACCCAATCCTCAGCAATGCCCTGGCTGTGCTCAGCACAATTCGGTGACAGCTATACCTGATCACACTACACAGAGGTGGTTCTGCCTCTTCTGTGTGACTGTGCATGTGTTTGAGGTGAAGAAATATGTGTAGAGGGGTGCACGGTTTGTGTCCATGTTGTATACGTGTATGTACACACTCACGCACGCACGCACGCACGCACGCACGCACGCACGCACGCACGCACGCACGCACGCACGCACAGCTTTTGCAAAGCTTTTAAAGGAGAGACTGTTGATCCCTCCACAAGCAAGCGAAGCGGCTTACATCTTTCTGTTACAGAGGATTGGAGGTGCATTCTAATACAATTACGCTGACGAATAAAGTGCTTGTATAGAAGGAAGGAGGTGCTGTAGCAACATCTGCAGCGAGAAGCTGTCCAAAGGCACTCCAGCAGTGAAACATAGAGAAAGAAGGAAATGAGTGGAACAAGGCCATTGTCGCAGGCAACATGGCTATAGTTTAGAGCAGGCAAGCAAAATTACATTTGGAGTCTCGGACAAAACAAATTTGACTTCCTTTCATGTGGTTTGTTACTCATTTTTGGAAGGAAGTCTTCTTCTCTTTCTCTCCGGGCAAGGACATGTGTGAGGGAAGTGCAAGGGTGCATGTGTCCTTGTGCGTCATTGTGTAAACACTGGCAAGAAAAAGATCGTGCCCATGTGCTCATGTGTCTTCAAATGTGTGTATACGTGCACATTTCTGTGTGTGTGTGTGTGTGTGTGTGTGTGTGTGTGTGTGTGTGTGTGTGTGTGTGTGTGTGTGTGTGTGTGTGTGTGTGTGTGTGTGTGTGTGTGTGTGTGTGTGTGTGTGTGTGTGTTTGGGGCTGCGTGCACCCGTGAGTGCATGTGTGTTTTATAGAAAATATTCTCCCCTGACCAGATGGCTGCAAAGTAGCACAGGAATCAATATTTAAGAAGAAAACATACCAACAATGCATCTGCATGTGTTTGCTGTACCCCTGTGATAAAATATTGACTCTCTGGTTTTTGCAAGAATTATCGGCTGTGGTCAAAAATAGGATTTGCGGCTTACCGGCCTGTATCTGTTATGTGAAAGCGGTGATGACGGCTTCACATTTGTGTCAAATGGGCATGTAGAGAGCCAGTGTGGATGTTTGTCATGAAATACTGCCACCAGCAGCAGATGTCAAAATGTGTTGCTGGCAGTTGCTGTTACTTCTGTTTGAATGAGCAGAAATCGAGAGAGAGAGGGTGAAGAGAAGGGGAGATGCTGCTTCCAACTGCTCTGAAGAGTGCAGCATGTGTGTGTGTGTATGTGTAAGTGTGCTTTTTTTTTTCTCTGTGTAATTTCCCTGCTGAATTCCTAAAAAAAAGAGTCCTACAATTACTCATTCATTGTCTCCTTGGCTTTAATTTTTTATTATAATTACATTGATTCACAATTAATGTTAAATTATAACGGTGATGAGCAGATTTAGATTTCTTATGGTACTGAAATATTGTTAGAAGATACCAAATGTTTGGAAATAATGTCGGTTCAATGCTGCAAAATTGATTTACATAATAAGACACTTTTTCACAAATTGTGAGGCCTGACAAGCTGGATGGTACATTTTTAATATTTGCACTTTTTGCACATTAATTATCTAAAGTCAGCAGTTCAACACGGTTCAGTTTCCTCCACAACCATGTGCATGCAGTGCTAAAAGAATAAACTATTGATAAAAAAAACAAGACATGTTTTAGACACATACTAATGACTTAGTGTCCTAATTACAAAGCTTATTATGAAAAGTTATGTCTGAAGTCGCTGAAACAACCTTGTCAATACTGAATGACATAACTTCTCAAAAGCTGAGAAAAGTTGTTCAAGCAGATCCCACTTTAAAGTAGGAGATTCTCCCCAAATGAGACATGACGGATTCTACTTCTAATCCAGAAATCCCAAGTTGAAAAGCAGAACTGATTCTCTTTTGTAGTTCACTGGATAGCCAATTTTTCATAGCACACATCTCACAGATAACAAATGTGACATATTCCTCGGAGAAATACAGCTTCTGGGTTACAGGATCTAAGCTGGAATCTGATCTTGATGCTCTCTTCAACTTTGCCAGGAGTGGAACCAGCCATCTTTATTTTGAGTCAACAATACAGTATGTGAATGAACGGCACAGCTGATGGCGCTGCTATGACATATCATAGATTTCACACTACACACAGATTAAGTTCTCCGTCTCATGAGAAAGTATGCAGTTTGGACATTTGGCCTATGAGGGGTATGACTTACATGATCCACCGAATCACATCTGAGAGGAGACCAAAAATCAGTGAGAGACCACAGAGCGGATTGAATATCAAGGAAACATATACACTGTTATCCATGTATAGGTGACTGGGATGAGGGAGGTGGGGAGGGGGGGGGGGGGGGTGTTTCTATAGATCAGCATGCACTTAACAGAGGAGTATTTCTATTTAAAAAACTTTTTTCACACAACAGTGATGCGAGTTTTCTTAAATTGGTGCGCACACACACACACACACACACACACACACACACACACACACACACACACACACACACACACACACACACACACACACACACACACACACACACACACACACACACACACACACACACACACACACACACACACACACACGCACACTTGAGTTTGCTCTTCAGTGCTGTTCTATGTTTATATGGTTTAAAAGATTGTTGTTACATTTTTTTTTTTGGGCTGCCCAGTTTGCATGAAGACACATAATGAAAAATTTCTAATCTTCTTCGGACTTTTCAATCAATTATTTGCATATGAATGCTCTCACCCAGACCTGAGAATGATTCAATCTACCTGAAGGGGTTGTTGGAACAAAGATATGTGGAAAAACTTTAATTAAAAGCGTGTCAGTGCAACCTTTTTGGCACATATCTGTTATTTTACTTGCGTGTTGGCGGGTGTATGTGAACTGTACTAGAAAATCAGACTCAAACTCACTGTAGTACTGGTAGGAAAAAAATATATACCTTTCCAGTTTGCGACAAAGACATGAGCTGTCAGCAAATGTGTTCAAAAAGTTGACATCGGTGTGATGATTATGTTTGCCGCTTGTACAAATGACAGAAGAAAAAAAAACAAAAAACTGAAAAGAAAACAAACGGCTTCTCATAACTTGCTTTGCTTGTTTCAGGTTCTGCTGCTTGATTTATTGCAAACCGATCTGTTCAGCACACATTGCTCTTTTGTGAACTGTGTTTGTTCACAGGGTTGCTCCTGAAATCTTCAGAAGTCTGCAGACAAATTTTTTTTACAAGTATTTATAGGTCTATTATTAAAATAATTTCAGTTAGCAAATTAAAGTATAGTAAACAGAGTTGTTTTTTTTTATAATCTCTCTGACATTGTGTCAGCATTTTTAAAGCTTTGCAATGAACACGCAATTTGATTTTTTTCACATCTGTGTCCATATTTTTCAATGAGCTTTATGTAAATCACAATATTCATTGCAAAAAAGATATTATAAAGAAAATGAGTTTTAACCTTAGACTCTTTTTTCTTTTAATCTTTTTAATTCTTTGCATACTTTGCATTTTGATATTTTAAAAAAGTTGTTGTTTAAGATAATGTACGTTGCCTGTTTTAATTTGTTTTCCATTGTAGCCACTCGTTAATTACCTGTCAAGCATCAAGAGACTAATGTGTGCAAAGTAAAGACTAATAAATTATTAGTATACCCATCTGGCTTTATTGTAAACATTTGACATTCCAAACCTCGTCCATGGCTTTGCGTGCATGTAGGCCTTCTCTTTGTCATGTTTTGTCTGTCAATTTCATTTGTTAGCCATTAAACAAAGAGGAGCTGACGTAAAAATAGCTTTTAAGTTACATGCTGACTTGCTCAAAGCCACGCATCTGAAGATTTCAGAGCCAACACGGGGGAAGAGAGGACCTCTGAACGTTAATGAGAGTGGAGTGGTGGTCTCCGAGGAGCCAGTCGTTTGGCCCCTCTGCTTTCCTCCGCGGTCCTAGGCGACTGGGCATGCCTTACAAGATCTGATTAGGTGTAAATTAAAACTTCATTAACCGTCGGGCCCGATTAACGGAGTGGTGGGAGAATGCTTTTGTTTAAGTTCACTACATATTGCCATGTCGCCGCTTTGATAATGTTTGCATGTATAATGCATCATTGGTTTTTCTTGTATGTCTGCGGCATTCATCTTTGATCATCAAAACTGAGCTGTTTTTTTTTTTTTTTTTGCTTTCTTTCATTCTGAATATTTATGTTGTGGCGTCCTCGGAGAACAGAGGTTAAGGAGGTCGGAGTTCAACATGAGCTCACTGTTCACGCTCAGGTTTAACATGCTGTTATACATCAGTCAAACTGTAGGTAATAATTCAAAAGATAAATAATAAAATAATATTAAGTGCCATTACAATGGGGTTGACTCAACAGCACACAAATGGAAATGAAAAAAAGAATGGATTAGAAGCAAACAAAATGGAATGACAAGCCAATAAATATTTTCATGTAAACTCATATAAGTTACCAATTATGTAAAATACAGTGTGTAAAACATGATTCACAGTCAGTTCACCTTTAACTGCATGGCCTTATACAGATGAAACGTGTATCACGGTGCATCCAAACCTGTCACAGTCTGTCTCTCTGTCTCCGTCTTCTATACCCATTCTACACAATTTATTACACAATCACACACAAACCGATGGGACATTTAGAGACAGAGATGTCTTGTGTGAGAGGAAGACAAAAAGGTCCCTGATAAAACTCACATGCCTCCAGATAATATATAACTTCCATGCAAAAAAAAGACCAGAGCTTAAAATCAAACTGGGATTGTTTTGCTGTGTGTGATTTCAGGACATGTCAAGAACAGATGCATCACCAGTCATTAATTAAATTTTGAAAACGGTTTAGTGATGTAAGTTACTTTACGTACATTGGATCATTAAGTAGGCATGTTAGAAAAGTCTCGGTGAGTTTGCAGTGTGTGACCTACTGCATGTCCAATGTTTAACCCATTTATTAAAATTTTTTGCATTGTTTGTGTTTTTCTGTTGTATTCTAAATCTTTAACCGATTTTGACTTGGCTTTTTTATTTGTGTTCATAGAGCCTGGCGGACAGTTGCTGCATTTCACTGCCATACTTGTAGGCTATGTCACAAATAAAAAAGTCTAATCCAATTCAACCAACTCAAACTATCTACTTCAGGAAACCTGGCTGGTTTGGTAAACTCTCTCCAACAACCAACTATTGTTTTTTTGATTTACACTTAATTCATGCTGGATGTTGCTCATTTCTTCTCACACATTCAGCTTTAGAGAGCATTTATCCAGTGTCCCGAAGGCCAACCCAACCCCCTCTAACACTTTGTGTCTGCCGTTACTCTGCTTCACCACTGTCAATTACTACATTCGGTGTGCTTTGCAATGCAGATGGAGTAGGACTTTGTTTAAATCCTCTCTGCGTTTGTTGAACACACATGTGCATGCACACATTTATATACACAAACACACACACACACATATGCAACCAAGGGAATTACTTTTTTTTTTAAAGAATCTGCGGGCTTGGGAAGATAACATAGAGCTCGAGCGACCCAGAAGTGTGTCTTCAGGCATGCATTAAGTAGTGTTTGCGTGTGCGCGTGTCACCCATCGCTTCTCATCCCATTGTCCTCCTCCACCTCTGTCTCTTCTGCCTCGCCTCCTCTCCTTCATCTGAAAGCACATCATCTTTGATGTGAAGCGCAAGCCCACAGTTAGCATGTGGTTGTCAACACCCTTGAGTGTGTGCTACAGACACAACGTCAGTTTTAAGCCGCATTCCAGTGCCTCTGTTACATTATGATCATCGAAACTGACGTTACCTGAAGCCACCCCTGAGCACCTGCGAGCATCCGCCCACTGCAAACACTTTCATTACGGAATGTGCAATGGATCACTCGGTGGCTTTGAACATAAACTGTTCCAGCTTTTTCACTCAAAGTCAAGGTGCCTGCCAGCTGCCAGCAAACCCTACAAGTCAGGTTTTAAACACATAAAGTACTCTCTCGCTCACACTTACACACAGGGTTGTACAGCCTAACATCTCATGCACAGGCACTACATGAGAGTTGTCCCATGTTTTGAAATGAGGATGAGTCAGTGACCAGGTTTCTTCATCGCTGATCAAGTGTAACAATGGTATCAATGTGACTTTCCAAAGCTCTAAAACGATCGTACCAGAGTTGACTAAAACGTCATTGTACCAGCGCTCAAAAACAAAAGACAGTCGACATAGAAAGAAAAGTGTTTCGCGTTCACTTATTCTTCCAACTGCCTCGGGCATTTCCATTAATGGAGGGTTTAAGCAAGTGCAAACTGTTTGAGTACATACACACACGTGAACACATCAAAACCTCTGCTTAGGGGTTCTGCTCAATGACAGATAGGTTACAGCCCAGTAAAAATTAATGATGAAGACAAATTGGAGCAGCACCTGGCCAGCGATTTATCAAAGCCCTGTAGCTGAGATGGTGCTTTTTGCCTGTGAGGGAATTCAACATATTTCATTGAGAAGTATTTCAAAAGCCCCGCCAGTGGCCCGGCAAGAGAGGAAGAGAGAGACACGCGGGGGGGAAAGAGACAGAAAATAAGACAGTAGGGATATAGTGACTGGAGCAATTACTGAATAAAGGCATTGAAATTAAGCTTTCTTTTTTTAAATCCATGCATCCATCTTCTGGACTGAGTTTGTCCAATTCAAGGTCCCCTAAAGCTGAACCCAACAGGCGAAGGTAGTGTAAACCCTGGACAGGGTGGCACTGGACATCACAGGGCAAACACACACATTTTATAGTCTCCTATTAACTTCAAACAGATATTCTTTGGTAGTGCCAGTAGAAAAATCACACATAGGTAGAACATGCAAACTCCACAGAGGAAGGACCCCAGCCCAGACCTGAACTTGAGATATTCTCATTCTGACACTGCCGAGAGTGAAGTGAGAGCCAGTACCACACTGTAAGCTGTGTCCAACTTTTCAAATGTGATTCAGTGACAAAAAGCAAGCTCCGGATCGGAGGTGAAAAGCAGCGAGAAAACAAGAACAGACACGCAAGACTTTTCTTCTCCCCCTGTTAAAGTTATTAATAAGATTCTTGACCACAATTCATTTTGACAAATCACTACGCAGGGCATCAGGGTAGTTTGACTGTGTCGAACATTGCCTCACACTAAGAGTTTGATAACCTTCCCACCTGCACACGCTCTACCACCAGCGCTCCTCTTGCAGGATATTTGATAGAAAGATAAGCTCAGATGGTGAAGATACATGTTTCTTTTTTCTTTTTTTTTTTCCCACTGCAGTAAATTCATCTGTAGAGGGAGGTAATTTTCAAGGCCAAACATGAAAATGATGTGGGAGGAGTAGTTCCCACACTGGCGTCTTGAACCAGCTGTCAGTCAGAATCTTTGAGAAGGGAAGATGAGTGGGGCGAGCTCGAGTGTGCTTCTTTGAAATCAGAAATAGCCAATTAGTCAGCTGTCAGGTGTCATTTTTTTTTTCTTTCTCCTTTTTTTTTCTTTACCCATTTTTTCTTTAAAAGATTTTTTTTGAAGCTATGTGATCTGTGGCAGATCATTTCCTGGAGCACTTCAGTGATGCTTGAAATTTTGATGACAGCTGGGTTACACCTCTCCAGAATAAAAAGAAAAATCACTTATAATGGGTGCTGAGAAATTAGCCTGATGGGAAGGAGTCTGAAGTTAATTGCAACATTGTAAACTTGCTTTGATGCATCCGAGATGATCATAAACTACACATCATACACCACATTTACTGTGATCACCACCCAAAATCATTGGAAGGCATTTACAAAAAAATCCAAGGCCTTAATAAAGCATAATTAATGTACAAGTATAGGTTTCAGCTCCATTATTGACAGACACGAGACAGATTACTGCATGATGAAAATATGTCTGATCTTTCTTAGTCAGGATCACACATAATTTAGAAGCTGGCACTTTCTTAATTGAAGGGTTACATACATCAGTAGTGGTTTACTTCACTTACATACTTTTATCTTTGATGTCAAAACAAGTAGCAGAGTGTGTTTGAACGCAAGCCAGTGAACATGAATTGATAAAAAAGAATACACAAACATGTAGGCATGACTAAAACGAATCAAAGCCCCCCCCTCCCTTGTTTTTTTTTTCACATCATACCATTTTGTTTGTGAGGTTCACATCACTGTATCCTTTTCACTCACTACTACAGTCTACCGACTATTTATAGGCTTTTATCTGAAATCTCAGGCAGCATTTTGCTCCTTCACATCCCTCCAGGGGCCCTCTAAACTGCAGAGGTGGTACCGGTGTGGGATCTCTGATTGATGAGTGAGAGGACCAATCTGCTTCCTGACCCCTCAAGTACACACAACTCACCTGGGTCAATCATCAGACCTGCTTAAAGGTGTTTCACCCTCACACTGTGAGTCACACACACAGAAGTGCACGCGTTCACACAGGGTTGCTCAGCTTGGATAATACTGATAATGTCAGAGTCAGATTAATCTGCGCTGACTTTACCTCAGGCGGGCTGTGACTGCTGCTGCAACGAAGGCCACAAAGAAAGCTCGAGATCACAAAGCCGTTGACTTGTACTTCGGCAGTATTCGGTCATGAATCTTTCCCGCTGTCGCTCAGCTTAGGCCCATTCTTTCACCTTATTTAAACTTGACAAACCAGTGTAAGAAGATGTTTAAAAGACTCTCACGTGTTTCACATGATATTTTATATTCGCAAAAACAGCCCAATTTGATCTCTTTTAGACTTGACCTTTATGATATATGAATATAATATAGAGCAGCTTTCATGAGCGAGTTGTGGAGCTGGCCTGAACATTTATTTATGTGCTGTAACTTTTATCTTTATGTTTGTCTGCGCATCACTTTCAGATACAAAGAGTGGCACAAACACACACATGCGCACATGTACACCCGCGTGCGCGCTCACACGCGCACACGCACCACTCTAAGCCATGAAAACTCACACACACCCACAACACTTCCACACTCTGGCAGCACACAGTGTACAGCACTGGAGGCAAGGTTACCTTTGTTGTTTTGGCTCTCCTTGCCAGATGCCTTTTGTAGGTGCTTCTCCCTCAAGCATTTTTGTGGATACGAGAACACACACTCACACACACACAGACTCACTTATACACAGACACATTCATTGAAGCGCCACCCTGGCACATCCTCGCATGCCCAGCACATCCTCGCATGCCCAGCACGCAAACACATCGGCGCATACAAGCCCACTGATACACACTTGTGTACAACCTCCACCTTGTGCCTCCTCAAACACACACACACAAGCCCACACGCAGTCCACCCCCACCACCCCAGGGTGATGAACAACATCTGCTTATCCGTCCCTCCGTCCCTGCCCCTGGCGTGGCTGCTGGCTTCCTCCTGGCTGCACTGCCACAATGTCATCTTGTCTGCCTTTCTGTCAGCCATTACTAAAATGTGTAGTGACAATCAGGCCTTTTTACACAGACCCCTTTCCTCACATCACCCTGGGACTGGTGGTTTCCGCCTGCACAGCGGACTGATAGAATGATGTGGTGTCATCTTCTGGCTGTTGGAGGTATTCCCACAGCTCAGGACAAGACTTTACATGATGGGTCCTACTTTTTGTTGTGAACATATAATTGATGACCTGGTATTGGCCACTTTGAGTCCCAGTAGACCGAGGGACATCTGTTCTTGTTGCCCACTGTTTGGACATGCCACTGATATTCTGCTTTTTTTTTCTCCCCTCTCATACCAATGTTTAATGTCAGCAGTAATTCTCCCCAAAGTATCCACACATCAAGGTCGTATTTTGTTATTTAGAGTTATAAGCCCCCCGCAATTGTATTCTTTAATATACAAAGATACAAAAAGTTTTGTGAGACTTGCAGGATGGTGCTTGAATACATTTGACAGTATTTTAAGTAAACTGCATTGATCACAGTCCTAGTGTAACTCTTATATCAATCGTTTACCATTAATAACATTAAAAAAAAAAAAGAAATCTGGCTTTCCACAAATAAAATGACACTACAACTGGACAGAAACTAATATTTCAAGAGCTTCAAAGAAATGCTGTGTGTTTTCACGCATAAAAAAGACAAATGTTTCCCATAGATTATAAATTATCATTTGTAATTTTCACTGCAGTCCTTTAAAGGAAACAAAAAACAAAAAATGTATGAGTCCATTTACAAACCAACCTACAAAGATAATCAAATAAGAATAGCAACGGAAAACTAAAATTTATGAATGAATGCACTTAATTTATTTGGAATATAAAATAAAATAACTATCCATTATCATTATGATTAAACATACACATGTATTACAAAGTAGTGGGAGGAAATACAAACGTATTAAACCTCATTCCTTCTTTATTAGTTATTGAAAATTGATGGGCTTCAGCAACATTTTTACTTTAGTATACAAACTTGCAGAGGATAAAGAAACAGATCAGTTTGTTTAATTCCATCTCGTATGTGCCCGTAAACACTCTGTTTCAACCAGGTACTTACATAGTTGGTTTGAAACATCTCATTGTTGTGTGCAGCCTTTGAATTCTGAAGTGAGAAACATCTGAATAGTGATTGGTAATATTTAGTTTTTGGCCTAAAATATTTCTGTAATGTAATTTGTTGATTATTCATAATTAGGATGTGTCAGCGGGACTGAACTATCTAACCTTAAATGTGGTCGTAGGAATGAAACTACTCGATTTTCTTGATGAAGTTTGTGTGTATTTTGCTCAATAATTGAGCCTCTTTTTTTTACAAACCAGCCTTTAAACAGAATTGAATTAATGAGTCAGCCCATGCTCTTTGGCGAAATCAGTGTCAGGATTAATGACTCCCAAAACTTTTTGAAGAAGTCCAATCTTCCTAACTTTGGAAACGAGAACAGGCTTTGATTGAGATGTGAGGGGCGTCTTCCCCTCCTCGAGTCATCGTATCCCTCCCATTCAGCAAAATTGTTTTGATCACCAAAAAGGTTAACATTCGACTTTAACGTGTATTGAAACTGTTTGTTTTGAAAGTCACGTTCAACCGTCTCCTCTGACACATTGAGGGTGAAATGTTTAACTCAGGCCACACATGGAAGGTCTCACACCAAGTAGTACTTTTTGCTCGGATTATATCTTTTCAGAAATCTTGCTTTCAATATTTTATTTCCAGAAAAAAAAAAATCATTTTTGAGGGGTGCTAGTTATAAAAACATATGATTAAAATAAATAGGCAGCTTGCAACCATCACAGTTGTTCTATATATAGATGGACTTGTATTATAACGTATCTTCTCATTTCAGTGTGTTTACTTTACAGTATGTTTTATTCATGGTTAGATTTACGGTTCAAATTTCTTTCATGATTTCATGTGAACAATTGCTACAATTTTGGTTGGGGAGAAAATCTAAGAACCTCCAAATACCCCAAATAAAACAACATATCCCTCTCTAAAACAATTTGCAAATATTAAACCGTGAAGACAAGAAAATCAACCCTAAAAGAAAAAAAGAGACATTGAACTTACTTAATTCTTTTATTTTAATTGGACTAAAACTGTTTATAAGTGAGCAAGGAAACTCATCAAGTTTAAAACATACTTTGAGCAAAGTACCACATTCTGAATCTAAGAATGTCCCATACACACCTGCTCACACACGATGCAGTATACTCGGCCTTGGCTTCTCTGTGTCTCGCCCAGCTCTAAAATAAACCCCTGTAGCTGCAGGGGGCAGGTCACCGAGGATGTTGCTGTGGAAGCACATTCCTCTCTCGCTCCAACTCTCCATACCTGTCCTGGCCAGTGGCTCTTTGCTACTCACAGGTCTGCGGGCCTGCAATCTCCTGACACGGACAGATGACATATTTATTACCTCGTCAGATCCCTTTTCTGCCTCTGCCCTTGTTAGAACACTTTCTCTCGCACTCACACACGGACAGGTGGGAGGCACAGAAAAGCCGACAAACAGATATGCACTCGCTCGTGCATTAATACTGACGGCTCTTTCACCATTCCCAGCTTTGAGACCAGTCCTGTTCTTTTCCGCTCTTTGATGTGCTCGCTTACCCTCTCTTTCGCTCCTCTTTCTCCGTTTCTCCCACAGTCTCTCCCTCACACCTAAGCTAAACAAAACAATTGGCTCCGCTGTTGGCTAATTGGGACGGGCTCCCGTGGCGAGGTGCGGGCAAAGCGCTTGATGAGGCATAAAATGATGATTAATTAATTTACTGCTCAGTTGGTCATCAAACTGAGAGCTTTATGAGACTCCCAGCAGTCAGCCAGCCCAGCGTAGTGTGGTGCAGTGCACTCAAACACACACACACACACACACACACACACACACACACACACACACACACACACACACACACACACACACACACACACACACACACACACACACACACACCCACACCCAGAGGCACCTACACAAACACTCTAAAACACACAAATATATATGTATTCACAGCCTTGCGATGCAGCCAACCATTAGCGCGCGCACACACACACACACACACACACACACACACACACACACACACACACACACACACACACACACACACACACACACACACACACACACACACACACACACACAGAGCTCCCTGTGGTCAGTACCCTGCACAGAGTGAGCAGCCCTGCCTTTGCAATGACCTGTGTTGGAAAGTTACTGGAGCGTGGAAATGAAGGTGTGTGCCGGCCTCTTATTTTCTCACCTGAGTCAGAAAATTAAGAGGAAAAGAGCAGTTAATTAAGTCTGCAGAAGAAAATTACCATAAACTCTGATGTCCTTGTTCTTTTCTCTCTTTTTTTGGTGGTCTGTCATGTTTTAGAAACCTACACACTTTAGCCTATAGAGTACTATTTTTAATTAGTCCTGAAGAAGTGATTTAAATAAAAGAAACACATATAGCCACTAAGATGACCTTACATACTGTTACATTCTGTAACCTCATTCATAAATAAACCTACGTATTGCCATCAGTATAAATACTGCGTATATTCTGTCTAATAAGTCAGAGACAGTTGATGTCGGGCATGCTGTTTTTAGATTAATTTAGGAATTTGTTGTGACCAATTCAAGGTGATTTATGTAGGTCATATTGTACAACATGTTGAAAGAGTAACTGAAAAACCTGAGAGATTCAGTTAAAATTTTGTACGATCTGAGCTATTTGACCAGAGCTCAGTGATACCTGCAGCTTTGTGAGGTTCATTAACAAAGCCTGATTGAAAAAAAATAAATATAAATTTGTGACTGAGGTGTTTGCAGAGGAATGTCATTTATGTAGCACACAGTTCAAAAGTGTGTATATTATCTAAACAGTGTTCATCCTTAATCTAAGACATTATTATTTTATCGTTCCCAGAAATCATTGCTCTATATCACAGTCAATATTTTTTTGTGGTTCAGTTTCATTTCTGATTGTTCTTTCTTCTCCATGTTGATTCCTGAAGTTAAAAATAGTTAAGCCTGTTTTTCTAAACAGGCTGAACTAGTGTCAATCTGAAATTGTTTGCTTACGCAGCTTAAAAAAACGATGTCACAACATTGCTGCGTAAATCAAAAACGCTGGTTGTTGTTATTTCACAATATAATTTTTATTTATTTCAGGTATGTTCACTCAGTATTTTTTCCCAGCTCCGTCAGAGTAATTGATCATCTCTTTAATTCATTTTTTTTTTCTCATTCCTTTTTTTTCATACCATTTACCAACTGATATGCAAATCTAACAACTTGGAGTCAGACATAAGAAAAGGTGCCAAATCAAATATTTTTAAGTGGCGGCATTAGGAGCTCTTTCAAAGCATCGGAGCGTTGTACAACAATGATCGTCTCATCATCATCAAAAGGTGGCTTGTCAGGATTATGCAGCACAAGCAATATGTGGTGCTGTTGTTGTTAGTTTTGATTGTGTAAGACCTCCAGTTGTCTTTTAAGTCCCTGTGGTATTACACATTTGAATAGGGGATCACGGAATATCGTCTATATGAAGGAATTTGCTTTGTTTGTGGCTTAACAGTAAATCATCACGAAATCAACAATAGCATTGTTCTGTGCTTAGTCTAGGTAATTAAGTTCCCAAAAATCCCACCCAGACAGACCTGATCCCAGCTTCATATTCAGTCTGCACCATGCCAAGACAATAAAACTCTCTCACAAAGCATATATCTTCCTCATGTCTCCCTCAAACACTTCTGAAATACATACTGTATCTTTGAAGTGAGAATTTCCTCCTGTTAAACAATTTTTTTTCAGGCAATTTTACCATCCTAAAACAGCGTGGCTTTTATTGTTATGAAGTGTTTCAAGTCCTTGTGCTGTGGCTCACTTGGTGCTTTATTCATCAATTGTTAGTGCTTTAAGTCAATATAATTAGTCAGTTTTTTGTCTGATAAATGAAAAAAGACCAATCTTTTTTTTTATAGCCTGTGATTGATACACAGGGTCCCCCTCTTGGTGCTTGTGTGTTGTGAATAACTTGGTATGATGCAACATGTTACTGTAATGCTACTACTCTTAAAATTGAAGTACAGTTAAAGTTTCGCAGGTTTTATTGGGCTGGTTACATTTAAATTCATGAAAACAGTAGAGCTGCTGACTCTGATAGTTGTTAGGTTCAGCACCGACCAAAGCTATTGTACCCATTCTTTGCAAAACTCTTTTACTATTTCACCAAACTCTTGTTAACTGGCAGAGGAATGACTCATTCATCCAAAACTTACACATTTCTACAACATGAGAAAAGTCTGTAAGTTACATTAACACAGCACTGTATTTACATTACCCACATGCAGGAATCTAAACATTATCTTGTCTTTCTAAGTGCGACATACATGTTTTGTAATAAATGTGTCTGTCCTTCTGTCAAGGTGATTAGAATTTTAGAGCATTTTCCTCCAAATAAATGATTTAATTTCAGCTGGAATTGAGTGAATCAGTCCCAGCGAATGTGTACAATGATACAACGATAATTAAGTGATGTCCACGATGGGTAGACATGCTGAATTCCAGGCTACAGGAGTAAAATAATTTTTACTTACTAAGTAACTATACACCCACACACCCATCCATTCATCTTCTGTGGCACTGGAGCCGATACCCAGCTAAGAACAGACAAAGGCAGGTTACATCTCGGACTGGTCGCCAGTTCAACACCTACGAAAAATGAGTTGCTTCTTATTTGTTAAAACGAGAAACTAGTAACTGCGATCAGATAATATTTTCAGAAACGTTAATGGCTATAAAGGCAATATTAAGTTGTGCATTGACTTTTTGAAATTCTGAAGAAAAACTCTAAATAACTGTTAATATTTATATCAACAATAATAGTATACTGTAATTTGTTAATACCAAAAACCTAACAAATATAACGGTGATGTTAAATGTGTCCAAGAATAATTATCGCATTGTCTCATGTGGAGTTGAAATCGAAGGAGTGAAATGGGTTTCAAGAGCAGTTTTGAAAAAGGACGGTGAGGGAGCCTGTCTAATGTGCAAAGGTATGTCTGAAAGGGAACTCGCTTTTGCTTGCGCAGCATCTGTTGATGAAAGCAGACTGTCAGACTACAGACAGACAGAGCTCAGGGCGAGTGTAGGTGCCTGGAGATCCCATGAAACAACAACACAAAAGCGTCTTTGTACAACCATTAAAATGAGATATACCTTCAGGATGATTTATATCACTGACTCACACGCAACAGAATATGTGTGTGTGAAATCAGTACCGAGGACGGCTTCTGTCTGATACCATGGAATATTTATAAAACTTTGCAAATAATTCCAAGCACGCAGTGATCTGTATTATTGTAAAATGATAATTCAAAGCTGAGTTATGGATATCATTTTGGCATACCAGTAAACGCCAAAGCTTTGTGTACATACACATATGCATTCGCAAACAAACAATATTACTGATAATTGCAGTTGCACCAGAAATATTGGTGTATTAATTCCATTGAAAATACATGTTCAAATGAGTAAGTCTGTGGTTGGTCTGAACCTGTTGAAATTAGATGTGTTTTGATCATTTACCTTGTTTTCTCCACTCTACATGTACTTAACGATTTTTCCAAAATTGTTTATTCACCATTACCAAACTGCTGTCACTTCAACTGGAGCAAGTTTTCACCATTACTGAAGCACACATACACACTGAAAAAAATACCCATAACAGCAATGTTTCTGTTGTAAACAGCTCACCTCAAGAAGGTAGCCAGTCTAAATGACTTATTGTATAAATTAGTTTATTCCCAAAATGATCTCATTTGGATCATTTCTTTTGGAGTCACAATCGCATTTATGAATTAAATACCAGTACAATTCCTCAGAATTCTCTCAAGATGGCTGATTAATCCACACGGTCCAATCAATTAGTTGGCTACAATAAGGAACACGGCAGGCTTTGTTCTGCTTGTGGTGCACTGAAAAGAACAGTCTACATAGACGCTGCTGCAGAACAGGACCAGGATGAGGAAAGATTCAGAGAACCTGGCAGAGATCTCAAGGTGATCAGGCATCTGGATGATGCACCTTAAACAATGTATTCCTCGCCTCTTGGAGCCTGATATGAAAATGCATCTTCAGATGCCTTGTGGTTGTTTTAACGACATGCACAGTTAGCCTGGTAGTTTTGAAGTTCTAGCTGATGGTTGCATTACATCTGTATGACTGATAGAAGTTAGCTGGACCGATTATTCAAAGCTCATTGTTGGTGATGTTGCTTTCTGTCTTTTTCCATTGCTTTTTGTGGTTTTGATGCTCTCTTTACTCCACCAAGTCTCATAATTGCTTTAGCACTCTGTGGATCAGCCCTGAATTCAAAGGTGGGGGGTAATAATTGGATTTGCAGCAAACATGCTGAGCTGTGTTGCTCTGACTGTCCGGTCTTATCCTCAGGGCTACACAAAGCGCTTTATATATTGGATCCATGCACCTTGAAAAGAAGATGCACAATAGAAGCCAATATAGGATGTATATATGCACACTGTATATTGTGTATGTACAATTTTAAATGCGTTATAAAATTATGAATTCAATATATTAAAATTGATGAACAAGAAAGAATTTTACTTCATACAAACATATTTAACTTTTTTTGGTTTACTTGTATAGTGTTTTTTAAACTGTCTGTTATCTATATATACTTCTTATCTCTCATTTGCTGCCTGTCAAACATACATTGTTTCATATTTTTTTTATCACTGACTGACATGGTGTGAAAGATCGAGAGAGAAAAGCCGGGTCCTTTAATTAGAGTTTTGTGCGTGACAGAGTGATAGAGAGAGAGAGAGAGAGAGAGAGAGAGAGAGAGAGAGAGAGAAAGTGTCTGTGTGTGTGTGTGTGTGTGTGTGTGTGTGTGTGTGTGTGTGTGTGTGTGTGTGTGTGTGTGTGTGTGTGTGTGTGTGTGTGTGTGTGTGTGTGTGTGTGTGTGTGTGTGTGTGCGTCTTCAGGGCCTGACAGAATGTCTGTAGCTGCAGGTGAAGCGTCTTGGCTGAGACCCTGATGCAGTCTCCTTGGCAGGCTTAAGACTGTGTCACATCAAAGCTTAAACCCTGGAGAAATGGGAGTGTGCATTGTTTGTGTGTTTTCTATTGTGTGTCAGGGTCTGAATCTTTGGGTTTGTGTTCAAGGTTGTGTTGCTAAGCAGTTGTCCAAACAAGTAAAGGTGAAAAATGCTGTATTTGAAATGTGATCACTCGCAGATGTTGTTGTTTTTAGATCCTACTAGAATGCAAACCAAATTCTTTTTCGTCAATATATCATAATAAGTGTGATGAAAATAGAATTTTTTTTTTATAGATCAGTAAAATATGCCATGTGTGTTATGATAGATTAGGAGCAAACAACAATACAATACAAGCACAAGCAATCTTGTGCTGTTGGTAGCTTGCAGATTATATTTTGAATGTCACAATAAAAGGAAAGTATAGATTAGTCATTTGTCTTAATGCAGAAAATTAAAACCAGTATTATAAATGTAAATATACAATTACAGTTTTTCATATATATTTCACTTTTCTTGAGTATGGAAAGAAATATAGAAATGTGTATGCAGTGGGATTGTCACTGTTGTTATTGTGATTAATGATAATAACAATTACAGATTTAACTCCAGTCTGGTATTGCAATGGTATTTGCACATCCTCCCAGTGCCAGTCTGTATTTCTCTTTCCAATCCAGTTGATGCAAATGTGTTGGGCGCTTTTTGTTAAGAATAGAGCCCAATCTTGAATAAAGCTGGTATGAGCGATGGGTGAAGTGTTGCACGTGTGACTATAATAAATATCTACAACTTGTTGTACAACTTTACTTATACTACTTTCAATTTTCTGATATGAAGTTATAACCCCTACAAATACCAATATTACTGCATTTATAGTGTTTTTTTCAAAAGCTCCCTTTTCTTGCACTCTACAGGAAACTTTTCTCAAGGGTCAGAGACACATAACAAGATCTCTGAATAAGTAATGCCCAAAACAAAAGAAAACATTGTTCATTGTAGTTGCTACACGTTCTTTATTGAAAATGACAAATGGTCTTTCATGTCTTCTTAACTTCCGCTGATGTTGGGTCGCATTTGCTCTTGGGCCTTTCAGGTGAGAGCCTTTTCCATTACAGGCCATTCTTCTGGGGCCGAGAGGGACTGACAAACAAGGAGAAGCAGTGTAATACAGCGGTGACCACCTACAGTAAGAGAGTGTTTAGCTTCGGGCTATGTCCTGAGGACACAGGGCAGCAAACCTCAGTGGACATCTGTCCATAAAAGATTTAAACGGAGCACAGGTCCATCAGAAAACTCTTCTCGAGACGTACTGTTCTGGACGACCGGCGAAGACGGGAAGAGTTGGGAGTGAAGTGTGTGTGTGCATTTGTTGTGTGCATCTCTTCAGCCTCTGCTGTGTCAGAAATGTTTCACCTTGCACAGGGGACACACGTACACACACTACAAACACACATTAAACTGCTGAATGCTGAGGCTGTACTGTAGACCTTGTCAGTTTGGTTCATATTATAGCTGACAGGCGAATAGGTATGTTCCAGTGTCCAGAGACAATCCTTCACACTGCGACAGAAGCAGCTCAAAGGACATGGGGTGATGTGTCTCCAGCCCACCTCTGTTTCCTAATGATGTCTACTGCAACGAATAAGCTTGTGCTCTGGAAACTGGAAAAAGAATCATAAAGTGTTTTTTAATCAACAACACCTACATAGAGTTCACACATTTCACAGGTTAGCTATAATAAAGCTGAGACACGCCGGCACTGTGATAGTTACACGTTTTATATAAGTTAGGAATAGAATCAGAAAAAAAAGAAGTTTTTGGCAGGTATGTTCAGCATGCGATGAATCTGTTTTTTGGGGCACCATTAATTATACACATTTACACATGTTCACATACAGCCATAATCAAAAGTAGCAGTCATAAAAATATAATAGACACAAAAAGAGCAAATGATGTAACATATGTACAAATGACACATCTGCATATTAATGTTATAAAATATATCACAAATAAAAAGTTGAACGGTTATAAAATCTAAAGAGAAATAATAATTTGTCAGTGAATAAACCGGGGGGGGGGGGAATTAAACAATACTGCGCTAAATAAATATGCAAACAGTTAAATCTTGTTTCTGCTTCGTTGATAATTGAAAACTTTCAAGCTAAAAGTTTTCATCCAGGAAATGAAAACACAGAATCAATAAAGACACACTCACTCCGAACGGGCATAATCAAAAAGTTCTAATCCTTGCTCTGGATTAGGTTTAGCTTGAGCGACGTTGATCTGCTCTCCTGCTAGTTGTCCACATGACCCCTTAGTTGCCGACAGACGGCGGTAAGCAGAGTCGCCTGAACACCAAATTATTTATAAGCTGCACACCAGCCAACCACCCCCACCCTTGTACTCTAATTTGGCTTGGTCAGAATCTGTCTGGATGTGTTTCTGTGTGAGCGACTGCAAACTGTAAATGCATCTGTGGCTTCAGTGTACATGTGTTTACTGCCTCTTGTCATTTGCTCAGATGTGGGTTTTGGCAAAAAAAAAAAAAAGAAAGAAAGAAAAACAGCCGCAATGGATGCTTGACACAGCAATATCGCGACACTGAACGTTTGATCCACTAAATAGTTGATGAGTGATTTGATTAGGACCAAGAGGCCCCTTATTACAGCAGATGAGATCAGCGTCTGGGTCAAAGAAGGAAAAGGATAGCGTGGCGTCTGACGGAAAACCCCAGGTTTACCACCTTTTTTTGAAGATATCACTGAGTGCAGTTGCAATTCATCTCAAGCTGGTTTGAAGATCATTTGGGGTGTAAATAACAAACTCCCTGAAAAAGAATTGAATCAACAAATGCCAGTATGTTTGACACTCGTTCATCTTTGACACGCAGTCAGTACAGGCCTCACAACTCTAACGGGAAAAAGGCTACCATAGAGGATGGATGGGCCCAATAGTTTCACCTGCCAGACGGTTCCTCACCATCTTTCATTGGCTGTGCAGTCATCATGTCACACACACACACATGTCCTTGTGCTATCTCAGGCCAGATGTATGCTAGGCTGAGCAGCACCCACAACAACAAGTACTAATGTCACGGCGTCCTCCTCTTTGCTTCCCCCCTCCACTCAATAATTCAGTTCAAGGTGTCAGACAAAGCTGCCCTGGCTCATACAACCCCTGTAAAAGACACCACCGCTTGCTCCACTGATTTACATCTCCACCCCCCACCACCTCCTTGTCTCAATTAAACTTTTGTCTAAGTGTTTAGAGGTTAATGCATGCAAACAGTAGTGGTAGCAGTAATAAGTATAGAAAAGACTATACTTCTCAGTTTGTAGGTATTCTATTTTAGCAAAGCGAGAGGACGTGCGGTGACATGAGGCCATGCTGGAATCCAACCAGTTGATGGATGTGAGACTGTTTTACATTCAGGTTTTGAAGCAAATATTGATTTCAACACTATAATTCTGCTCGCTCACCTACCTGCATCGCATTACCGCACAGACATGACAGATCCACTGACACCTCTCAAAACTTCTTTTGAATTACTCCATTACCCACAATATGATCAGGATAAGTACTGCTGTCTGTCATTTTTATTATGATTATTACTCCAGCTTTATATTCTGTTTCTGTGATTAATGCTGCGAGATTTACTCTTTGTATAACTTACATACCTGTCCTTGAGCTGGTAATTGGATCGTGACTGTGACTTAGAGGTCAGTCCGGTTATTGCATTTAAAGGTGAGTGGGGGAAAAAAACAACAACAACAAGCAGACGTCTGTCATTCGCAGCGACTCCGCACTGAAGGAGATACACGTACAAGGAGAAACGTAGAACAAAACTGCAAGACAGCGGGTCAGGCAAAAAGACGCTGCCAGGGCAACGGGAACACGTGTGAGCGTATAAACACATGTGGTTAGCAGAAAGCTGACAAAGGCTTATGGGGACACGTTGTTTGGACACACAAATGCACTTCCACTCTAATCAAATCCATGATAATGTGAGTAAAGGCCTCGATGCCCTGAATGCAGAAGTGTTAGTTTTTGGCACTGTGCGGGAACTTGGCAAGGGCAGAGAACAAGATGCTCAAGTGATGAAGCAGGTGTCTGGAGGAGAAAGACAGAGAGAGAGAGAGAGAGACGGAGAGAGAGAACAAGAGAGGCGGACGGGAAGAGAAACATCTGCCCTTTCTTCTGTGGGTATTTGCATTGCTGCTGTCACCTGCCAGTAAGTGCTCACCATCAAAATGTTGGTTTTTTTCTAACTTCATAACACCAACTTTCCGATGTTTTCAACTTAACTAATATCTACTAGCATTTATAATAAATACTCAGTATCGTTAGTTTAAATAGTCAAACTGTATAAGTTTTATTACATTTTTTATTAATCTGTAGGTTGACATTAGCACTGTTTTATGTTCAATATTGCACCGTCAGCTGTCACTGAATGCAAACATCTCTGTCACAAGATTCTGGCATGATGGTGATGTTGAGTTCAAAGAATAAAACCATGCAATGCAATAGTTGTATTACGAAAATTAAATAAGAAATATAATAAAAAATTCTTTATATTTTGCTTCATGTTTTGCTTCATGTTGTTTGGGGGATCTGCTATCCTCTGGATGATGATTCCTATCATCTGCTTAATTTTGGTAGGCACAGGAAGGGATGGGTGGTAAACCTAATATCTTAATATTACCAACATTGTGACATTTCTGATTTCAAAAATAAGACATTGAACAGGAACCATAGGGAAAAACAAATACAAACATTATACTACAAGATTTCTCAGTTTTTGCTGTGGTTCAACATCATTATTGTGTTTCTGTCATGTGACAATATCTTCATTGTATTGTTTTTGATACAGTCACAGGATCTATACTTTTTACTCTGGCATTCTGTCAAGTCAAATTTTAAATTTCCTGTGTGGTTAGTTTCACAATATTAGCTGCAGAGCCACAACGGCATTGTGTGTTTGCTGCTAATTAACGAATGTCAGCAAGGTAGCATGCTAAACACGTCAGGGGAAATGGTAAACATCACCAGTTAAACATCCACATGTTGACATTGTCAGTGTGGAAATGTTAGCGTGATGACATTAGCATTTGACTCAAATCACCAATGAGCCTCATGAACACAGACTTGCAACGCATTTATATGTCAGTTTTATCAACGTCTGTCTCTTTCGGGGGCCTCCATATAATCACGCCTGTTTTTTTTTTTGTTTTTTTATCCCTATGGTTAATATCTCACACAGTCTTGATATGAGTCAATGAAAATTTAAATATGCCACACCATTCCAGTGGAATAACACTCAGTGACCACTAATTATCTTCTTCTGCTTCCTTCAGTTACTGCCATCACTGCAGTCCCCCCTTAACTCCTGAATTGCCCCTGTGTAGCTGGTGGGACATGGCGGACGCAGGGAGACACCACTGACAATGATGGATTTGACAAGAGGAAAGTGTTAATGATATTCCCCCTTTGATGGCTGGGGCTACTTCACACACATTTGCATTTCCATTCATCATCCCGGCATTTATCATTATGGGGTGGCTGCCAAATCTAATTACAGTCCTGGGCTAACGGGGGTGACGTGCCTGATATGAGGGCCTCTAGCCCCTTACTCATCTCTATTTCTCTCTGTTTGTCACTTCCTCTCATTTGCACTTGTTCAATCTCGTTCTCTCATCTCACATTCCATCTTTTTCTATTAGCATTTGTTATTTTCTCCTCCATCTATATATGTTTGCTTTCATATTCCTCACTCTTGTAGCCGTGTTTAAATCGGGAAGGAGGCATAGGAGAGTAGCCAGCCAGGAAGTGCAGCCGTGTAGCACCAAACCCAATTAACTTCACTCTAAATGAAGTCATTTGAGGCCTCTTCATTAGAATTACTCCAACAAGAGCGGGTGAAGCAGGGGAGGGGAAATAAATAAATAAAGGGTCAGATTCAGTTTCATAACACTCCCGCCTGCCTCTTTCTCTCTCTCTCTCTCTCTCTCTCTCTCTCTCTCTCTCTCTCTCTCTCCTCTTCCTTTTTTTTCCTTCCTAGTTTTCCTCCTGTGAGATGAGTTAAGCAGTGATCCAAGGAGATCACATTAGGGGGATCGTGATTATCCCCTCATACGTTTATCAACACTAATTATTCATGACCAATCATTTGTTACGAGAGAGTGTTTGATATTTCAGTTATACTACATCTGGCTATGAACCGTATCCATATATCCACCTCCTTATTTACTTACTTACTTACTTACTTACTTACTCACCCTGTTTTTGTTTGTATGTATGTATTTATTCAAGCATTTTGATAAAAAAAAAGCAGCATAAACAGCAAGACAAATATAATATTTTGCTATTTGAATAAAACAAAAGTGGGTTTTAAATAACAAGAAACAGGAGCAGGGATGTTAAGAAGAAAATGTGAAACAAAAGCAAAACACAAAAGAAAACCCAATTTTATTCATCATTTTGTTTAGTTTCTTCAAAAACGACGTCTCTCATTGAAAGTTTTCAGCACATTGTTGATGGCTGTGGGTTCCAGGACAAAGCCCTGTACTGCAGTGCCACAGGGTGCTGCGGGGTCATGGTTAGACGTCCCGTGAACCTCCAAGACCGTCTCTCCCTATTTATCATGCACTCAGCGTGGTGTAGGCAAGCCTGAGAAGAGTCATCTTTCAATAGGCATGGGATGTTTGCTCACAACAAAAAAACAGCAGACTGTTGGCTTAACTGTTGAGGCTACTCCTCAGGGAACGTCGCGACTCCTAAAAACTTTCCTTGGGGGTCTGAGCTTTTCCCTTTGACGTTTTTTTGAAGCAGGTAGCATTTTTGCCATGAAACTAAAACGACCAAAACAAGCCTTTAAACTGTAACCACAAGACGAGTCCGCCATTACAATAGCAGTGATTGTTCTGTTTGATAACTACCAGCATAAGATATGGGAAAAGTCTCTCTCTTTGTTATGGTTCAACACTTTATACTACAAGTCAGAAACAAAGATGATTTAATCTGGAGAAAGTTTTTGCTTCCCTCAAATTATGTAAGTGCTTATCAGCATTTTAAGATTTCAAGACACAACTCACTGATGTAAGAAAGATACAGGCGTTTAATCAGAATTTTCTTCAGATAAAGAAATGAAGGGTGGGGTTGGGTGCTGGGGGTGGAGCATGGGACCTTTAGCAAGCCAACCCATGCTGGACAAATTACCAAAAGACCCAGTGAGACAGATAACAACGGCATGAATCGAGGCAAAGCTCGGCCCGGAGGAAATGAAAGGTGCCCTATATGGTGATAACCATCGTGTCGACTTACACAGCAAATTACTGGGCTGGCTGTTATAACTGGCATTAGACACTCCGTCGTTAGATGTAACATGGCTGGAGGAGGAAAGGAACAAAAGTCAAGTTCTGAAAAAAAACTACTTCAACAAAGTTGTTTCCTTTCCCTGTTTGGCTGTTGCCGCAGACAGGCTTGTGTGATAAGGAGACTGTAACCTGAGCAGCAGATAAAAAGATGTCAGACAAGGATACACACACACACACACACACACACACACACACACACACACACACACACACACACACACACACACACACACACACACACACACACACACACACACACACACACACACACACACACACACACACACACACACACACACACACACACACACACACATTCAACTGCCATATGTTTCAGGAAGCTCAGCACCTTTCAAGAAGAGATGAGCCTCTGAATTATTGATCAGTGATTAGCAAATGCAATAGAAATGTTAGCCTGGATGTTGTCTGGGTGAGTGGTGCGTGCGTACGTGCGTGCGTGTGTGCATGAGTGCGTGTGCTCAGTCCAACAAATATGCAGAATCCTTTGGAAATTAATTATTGTTTGTTTACACAAATTTTATTGATTATTTTTTATACTTGAAAGAATCTTCACTCAATGCATTTATGAGCGTGTGTGCGTGTGTGTGTGTGCGTGTGTGTGTGTGTTTGTGTGTGTGCGTGCATGTGTGCGTGTCATTAGAAGCTACAAAGAGAGTCACCACTGCTTTTGAAGGGGGATCTAATTCATTATTAAGTCAGGGACAAAACAGGCAGTATGGGAGGCGGGTAACAGTAGGTGATTGTGGGCCTGTATTGATTACTAGCAACACCAGGAGCCAAGTGTGATGTGATGGGCTGAACACGCACGCACACACACACACACACACACACACACACACACACACACACACACACACACACACACACACACACACACACACACTAAAAAACAAGTCATGACTGTCATTGCCTTGGAAGCTCAGAGGTGAGTCATTTGGCTGAGCAGGGTGGCGGGTTACCTCAGTCACAAAGTTGACAGCTTGCTAATGTTGCACAGTGTTTGTTTTTTTATTTGTTTGTTTGTGGTTCAGAAACTGATTGGAGCCCATTATTACTGATATTGTCAGAGGTCAAGAAGAGAATCTTCCCCTATTGGTTTTCGGACAATTTGCGTGTTTTTCCAGCTGAAGAAGATTTTCCAATATGACAAAAATTAAGAGTTTAAATACAGGGATATTTCCAAAACACAGACCAGTCTGATTCAAGACAGAATTACAAAAGAAATTACATGATTTTGAATTGACTAAAACCATCCTGACATGACAGCAAGTCATTTGGTGTGTATTTAGTAGAATATGAAACCATTGTTTCCTCAATATGCTTTACTGGGAAAGTGAACATGTTTGGGAGCTTCCACAATTGCTCTTGTCCTGTCTATTTTTTAAACCGTCGTCTGATCCATCTAGTATGTCAGATTTGGGCTCTTGAGTTTCAATGAAAACATCACATTGTGGTTAATACTGACATCCAGTGACATATCCAGAATTATAAATGAGATCTCAGCTTGTTGATTCAAAAAGTGAAGAAGTCCTAAAATATCTTTGACCGACCATCTGTGTGTGGGTGAGGGGTGATAAGAGGGAGATTCAGTCGGTGTCCTCTGAAGGGTAAAATATGTTGAATTCTGACCTCATGCTGAAGTGGCATGAAACTTTCTATATTACAACAACTTAGAATTATTGTACTTTTTTGCATATTGAAGATCAAGTCAGTCAAGTAAAACCTATTACAACAAAAGGCTATATATGGGATTACACATCTAGGTATATACTGTAATCATGAAAGGGATTAATCATTTAATAAAATAATGTTAGGAAGTGGTGAGAATATATGTATATATATATTCTCACATCATATATATATGATCTACAAAATAATCTCCAATGAAATTTACACAGACCCACAATATTGGCTAAATATGAAATTACTAAATGATACTTGTGTGCCTTTTTGGAGGATGTCTCCGGCACTAACACAATTTGATCGGCGCATTTAGAGTCAGATTGAATTAGATCTGTGACTGGATAGGGGCTGACATATGTTTCAGTGATACATTACTCTGTGGCCAATATAAAAACATAATAAAATATAAATATCCATTAATCCTCACATATCAGTCGCCACATAGCTCAGCTCACACTGTTAACACAGTGTGATGTGTGTGTGTGTGTGTCCTGTGCCCACTGTGTGAATGTGTGTGTGTGTGTCGGCTTCCCTGGCTATGAGAGAGCAACTCACACTGTGAAAGAGTCATCTTTATTATAATCTGCCAGAAGTAGTGGCAGCTTGGGAAAGGAACTGCCACAGCTAGGTAATCGAAAGCCGCTCGGCTGGGATGTGACAAGGGGCACTCGTGAGACGTACCAGCACAAGCCATATGGCACGCTGGCTTGGCAAAACTGGCAACTCTCCTCTCTATATCCAAACAAATGTTGCGTGCCCACATGACAATTAGGCTTTGTTGTTTAGAGAGATAGACTGACAATGTGCGATTAACACGTTAAGATATTGGTGCAATCACCACAGGAGGTCGTTTTGAACTCGCTCAAGTTTTTACTGTGGATTTTCTCTTCATCGTTGGCTATATTTCTGACAAAAAAACCCCAGGAAAATAAAACCTTGGAATTTGCTTAAATGTCACAACTTAAGGATCTGGCTTTGCTGTAAGTAAACAAAAAAATGGGGAGAAAAATGGTTTGAAACTTGATCATATTAGTTAAACTGACTCTCATTTGACCCTGGCGCATTGCCTGTAAACACTGGGGTAATACAAACCAAAATAAATATTAGCATAATGCTGGGGGGCAAGAGAGTGCTTTTCCCATAGAGTGATTAAAATATGAGAACACAACACAACACAATGTGAAGTCCCATGGCGTGACGGCAGTTAGTGTAGAAAAGCCAATTTCATGATAAATTAAAGAACGATGTGGCTTCTCTCATGAGATATTCCCCTGTATTTATTTTATGAAAAGGAGTAAAATTAGCCTTATCATATATTATCTTAAACATAATTAATAAAACATTAATTTCCAAATGAATTCTCTTATTATATTTCTTTTTTTCTTTTTCTCTGCTGTAGGTTCAACTCTCTTAAGGCCCAATTTGCATATTACACAAACACAAAGGAACAATAACTTCATGTAATGAAGGTTAATTCAGCCCAAGTACAATGGGAGTCATGCTGAAGAGTCACAAAGAGCACTCGCACACTGTATCATCCATTTTGAGCACATGCTAAATTTAAACATTATTTGTATACCTTTAAGTAAATTGTAATCTTTATTTAGTCACTAAAAGGGCAAAAAGCTTTGGAATATGTACTATTTTCATGTTTTAACATCTATTGAGGCATTAAGTGTAATATAGTTTACAAATTCTCCTACAGCTTAACATTGTGTGTCATTTAATTCCCCTTTAATTCCCGCTTTATGAATTATGCCTGCTCTGCATTCTGAGCTTAACTCACTCCCTCTACCTACCCGGACAGCAATGCAGTGAATAAAAATAGAGTCAATAGATCATGGGGGATACTTAACTGGAGACAGCCATGATTATGAGGTGCGGGAATGTGCCACAAACTTA
Source organism: Lipophrys pholis (assembly GCF_963383615.2). NCBI lineage: Eukaryota > Metazoa > Chordata > Actinopteri > Blenniiformes > Blenniidae > Lipophrys > Lipophrys pholis. Next base: position 13,235,903 of record NC_137639.1, on the reverse strand, counting down.
CTCCGGGCCAATATGTATTGCTTACGCTTATAATAAATGTTATCTTTCGGAGGAGAAAAAAGCTGTCAACTTGATGAAAGACACAGATGAGCATCTATATGGTTGACCAACCATGCATAGATATGCACAAATGCAGTTTTCACTGAGGAAGCCGCGGAGAGGGAAAATGTGCCGCTATATCATCCCTTCCAATGAGCATGAGTAATTGTCTGGACTTGTTTGGGCCTTGATTTTCTTAGTTCTAGGATGGAATAGAACAAAGCTTGTGGGGGGAAAAAAAAAAATCAAATAATCTCCCATAAAATGCAGTGTTATGAGCATCATTACTATACTTGTAATAAATAATCCATATTGTGAAAATTTGCTTAAAAAGTATTCATTTGATTATTTCTTTCGCCTTGTCCTCAGGTTCACTTTGAGACCTCTAGTAGAATGAGAAGGGGCCACAAAATGAGTTAGTGGATTGTGAAATAATTTACTGAAACAATTAACGGCCCATAGACATGACGTGAAAATTGTCACATGCGATGTAACTGCGCATTGAACTTTTCATGCAACTAGAGCCCTGTGTGGCTGAATTATGGGTCTTTTGTACATTCTATGTAGGATGGCTGACACTGTAACTGTGCCCTGCCAAGTCATGCAATCCTATTTTGTCCTTTAAATGTTATAATGACAGTGATTAGAAAACAACAGGACATCCTCTGCCTCTCCGCGGCCCATTATCTGCGCCTGGATCTTAGCTAGGGGTGTTAGAAGCTGTACTAGTTGTTTGTAATGAATATGTCTACTTTGCCCGGCATATCAAGTGGCAGTGTTAACATGACGTAGAGAAAACATGAGATGGTCTGGAAACTAAAACCTGTGTCTGAATATCACCGTTGTCCTTCTCTCTCCTCACCTGGCTTAAAGGATCATTCATGTAACCTCTCATGACTAATAGGAATTAGCCGTCCTCCACGTCTCAAACATCACCGTGGAAAAAAAACGGAGAGGAAGACACAGTGCAGATGACGCCTCAACAAGCAGCCTTTTACTCTCCTGCAAAAATGATATGTATTTTTTTTACTAAATCTAATATTTTTAATGCTGGGGAGTTGTATCGGCCCTAAATCGACTGTCAAAGGTCTTAACTGACTCCATTTCCTCATTTTTAAATAGGAGCTTTTCATAGGAGAAAAAAACAAAACAACGTTCTGAAATGCAGTCAAGTTTATTGATACATGTGCATTTTTAAGGCATTTTGGGGAAAAGTTGATGATCGTTGCCACAAATTTGAACTTGTGGGTGATGCACGCATGCATGCATGCACGTACACGCACACACAAAGGCCTGGTTAACGCGTTCCCGGGTTTTTACAAAAACTGATATTTCCCCCTCTACGTATACAAAATAATCTTCATTTACACCTGATCATTCACAAAAAAACGTTATAGAATTTACACAGACCACATATACACCTGACTCAAAGCTATTATATGCATGCCAAACCTGTAGGGGGCAGTGTTATGAGAAGAATCTAGCTATGCTAGCCAATCAGAGTCCTGGAAAATACACGTCACGAATGGCGCAAGTCATTTAAGTCATTTACGGGGTTTTCTTCAGCGCACGGTTCATTTGTTCGAACCAATTAAGAAGCAGAGCTCCTCTTAAATGTGGCAGTAGAATAGAACAGAAAATGTCGAATCTAGCACTGCTTTCATGGGATCCATTATCTTCACAGCAAAGTGTAAACATGGGTGGCACACAGATGATGTCGATGACACTTCCGTTGCATATTGGATCGTACATCTTGGTCAACCCCTCTTTAGATGCAAGCGGAAACACAGAGTTTTTCTAAATCTCCATTGTGGCCTGTGTTTTCAGAAATCATGGTTTGTGGATACCCGTAGCTGCGTTTATGTGTAAATGCAAGGCCCAAATGCAGAGAAATTTCAGTTTTGTAAATATCCGGGTACGCGTGAACATAGCTAAAACTCTATTTAAACCTTTCGTTTTCAAGAAATGTCATTGTTTAAATGGAAACTAAACGTCTTGGCATTCAGCATAATTGATTAACTGAAATTAGTCAAATTCTGCATAGATAACTGTTACCGTCAGCTGCTTTGATCCGTTTACTGAACCTCAGAATCAAGTGTCAGATAGTACAGATATTTGTGTTCAAATGTTGGGAACAGATGTGAAAATGTGTCAGGTTAAAAAAAAGGTGCAATAACAAAGTAGTAATACTGTGTTACTTGCCACCTCTGATACTTACAATGCTATAGTAACCCTGGTTACCACTGAACCATATCAACTCGCTTTATCTCCCTCTTTTACTTTGCATATCTATCATTACTACTGATAGTGCGGACAAACAAAATCCAAACATTGCAAACACCTCTTTTTCTCTCTAAGCAAAGATTGTATTGGTAATATGAACAAATGAATGATGAGTAAACCCAGAATTCAGTAAAATTGCTGGAACACAACTGCAGGATGTGAAGCGAAGCACTTAATTAAATTTACTCAGATCTTCATTTACCTTGACCAAAGCATGTTAATATTAAAGAATCTCTCATTAATTAGCATAGGTCATATGCATAATATATTATATTACCACAGGGCACGATTGGAGTACTACTATCTCTCCAGGCATGAAGTACAACATTTTTAGTGTCTGCAAGAGCCATTCGGGCCATTAATGAAATTGTCATTTCACCAAATAAATAAATAAAGCCAACAACTGCCACTGTGATCACGTCCAATTAAATCAGTACTGTTGGCTTATATTTAAGGTTAGCTGAGTGATTATTATTGAGCGGTAATGTGTCACATTTGCATCGCAGTCTGATTTCAGTCATTATCGCTTTTGGAGAAACTGATGGCCATGTTTTCCATTACACCTCGCCAGCTGACCTCAAATCAGAATGATCTTAAAGTCACAAATGTTGGTGGAAGTTTGGCTAGATCCACAAATAACTGTTCTTTCAAGGGCTTGTTTGCCCCTTAAATATGCTACTGGCACTGTAACAAGGGATTTCCTGCCCTGTTGTCTGGTACTCAGGCCCCAGGCCAGCCCTGGAGGAGCCCTTCTTCCAACATCAGGAGATAAAGACACGGCTCCCTGTAGAATTAGTTCTGCCTGAATACGGAAGAAATACAAAATTGTACGCACCTCAGGATTGAAAGTAACTTTCAAAAAAAATAAATAATAAAAACTACTGGGCCGTTTACTTCATTTACAGTCGTGTAAGGTTTGTGGCAGACATGGTCTGAGTGAGATGAAATACAAAATAGGTCAATGTCAGTATTTTTGAAGTTTTCTTGATGTTGAAGAGAATTTGTGTTGTTTTTTTTTGAGAAAATAAAAAAGATATTTGGCAGAAACTCTCCATCAAGCCAAAACAATCCAATCAGTTAACTTGAAATTAGCAGGCACAAAAGCAGATAAGAACTTTTTTTTTTTTTGAAGTTTAATGATGCATTGATGTCTCGCACAAATACACAATATTCTGTTTATTCCCGTCTAAAAGCAGCTACTCTATTAATTTCTTTGCTGGGATTTTACTGGGATAAACTCTGAGTGGAAGGATAACGTGTCCCAGTGGAACCACTTTCCTTTGCCTTCTGTTTAATTTGAACTGAAAGGGGGAAAAAAGTGTTTGTCTCTGTATCTGCACCCATCCTGCATCGCACATATTTGCATTTTTGTAACAACAAAGCCTGTCGATGTCAGATCACTCATTGCTAGATATTGTTTGCCACTGTAATGAACATGCCTCTGAAGTTCTCAAATAAGACATAAATTCCCATTCAGGGAGATTCTAATTTAACTCATGGAGCGCTACGGTTCCTACATTGTTAGGCTGCCCTCGAAGAGCAACGGTGTCAGGCAGTGTGATTATATACGTACTTTCTGATGCTACATTTGATCATGGACCAGAGAAACAATGTTCCTTTGTGCTCTGTAAGAAGCATGCATTGATGCAGTGGTTAAAAAAAACTAAAACAAAGGATGATTGTAATTTTCTGTTTTGTTTTGAAGCATTCTTTGCTCTATGCTCTCAAAGTTTGTTGTAATAAAACCACCATAGCTGACGAATCAGATGTTTTTATTAACAGACACGACTTTGCTGTTGTACAGGTTTGAATCCAGACATTGACAACAGTGTTGCTCATGTCAGTCGGAAAAGGATAATAAGTTGTAAACCAAAATTCCCATTTAAATCATTTGACTGGCATAATATTCCCCTAAATACCACATATTAAACTGGATTACAGCAGCGTTTGGAAACGAGAAAGCTTCTTGAATGCTGAATTGTCCTTTGTGAGGGTGCCTGGCAGCATTTTGTATTCTGTATCTGCTCCAAATACCAAAACAGAAATGGATGTGAAGGAATGAATGTTTAAAAAAAAAACACACTGACAGAGAAAGACGGGAATGAAACAAGCAGAAAAGAAAACACTGAAACGTATCAGTTTGAACATGGTTTTCCTCATGCATAAGAGGTAATGCTAAAAGATCAGGAGACAACATCAAAATGTGATCATTTATACCTTTTTCTTTAGTTAGCGGTAGTTATGTTGGTTGTATTATTATATTGTATTATATATGATTTGTGGTTTCCAAAGTTAGCCAGGCACTCTTTGGGGGATGCTCGTAAGCCTTATGCGTGGTCCAGAAAATATGTGGGGATCTTTTCCCAATCATGATTAAAAAAAAAAAATCTATATATTTTCATTGTTTCATTAAAGGATAATAAAAACAGATTTTATTGTCAGTAAAGGTCTGTAAGGGGTGGGCTCATCCCTCCAAACTCAGTCTTAGGTCAGAAAACCACAAAAGGTGTCAAAATGTCTTTCAAAGACATACCACATGACATACATAAGTATATTTGGGTGATGGCTAATGTTTTTTCTTTGTTTGTTTCCCCCCCATTCAGGAGTATACTAATGTTTGAATGTATTATTACTGCAATATGTCAGATAAGGATACTTCCACGTCATTTTGCCTGCTCTCTGAAATCAGAAATAGGATAAATGTGTAACACACTTTAGTCATTATTCAGTTTAGTTATTGTCAGTTAATTTCTTTAACAAATAGGGTGGTATTCCAGTTTTAAGGCAAAGCAGCAGCATAAGAAAGGAAAATGGCATTGGGGCTTATACAGAAACATACTGTAGCTACCAAATTTAAAAAAAGGTGGTATGATACACATTTTGGTATGTTATCATAAATTCCACTGATTTCCAATATAATCAGTGTAATCCCACTGATACCAGCTTCACACCATTCGGCCCTTCATAAGACACAATTTGTCCAGCAGACTTTCTATGAAATCACTCGAAGCAATAACCTCAACTGACTTGCAATAGCTGATTGAATCCCTGTGTTTTTCTCATTCTCTCCAGATATACTAAGAATAAAGGAAACACTGCAAGCTTTTGTCGAGCAGATCCATACTTTAAGCAGCCTCTTTATCTCAATAATGGAGATAGTTCCCCTGAAATCGCAAAGCATAAATAAAACAGAAGTCCCAAAGCAATGGAAATATATTACATTACTTATAACCTACAGTTTATAAGTGCAATCTTTCCACTGATGTTCTGGCTGCGATCTGCGCCAAAGACAAGAGTGTGCACCACTGTACATACCACAGCAGTTCTTAATAAGCCTGTCGGAGCCAATCGTGATAAAGACACATCCCTCTTTTCCCATTTATTCCCTCAGCAGCAGTAAAGGGAAATGCTATAAAACTCCAAGCAAATGCAGCAATTGCATTTTGAAGATGATAAATATTTCAGAAGTGCCGAGAACATATTTAAACTACGTTCAAGGCTCCCCCTCCTGTGAGATGATGATCCTCCGCTCGCCTTTTAGAGATAATCAATGACTCTTGTTATCCCCCTCACCACAGCCTTCTTTGAGTGTCGAATGGTCTAAAATTAAGTGTGCTCGTGTGTGTGTGTGTGTCTGTGTGTAATGAATGCCCGAGATGAAGCAAACTGTGAACACCATTAATCTACATGTTCTGGAAATATAGCCAATTGTCAAGCAGACGCTCACAGATATTCCATCACCTATCCAACTGCCTTTAACCAAGCTCTACAATTCATGTGCAATGTAATGCACCCAGCCAAAACGCACTCTGCCTGCTACATCGATTGTGAAATAGCTTTTCTATGGACAGAGATGTAAAATGTAAATTTCTTTTTTAAAGCAAATACAAACCAGTGCTGCTCATTGGTTTGTATTTGCTTTGACCTCCAATGTTTTGGAAATGTGTGCACCTTTAAATTCCTTTAAGGAAGTAAAAAATTGAAACACTTAAAACAGTGTAGACAAATGTGCGACGTATATTATACTCTTAGGTTCATAAATGGATTTAAATATTAGTGTTAAACAAGTGATTCCATAATCAGGGTGGAGAGAATGGAAACATCATTTTCCAGAAATCAATCAAATTCAAGGTACAGTAAAAAAGAAAAGAAAAAAAAAGTAGTTGAAGATTGTAACTTCTTGACTTCAGATGGATAAAATCATAAAGATAATGATGTCGTGTTAGGATGAAATATTCCGTAAAAAATGTATTTTGGATTCGTCATCGACCAGTCACATCTCCTATAATTTCACTTTCAACCTCATACATTTGAAAGACATGGATGCCCATTCTGTGCTCTCCCTCTTTTAATCTCTCCCTTCACTGAAGTCTCTCTTTGCTTTATGCACTTTCCCTCTTCTCCCACATCCTCACCTCCTCCCTGCTCTCTCCTGCTCTGTCACCCTGCCTTCAGGATGTGTGTATCATTAGCTCCTTTTCTCCATTATCTGCAGCCATCTAGTGTCGACTTTGTGCCCTAGAAAATTATGCTGCCTCTCTGCCAGCTTTCATCGCTTCACAGTGCACATGTGGTATAATAGTACTGTGTTAAATATGGCGTTTCAATTAAGGGTAACAGCCAATGTTTGTTCCTACATAATAATTTGCCTGCGCACGTATGATCTGAAGAGCAAGCTTTGATTTGGTTTTTAAAGGTGTAAAAAGGATGAGACGTCAGCTCAGAACATGAGTAATGCATAGCAGGAGGGAAGGCTGTGAAAATTTCATTTTCCACATTATTGCAGAGCAGCTTGTCTGGGTGCATGTGAGCCAAAAAAGGTCAGAAAGGACAAGAGCAAGAGGCATAAAATCAGTCAGACAAACTTGACAGACAGAGAGCACAACCTGACAGAACGCAAACATTACATTCACTGATATTGTACTGTTCACTCCCCAGCTGGGACAGGCAGTCAGTAATAACAGCGAGCACCTGGGCAGCCTCCAGGCTCTACACCCCAACCCCTGGGGCTCTTCACCTGGGACAGGAGGCCCCGCGCGGCTTCCCTCGCTGCTCGAGAGCTGCCAGGAGCAGGCAGATTATCGCGCATTGCCCAGAAGGGACATGCGGCCTGGAATTCTGTCAAATTCTTTTACATTAATCATCAGGACAGAGTGACAGGGTGGCAAGAATACAGATACATATCACCGGCGCACCACAAAAACCCTCACCGTGTCAAAAAGTCAACTTCCCCCAAAGTTACAGTGAAAATAAGGTAACAACTGCTATTTTCCCAAAACTTTCACACATTTCTTTTGTTGGTTTGCTTGATCAGTGTGATTGAAACGAACAGTGTTGTTCCAAGATTGGACTGGGCCTCCTGTTGGGGGTGCTCCACAGCTTTAGGGAGTGGTTACTGGGAAAATGTAGGGGTCAGGGGGATGCCTTTTCCCAGCATGCTTTTCTTTTCTTTTTCTAAGAAATCGTAATGAACATAAATAAGGGGAGGATTCATTATAAGTGGAATGAAGATAAACAATAATGATACAATTTCACAGCAAACCTTTACCTTTTCAACTCGATATAAATACTTACCGTATTTTTATAATTGAAAGAATGTAAGAAGAGTTTTTTCTTGCTTATGTAGAAGCAAGAAAAGCGTCTAACCATAGTACCTTGTGTGAAAAACATCAGGACCCATCATTCAACCTAAAATTCCTTTCGTTCTTGCTATGAAACAAAGCATATGGGTTGTGACAGTAGGGGGAGGCCGGGGGGGGGGGGGGGGGGGGGGGGGGGGGGGCGTTTCCTCATCCCACCCTCTGAAAAGCCCTGAAGTCAAACAACCTTTAAAATACACGACATCTAAGTATTCAGGCAAGCAAAGTCCCTTAAACGGAATATAGCCAGCAGACACCTGGAAAGTGATTAACAAACAAATTTTTTTTTAACTAGAAATATGTTATCTGCATCTTTGGAAAGTTTCTCTGCTAATTTGAATTTTGGAGTTGTGTGTTTTAAAGTTTCAAGGAAAATCTTTTCTACTTCAGCTGCCTTTTCAAGGGAGAATGAGTGAAAAATGTAAACAATTGAACGGTGTCAATCAGTTACTTATTCCAAAACAAATTATTAATAAAGAAATATATATATAAATAAAATCTTTGGGAAATTTGTCATAATTGTCAGTCATGTAAGCAGTCATTGTCACGTCAATGAATAACAAGATTTTTCCAAATTAGTATGGCAGATGACCTAACGGGCATGTATATTTGAGTATAGCTCAAGCACATAGAAAATCCACTACACCAACTTGTTTGCCTGTAATGACAGAAAACATTCAGGGCCAAATGAAAAACTAATTAAATGAAAACATGTGCTAAGTTCAGCAGTGTATGGACTTTTACTGTACACACAAGGCATTTGTAACCTAATTCTGTTATGTTTCAATTACCAGACGCACCTTTGGAGTCCACAGGAAGGTTAAGCAAACATGACGTAGCATATACTTAAGCCCTGGCTGCACACATTTGCAGCTTAAATGCCTCTATCTGCCTATTTAATTAAGTTTAGGCCCAGACTTATGGTAAATATGAGCCTCCGTTGCTTATGAGGGAGGTGGTAGTTTGGTTTATGGCCCCAAGCTTTAAGGTCAATGTACGGCGTTGCATTCATTACAGTTTTACATCCATTAAAGACAAGCTTTATTTGTCATGTTATGAATATCATCTTTACACAAATGTTTGATTGTAATCAGCAATTTAGGACTCAGCAATTTAGCAAGCTGTATATGCAGTCAGTGATAATAATTTGTTTGGGTTTAGCTCAACTTAGTTTGAGATACAAAATAAAGAATGAAATACAATAAAATGAGTAATCTTTCCTTGTCCATTCTTCCACACAAAACGCCATGGGCAAATTGTTTTGTCTTGAAACATTGTTATTGTCTTGAATAATTGATGATATGTCTGGCTCACACTATACTGTGTTTACATGACGAACCCCACCTCCCCCTCCTTTTTAATGTTTGGGTAGCCTTCAATCCTTTCCACAGGAAAAAGGAAATGAAGGACCACCAACATTTCATGACATGGTCTTGTGGGTGAAGGATATTAAAGAGAGTCAGTGACATGGCATCCTGTGTGTGATAATTCAGGCCATTAGACTTTTATGAGTTAAGTGATGTTGGGACGTATCACCAATTTCAAGCACTGGAATTGTGATATGGATGGATTTATAATAGATATAATATCTCTCCAAAATGATGCTGAGATGATGAAGTTCATGGTGGCCCAAAATGCTTGGTGTGTACAATGGATATTTATGTGGAATAAACTATCATTGTGTGTTACAGTGTGCGACATGCATACTGTTCATGGCAAATATTCAAATAATAGTTTGTACCTGATAACATTGAGCTATAAGCTATTATTAACTATTAAATAGCTATTATTATTATTATTAACTATTATTAATTATTAATTATTATTAACTTAACATGCTGAGCACAAGTGTTAATATGAGAAAAGCTTTGATTTTCCAGTTATATAGGGCCTGGTTCAGAGGATCCATGGGGTTTTCCATCAAACAAAGAACAACTGTTTAAACTATAAAACCCTATTTTAAAGTGCAAGAACAGTCAATGTGGAAAAAAAATATATATAAAAAATATAAAATATCTTAAATTAAGAATAAAGTTATTGTTTAATGTGAAACTTATTGTTGAATAAAATTTAGAAACTGACAATGACCCGTCCTCAAATTTCAAGTGCAGGATTTTGGCTATCTATCTGTCTGCTTTAACAAAGAAGACATTGTGGTTTTATACTTAAAGTGATGTTTTTCCATTTTCTTTCCCTCGTTATTACAAAAGCCACTGGGGTAGACGGGTCAAAAGTATTTTTTTAGGAGCCTTCAGTTCCACTCGATGTTAAATGAGCCATTTCAATAAAATCACAGAGACTCTAAATGTTTCCTTTTCTTCAACTACAAAAAGTGTTCAGGAAATACACAATTGCCATTTTAAAATTATCCAAATTGGTTGATGTCTCCTGGTGTTTAAAAAAAAAAAAAGGAACGTCCAAAAACCATGTCTTCCATTTATGGCATTTATTGGTTTCATCATCATATCCTCTTAAAACACAACACATGATTTGATGTCTCTCTATTCCAGCGTTTTTTAAAAAGTATGTGAAGAGCATAAGATTTCTGCAGCCTTCAGTGTGCATGTTTTCACAAGTTCATCTTCAGTGTAGGTTAAGGTTCTTATGCTCAAGTTACTCCACTCGCAAGAAAGTAGCTCACTTTCCCTGATCTCTCAGTCCATGGTCTCAGTGTTGTGGTAATGCCATTACTGTTGTTGTTATTGCCAATGGAGCCCTGTGTAAAAAGACACTGATATTTCATGAAAGGAAATAAGTTTAAAATGTGTAAATAGTTGTTTTAAATCTATTTTAACCAGTATTTACACATTCTAAACTTTTTTTCCTTTCATAAAATATCAGTGACTTTTTACACAGGGCTACACCAATAATCTATGTATTTCTGAATGATATGACAATTTTTAAACATTTATATATATAAATCTATGTACAATTGCATGCACAGCTCATGTATAAATATACCCATATCCCTACATGTTGGTACATATTTCCATCTATCCATCCATCCATCCATCCATCCATCCATCCATCCATCCATCCATCCATCCATCCATCCATCCATCCATCCATCCATCCATCCATCCATCCATCTATCCATGTTTAACCTCATCCTTTTCTACGCAAGAGGTCCAGTTCACCATTGAAGTAAGTATAACACAGCACATAGTACATTGTACAGCATTGAATCTAGTTGTAATATCTCTCAAAATTGTTATTTTAGGCATACGAAAGGAAACGTTATTGATATGAAACCTCAGTATACATTCTGTGAAGTATTATTCTTTGCTCCCAGCTTACCTTCCTCCACTGTGCGTCTGTCACCCCCCCCCCCCCCCCCCATCCCGAGCTAAAGCTAGAGATAAATGTGATTTAAATTAATAGCTGCTACTAAATAACTCCTCGGCTGGTAAACGATGCATTCATCAGATACAGACAGCCAATATCCTGTGATTCATGGCGCTCCTTACCACGTGAAGGGTGCCAACAAAAATTGTTATTACTTTTTAATAAAGTGTACCAGTCACTAATCCTCTCATTTATCAGTGGAAGGCAGTTGGTATGGAGGAAGCTGGTGTGAAACGGTGTGCCTGGCTGCCCTGATGAAGAGGAATGGGAAGAGTATTGTAGAATAAAGGTGCAGTTAATGTAGAAGTTCTACTCTATAATAATGCCACCTTTGGTAGGATGACACTTGGATATTGATTTGTGAGAATCATGAGACTTCCAACTTGGAAGTCTCATAATTGTCACAAATTAATATTTCATTATCAGTACAACCTCTTTTACACAACAGTTATTACATGTATTTGATTTCAGTAACTCACTATATTCACGATATTGTAGGTTTCACTGTTTGTGGTTTAGTGATGGGATCCATTCATATACATTTTAGATTATGTTATCATTAGACTAGATTAGATTAGATAAGCCTTTATTCGGGCAACAATGGGGAAGTTCTCATTGTTACTGCATCCATCCATCCATCCATCCATCCATCCATCCATCCATCCATCCATCCATCCATCCATCCATCCATCCATCCATCCATCCGTCCATCCAACCTGGGTGAAAGGCCAGGTGACTCCTGAGTAGTTCACTAGTCCATCACTGGGCTCAGAGACAACACACCCAAACCTTTTTTTTCTGGGAGATGATGTTAACCACCCCGAGTTTTGTCCTGTAATCTTGAAGAATATGGATAAAATTGGAAATTAAATTGTAAATCGTAATGGAACCACTTCCTCCAGCATCATGCGACAGAGGTCATTGACAGGACGAGCAGAGCTGTCTTCTGCTCTCAGGAATGTACACAGCTGTTTGCTGTTGTAGTCTGAGTTCACCTTTTCCAACTTGCCATGAGGCTTGCTGTGTAACCATGGAAACCCCAGAACCTCCAATGAGGACAATGTTACGGGTCCTGATTTTAGAGGTATATGTGATTTATCCACCAGCAGAGAGCAGACCAGTGAAAGCAAACAACACTGGGGGCCGTCATCAGCTTCACATTATTGGGCCTTGAACGAAAAAAGCATCGCATGTTGCTAACTGTTTCTTTTCTAACATTCAACTGTTCCTAACCATTTACAAAATGACATTTTACAAGGTGCATTGCACAAGCTTTTGAAATATAGAGTGCACCACTTCAGTCTGAAAGCATTTAAATAATCTTTGTAAACATCCAGGAGGTCAACTAAAGGAGAAACAATCTTTGTTAAAGGATACAGATATGCATTGCATTTGTGTCACATTTATTGCTTGAGTCTGTGTCAAAATAACCTCTAAATCTCAATTAATACAAAATCTGGACATTGTGCATTTGGTCTGTGCAGAAGTCAAAGCTTTTAACTGCACTGTGCAGTGTAATTGATGTCTGTTTCACAGCACAAATGTTTCCTTGGATTATGTCCACTGTGTACAGAGAATAAAGTGAAAGCACCACCCAGCACCTCAGGATAAAGCCATCACTGTGTGGTGCTGTGATTAAAGACTGTGTCTCGACCTTGTATCCTGGACCGAGATAAACCCTCCAAAATTCCCTAAAACAAACAAGCCGCAGCTCTGTTAATTTAGCCTTCCAGGAGAAGCTCTGAGCCTGGTGAAGCAGACACGGAGGATTCCCCTTGTGTACGGGCCAATGTTAAGCCTTGAGAACAGGTAACAGTCAATCCATTAACCTCAGCTTTTAGCGGGTGCCTCATGTCACTACCTCTGAGTCCTGCACACACACACAAAATGTGCACACACACACACACACACACACACACACACACACACACACACACACACACACACACACACACACACACACACACACACACACACACACACACACACACACACACACACGCTCTCACCATCCCCCCAACGTAGATACATTTTTTTAATAGTTGCTCTGCAAAGACTTGAAAAGGTCAGTGCGGCTCTTCTTGACATTGACTCTGCCATTGTAATAATGAGCTCCTTTCTCTTTCCTTCCTCCAACTTTAACAATACTCTGTCACTGAGCCCAAAGCCATCCACGCACCTCACAGGTGCCGCCCCGTTATCAACACAAGCACTCAAATACACGCATATTTAGAAAGTACATCGAGAAACATCAACATACAAACGTGCCAAAGAGAAAGTATAACTGTGGTGTAGAAAAAGACACAAAAAATGGAAAGATTGAGACGCACAAATACACACACACATCAACCCTTTTGCCCCCACCAGACCTAAGTGGGTGTCAGCAGCCATCTTCAGCTGGGTAATATGAAAGGGCTTTCAAAGGCAGGGGTCATGTTAAATTGTAACGCAAATGTTATTCCTCAATTATCCTTCTGGGGGAAATGTCAACTGCTTCAGGAGGAATCAGACCAGGCCGGCAGAGCGTGTGTGTCTTTATGTGTGTGCTCTCCCAGGCCAAACAGTAAGGCAAAGGTTCACACGTCTGGTGCGCACTGCCCACTCTTCTTACAGTTACTGCCCACATAACACAGTCCCTCCATGTTTGCTCGTCAAAGATGTATTCCTATATTACAAAACCTTGTGTACTGACAGGAAGTCAGACTCTTAGTAAAGTGCGTTGAGATACTATGGAAATATTAGACTGTGCTTTTAAGTGCACATGTGCACACTGTGTAAACTGATGTATAAGTATATTTTATATTCCCTGGCTGCTTTGGGGCATATTTGACCATAGCAATGAGAACCAGGTCAACATTTCTTCCTGGGTTATTTTCAGAAGAATTCTCCATGGATTCTTGTGGTGGCGGCCCAGTTGGGATCTGGGAGTTTTCTCAAGTGAATTTAATGAAAAACTGTGATTGGCAGCTGAATGCCTAAGCAAACAAAAGCTTGCCTCAATGAAGGGTCAGAAGTGAAAATAGCATTGGCCTTTGCCAGTGGCCTCCCCCCTGCCCGGCTCACTGGATATAACAAGTTACCACATTTATATTTGCAATAACAAATTGACTCCAATTGGTCTAAGTGGGGATCAGGACCTGGCTGGAAATTTGCGGTGCGGCGAGGAAATCAGTTTGTGGACCTTTGTAGAAACATGGGGTCATCAACCAAAGGATACACAAGGACAGGGGAGAAGACAGGAGGGACACACTTGCATGTGCCTGATGTGCATTGCACGCACGACACAAGTACTCTTTGCACCACATTTCCACATACAAAGATGGACATGCAAACTAAAATCATTGGAATAGTTTTCCAATTAATTCACATTGTTTTCAAAATGATTTTTTTGGAAATAGGTATACACGTAATAATAGTTTTGATCAAAAACTTCCCTCTAGTCTCATGCGTCTTAAATAACATGTCTAAAGAGCTGATTCTTTTACTATAGACAATTGCGGCTTTAAAGTGAGCAGTTTATGAAATCCTATTCACACTTGCTAGGAAATGACCCAACAGATGTAATATCACTCTTTTAATACAAAGCCTTTGTGCACTGAGTCCAGTGTGGACAATTGCACTGAACAGAGACCACAAAGAAACCTAATAAAAATGCCTTGAAAGAGACTCATGAATCATAATTGAGAGAATGAGTTTCCTTATAACACCGTCTTTTGTAACTAATAGTTAAATAATAGTAATTGTGATCATCCTGCTAAGCTGCGAGCAGACTTTTGTCAGGGACTGATTGTTCTCAGCCGTATCCTATCCTCTCTCTTTTATTCTGTCTCTCACATCATTTCTCTTATCACTCTCTTCTATTGTAAGCACTGTTGGTTTCGTCCCCATGGCTACAGCTGATGCTATCGTGTTATCATTGTAATAAAACTAAAGTGCTGGGCAGGAAATTGAAAGTGTATTCGTACAGGAAATAACAGTGCTCCGTCATAATCTACAGTCGAAAACATGTGTTCATCCACATATTGTCTCCTTATCTGATGCTGGAGAATACGTTGTGGTCAGCCATCTTTTTTTTTTTTTTTTTTGAATTTCTTTTATTTTCCTGTTCTATTGTTTTCATTTTTTTCCTCCCTTCTTCACTTTTTCTTTCCACATCTGATGACCAATAAGGGAGCATTTTCAACTATATTATTGGCTATGAGACATATTCATTGTATAGGATTGGTATGACGGCAATCAGTTCATAATTGTATATTGAATGTGAAGTGGAAGAAAAAACTTCACGTGAATACAAAAGGAGAGATGTCCAAAGTACGGCCTGAGGGCCTACTCTGGCTTCTGGTGTGTTTCTAATTGATCTGCAGAAAATTCTGCAACTGTAATGAAATATTGCCCACATATAAAATGAGCACTTACCTGTACTGTACCTTTGAGTTAGCAATGTCTTGAATAAGGTAGCATTTTAAGAAAAAGAGTGTGGAAACTTCGCCTCAAAGTGTCAGGCCCTGCCCCAGTATTAGTTTTCAGTGTAGACAACCCTGGTTTAGATGATACCGAGAACCTATAAATTAGAAAAGACAACAAAATCAGAAATTCCTTTAATCCGGCCTTATGTGACAGCCTGTTTTTCTGCTGCTTGTGACCTGAAAACTGCTGGGTCAACATGCCGGAATTAAGGGAAAATAAACCAAGTACATGTTATTTTTTTAGCGATTTAGCTTTCTTCTCCTTCCAAACACTAACAAATCACTTTCTCATCCCATATTTGAGTAGTGAGAGAGGAATCCAGCGAGCAAGAGAGGGGAAGCTGACACAAGGCAGCCCTCCGTCTGAAGGAGTAGAAGACGCCCCCTACTGTACATGCTGTATCTGTGTGTGTGTGTGTGTGTGTGTGTGTGTGTGTGTGTGTGTGTGTGTGTGTGCGCGCGCGCCTCTTTAATAACATTCATAATTTCAGTGAGTGGGTGGGCTGCCACTGGCACGGAAGGGGATCCCAAGCTGATGAGCATATAATATGATTTACTAATGAATATAAAGTTAATCGGGGACCAAGAAACAAAAGCCAGAGGATGATTTGACACTCAATTTGCAACACATACTTCTGAGAGAGCCAATCAGTTGCTTAGGCTTGACAGGTAAGTGAAATCAACCAGTGCTGAATAATAAAAAAAAACAAACAAAACAAAAAAAAACAAAAAACAATGAGATGAAAATGAAATAAAATGAAAATAGAAAGCATGGAATAGAATAAAGGTTATTTAAACATCCTATCCCTTTTTCTTTTAGCAGTAACATGCTGGTTTTTTAATTGGCTGACGTGGTATGGTGGCTTTAGCTGGAGTGGCTGAAGACGCACAGAAACACAGCAAAACGTCTAATTTGCATTAAAATAATTAAAGGCCACTCTTTGAGCTAAATTTAAACTAAGATTGTGTGGAGTAACATATGATCTCTCGCTCACTCTATTTCTCTCTCTCTCTCGCTCACACACACTTTTATGGTTCTTGTTGTAACTCCCAAACACACACACACACACACAATTTCTCTCTCTCTCTCTCTCTCTCTCTCTCTCTCTCTCTCTCTCTCTCTCTCTCTCTCTCTCTCTCTCTCAGATGTGTGTGTGTGTGCTTGTGTCAGCCTAAGGCGCAGCTCTACCCCTCTAACTGATGTAAATGGAAAGAGTGGCGAAGGCTTGGCGAGGGCTGACCTTGTTATATCAGGGGCAGCTCACCCCAATTAATCACACAATCCTTGCCCAGATGCTTCAAGCTAATAAACAGCCCTCCAAATCAAAAAGTCCCCACAGTTGTACAGCCACTCCAGTGATTGTGCCTCCCGCTTAAGATTAAAGCCCACTGTGAATAGAGAGAGAGGGCAAGTAGCACTTCTAACAATGCGCGGTGGCAGGATGGGTTCGTTAGAGGCAGATGAGAAGCCTATGGAGCCAGATTTTTTTTTTTTTCCCACAATCCTCTTTTTTTTTCTCCTTTTCTGATTCAAGCATTTTACTGCAAATTGCATGCCAAATTACCCTTGCAGTGAAATACCCTTAATGATTCTCTCTTTTCTTGTGTAAATATTCATTTTCCATCCGTTTCTTCCCCTGTAATACTTACTGGGGATTTTAGGGATTATTGAAACAAAATTATTTCACACATTTTAAAAGGATTATTTTCACAATGAGGGGACATGTCAGTTTGCTCCGGAACACACCATGGCCTGTCTCCGATTTTACCATTTGAAAAACAAAATTGTAGACAATTGAACCTGGTGAATGGAGCGTGCAACATTAGGGACTACGACTGTGTTTGCAGCATAATTACATTGAATATGGCATATACTGTGACATTTAGGAAGGACTCAACAATGTGGCAGTAAGGTGTGGCGCCCACATAAACCACTTATGTCTATATGCACAGTATGTGACTGCATGCAGCTGCTGACCTTGATTTAGTTATTTTACAGAATATTTTAAAGGTCAATATGGGTGATTACAACGTCCTGAAACAGTTTCTGCTCTGTGTTATACCATACCTGACTATATGTGAGGCCTGTAATGATGTGGATATGTTCCTCAACCAACTCTTTTATTTATGCTCTGACTACAGGTTCCTAAAACCTAATAACTCTACAATAATGCATAAAAATGTTGCCCCTAAAGGTCACTTTAATGAGCATAATCTTGATTGTGTTATTTTTGTGTGTCAGAATTGTGTTTCTGAATTGTCCTCTTTATTACAGTAAGTGATCACACTGTCTGGTCCACAGCTGGACCTTGTAGTTGCTTACAATGTAGCAGGTTTCCTGTCCAGGGTTTTTCTGTGGGGTATCCTTATCCTTATGGAGGAGGGGTGGGGTGGGTGGGGGGGGGGGAATAAGGTAGAGACATGTCAGAACATCGAAATTTACATTAGTTAAGGACACCGAGTAAAAGCAGGAGGGAGTGTAGACGAGGGATTGTAGGTAATATGAAAGCAGATGGGAAGTGAAAGAGAGAGTCGACATCCTGGCCCAGATCCCAGGATACACCAGCTGTTGCTGTAACCTCACCCCTCGAGTCCCCCTTTCCCCTCCATCCCTCCATCTTTTTTTCTCCGACTGCCTCTTTTTTTCAAACTCTTTAGGCCACAAGAAGAACAAGCTGGTGACAAGCTTCGTCTTTTAAGTATCTGATGGTATTACATCAGAAAAAGCATGTTTTTTTTCCAGCTTTTTTTTTTGTGTGTGTGTGGGGGGGGGGGGGGGGGGGGGGGGGCGTTGAATCAATTAAAAAGCAAAATTATGATGAGATTGAAATTATAGTGATAAAGGCCAACACTGTTGCACAATTTTAAACACACACTTTCTATAGCTTTTTATAGACGCTTTTTGTTTCGTTACGTTGTTCTCATCAACTTGTCGATTGAAATAAGTTCTGTGAAGGTTCCTGTTGCTCTACCACAATGATCAGCTCTCAGTATTTCTGCTCTGTTTGCATTTCTACAAAGTTTACATTTGTATTTTGAATGAATTCATGTGAGTAAAACATTTGGAGGAAAGTGCTTTGCCTGCATATTGTCTCGTCTCCCTTTTTTCTAAAGTTCTGACAGTCAGTGAAAATAATTTTACAACACACAATAGCCTACATGTCCCAAAATCAATATATCAGAACAGATAGCTTTAAGCCATGTGCCTTTTTCTTGATTCTTTAAGTCTTGTCAAATGTCTTGCAAAACTAACTCTGACCAAAGATTTTATGCCAATAGAAAAATGAATCCATATCTTCAAAGACAAAACATATTGTTGACATTTTAATATCACACCTCACAACACAAACTTAACATATGACTTTTTAATGTTCAAACATTAAAAACCAAGTGAAACTGAAAATAACTACTTTTGTTTCTCAAGGTAGAAAAATATACAGCATTTCGGCTTTGGTCAATTACCTTCTACATATCCTCCATACAATGAAACAGCAAACAAACAAGGAGGAGCAAATGAAAAGCAAGTAGCTAAACATAAGGAAACCAAAGAACTGCCTGCAAAATTAATGAACCGCCATAAACGAAGTGGATCGACGCCATTTGCATGGCGTGCACGAGCGTATGTGAACAGGTGGAGGTGGGTACAAAGGGTCTGTGTTTGGAACAACCACTGACGTGTGTGCAGCACCTTCATGTCTCCTTCCCTCTCTTCCTCTCTCTCCAGCGTGTCACATCAAAGTCTGAGGCCTGTTGGCTTGACTTACACCTCATCCAATTAGTCGGCAGTATCTCAGCGACCCCGAAGAATAGCCGACTCTTTGCGAGGCTCCACCGTCACTTGATCCCAAGTAACACAATACCCAAGGCTGTGGACACACACACACACACACACACTCACACACACACACGCGCGCACCTGATACCTGGGGCTCACGGTTGTAACGATAAAATGAAGCAGGGAAAGGGAGTGGGCACAGACGTCAACAGCATTAGCGAAACAAAAAAAAACCAAGAGAAGAAGGGAGAGAGGGTGGAGGAAGGAGCCAGGTACAAAATTGATGGCTCACAATGCAGCGGGCATTGTAACAAAATGAATTTGTCGCCCTATTGTCTGTAACAAAAGACCTAATTGAAGCCGGGCTCCCTGTCCCTTGTCTGTTGCTCTTTTTGGCATGTTAAGTATGCTGTAAGATATGCCGATTCTCACTTGGACTGAATTATTTAGATGGGCAAGAAGCTGCTACTGAACAAGAAGAAAAGAAAAGAAAAGAAAAAAAAAAAAAAATCTACAAAAAAAAGGCAAGCAAACCTACTGCTCGGGTGTAAGTGTGCAGTTGTTGTTGTACTTGACTTGATGTGTAGTGTAAAAACTTCAGCATTTGGGTGCGGTTGAATAATTTCCATGGCACAAACTGACATCAAATTCAAACTCTCTCTCCTTTCTTATTTTGGTAGCTCTGTCATCTGCCACCATGACACAGCATTATCAAGCTTGCAAGGACATCTCGGTCCTCTGTACCGCATGTCTGGAATCCAATTACTAGCCAGCAATTTATGCTGTGTGAGGATGCATTACTATTTCAATATTGAGATGTCAAATTACACACGGGGCCTCTAATGCACTCTGGCAATCATAGCCTACTGCTCAGACTGCCAGCAACAAAACTGTCAGAGGACCTTGTCACTGGGGAGGAGAAATCTGATTCGTCCATATTCTCTCTTTCCCCCCTTTCTCTCTCTCTCCCCCCATTTTTATTTTTTTTTTTTACCATGACTTCCCTTCGTTACTCGGTGCCATTGTGTTCTCGTTCTTTTTGCTCTCTCTATCTCGCCGGTGTTCCTCGGAGGGGTTCTCTTACCCAGAACTCCATGGCAGGGCGATTGATGAGGAGGTTTCAATTCTCTGACAGTTGACATTTACCAGGAGACTCTCCTTGGCATGTCCACGTTGTTGGCTTCACCGCGAACAAACAGACAACCAGACAGCTGGAAATGCCTCAGACAGAGAAAGGATGAGAAAAAAAGGAGAAACCCCCCCCCCCCCCCCCCCCCCTGATGTGTACCATAGTCAATGGGGAAGCGCAGTTTAATAATCTTATAAACCCTCAAAATATTGAAAAATGGATGGAAAGAGCACTGAAACTTTACTCCAGTACAGCTATTGTTAAAATGCCTAAATTGTACTGAATTATAAGAGAAAGCTGTTGATAAAACAAACTCAAGGTAATGCACAAAGTACAATTTTCCAAAACTCAAAGTTTTTTTTTTAAATGGTTAATTATATAATGTCAATTGCATTCAATTCAATTTGTCTCAGTACAATATCTACACTGAAAGCACATTCATCTGACACTCATTTTCATAAAAGTTAGTCTGTGGAAATTATTATTCTTTTTTTTTTTTTTTTAACAAATATAGATATAATACAGTTTTCTCTATGAAAAGAAGAACTTCTTGGCTACAAAGATGCAGGTATAAAGGTTCAAATCTTATTTTATGTGGTGAGTGCGCTCAGTAGTGGGTCATTATTATAAAAGTTGCGATGTAGATTAAATGCTGCAAATTATACCTAAATTATGAATAGAATTATATATTTGAAAGAAAAATGGCCATAAAAGTACTTCTTACTACTTTGCAATTCATTACTTCGACTCAGTACGAAGCACGTCAGCCTGGTAAAAGTATTATCATATTTAAATAAACAGTTTGGTTTTCTCCTGCTTATTTATGAACTTATTTACAAAAATATGGGAACACAACTCTTTTAGGCTTTTATTCCTTCAGTAATTCAGAAAAATATTTTCTTCAATAACGAAACACGTTAGCAGCATGATATTTTCTTTATGTTGTTGATTCCTCGTACTGTAACCGTCTCTATTTTTAGTCTTTTGTCATGACATCAGAAAGCTCATAGAATCATTGTATGCTGATCAGCAGACGCGCATTAAAACCACAGTTTTGCTGTAAGACTCCGTCTCTCTCTGTGTTGAGCTGAAGTCTCAGCAGTGGTCACCCTGTACAAAAGCTGACACGAGGCCTGGTTTACTCAGAGGAGGACTCGCCCGGTGAACACAAAACAGAGATGGTTTCTGACATCTTGTGAAGTTGTCTCCGTCCCCGGGTGTACCTTTGGGGAAGCGGGGAGCGGGAGGGGAGCGGCAGCAGTACCGAGACCATCGGGGCCGTCTATACTTGCCAGGCACTGAATCTTTAATGCGGAAGGCCCCCACAAATGCATGGGCAGCATGGTGTTGTCACCCCGGCATATTTTATCACTGATCAAACATTAGTCGGCAGCTGTTGTAAACTTGTAGCTGTCTCGGTGGCAGCGGCGGTGACAGGCTCCGACACACTGCTGAGAGACTGAGGCCCAGCTGGCTGCTTCACTTACTTACATTCAGGCTTTGTGTAAAAATAAATAAATAAGAAAGCGTTCCCTTCCATCTCGAGCCGCGGACAGTCTTTCTCTCGCTATCACTCATTTCCTCATTTGTTCCTTCTTTCTTTTTTTTTTTTTTTTTTTACACTCCCTTCACTCTTCCACGTGTACTTTTCTGTCACATACTTGTTTTCACGCTTACTCTTCTCTTTCCTCCTCCTTGTCTTCCTCTGTTGTGTCTTATGATTTCCCCAACTGCATGTTTCCTGTCCTCGCGGTGTTAGCGGGGACTCACATTGTGCATCTTACCGCGGCTACCTGAGGGTGGGAAGAAAAGAAAAAAGAGAAAAAAAGAAAGAAAAAAAAAACACCACGAGCAGCAAACACTGTACCTCCAGAGTCTTGGCTGGGCTCTCAAAGAGGAGGCATGGGGGAGACGTTTTGACAGCATGAAGGGAGAAGTTGGGAGCAAACTATGACACTACAAATACAGCGTGTGTTTCATTGGCACAGTTGGCTCTCAGTAGACTTTCAAATGTGATTTTAAACGAATTGGGGACTGAGACGTCTACCTGATATCATACCATCTGCTCTGGTCGGAAGTGGTTCAGATATCAGGAATGTAGGTGACAAACTTCACTTTTCACACTAAAGTCATTTAGGAACTTTGTGTTTGCGGTAATATTATGCATCCGATGTAAATCCGCGTTCTGTAGATACTGCACATGCGCCGATAACATGACCGTTTACTCAACTAAGATTTATTTCAGTTCCATCTTTTTTTTCTTTGCTCTCTAGCCACTTATACAAATGTGACTTCAGTTTGAATCCACAAAGATCATTAAATAATGTGTGTTAGTGTTGTTCTGGATATGAAAATTGTTTGCTTTCGTGTGGACATATTGTTAGGAGCGTGTTTATGCAGAGTAAAACATCATCCCAAGCAAATATATCAATATTTCATTACTTCATATATTATGTAAATTCTTCAACTGAATATTTCAGTAATTGGTTAGGACACAAGACCCCCCCCCCCCCCCCCCCCCTCCTTTCCACCTTCCCCTCTGCATGTGTCTCTTTTGCACAAAGGCAGCGGTTAGACAGCTCACTGCTGGGAATTACCTTTTGGCTGGCACTAAATAATTTTTATTTCTAATTTATTTTATGACAACAGGCACACGCAAAGGGAGAGTCCCTTCAGCCAGCCAAGTGCCTTGTTGGCAATGATTGATTACCCAATATCTAATTAGCTCAGATCCAATCACTTATTATGCAGAGTGTGGGACAAACAGACTGAAGTCAACTGTCAGCCGATTGATTGATGACACTCCCAATGCTGCTTTTGTTTGCTCTAATGTCCTGATGCTTGTTACAACCACCAAAGCTCGCTCGGACAATGCAGTCTGTCAATCTGATGGTGAGTTGCCGGCCTCCTGTCTTTCTCAGCAACAAACATAGTGCTTGCAAGTGGTGTTTTGTGTTTGTGGATATATGTCTATATCCCCGTTCGCAGGTCTGTCTTGGTGTGGAAATTCATCGCCGAGGACAGAGGGAGATTTGTCGGGTTTGTTGTCTCTATTAGAGGGAGGTCCTCCTCTCGTCACCCCGAGGGCACGTTGGTTTTTAGCGTTGGGTCAAAGGAAAAAGGGGGGAGCCATATCAGGATTCAGAATGAAGCATTGATGAATGAATTGGGAGGGATGTTGTTTAGCAACATTAACATATTGCTTCCCTTTTACTCCAAAGTTTTAAATAGTTTAAGAATATGTGCCTCATGCAAGATGTACAGGTGACATAGAATTTACAGCACTCATCATTTTTCACACTTTTTTCCTCCTTTTATCTTCATTAGCAGGATACCCGAACTGATGAAGTTATATTTCTAAATATTTGACACCAACTGTGACTTCTTAAAAACTGTGGGAACTTGCATGGCTTCAAATGGGAATGGAATGGGTGGTGATTAAGCAAATTTTCATTGTACACAAGTTTATGAATATATTTGTAGTTAAGAGGTTTTTTTTTAGTCTAATATGTCAAACTTGTGCGTACAGGAAAATAAGATCAATAAAATATACAAAATTTGTTGTATTTAGTTAAGCACTCTTGGCAAATTGTAAAGCATATACTTACTGTTAGTAATCCATGGAGTGCAACTGATACCCCGTACACACACTGAATGTATTCCAAATTATTTTAAAGTTTTTCTATGGTATCATAAGATTAATAATCTAATCAACAAAGCCGCATTAAATTACTATCTTTGAGAATTACAGAGAAGCGAAAGTGTCTAACTTGCTCTACAGAATAAATATTTCATCTCTAAACACTTCATGTTATGAGTTCACCTGTTGGCACTTGTGCTCAACATCGTGTTCCTTTGATATGCAGCAACGTGTGCACCATCTGTTTTAATGTACTGTATCTCCACAAAGTTTTGTGGTGTGCCATTGCTGAACCTTAGATATCTTCAACTCAAATATATAAGACTAGATGGTTTCCATTTTGGATCAATGGCAACAAGTGTCAATGGTTCCACCAGCAAATTTATTACATTCACATATGGTGACCCCTAGTGGCAAAAGAGAGCATGGCAGGGGCAAAGAAGGAGGTCAGATGAGAAGAGGAATCAATTACCTTGTGTTTGGAAGACATCACATGACTTAATTTACCTCGATTACGCAAGACAATGTCAGTAGCATAATTACACTAGACAGTTCCAGTTGTACTGAAACGATTAAACAAAACTGTATATTTAATATGTTATGTATGGCTATTAAGATTTGAAAAGACCCGTTGGCTTTGACATCCCAGGCAGCAACATCACTGTGTACTGGAAGTCAATAATAGCATGTACTTAGTTCATAAAATAATATTTAAAATAGTTTTTGTTACCAATTAAATCTTGTAAGAAAAAACAATTGTACCCTAACGGACTTTTGGATATATCTCCTTGTCAAAAGACACATTTTCTCTTGTGCTGTACATGAGAGAACAGATTTGTTCTTAAAGAAAGAGGTACTCAGTTTCAAGAAATGTCCAGCTTAAATTGCAGTTACTGGTAAATAAATCCAGAAGTATTATATATATATAAATATATGAGGGCGATGGTGGCTCGGCGGTAGAGTCGGTCGTCCAATAACCGGAGGGTTGGCGGTTTGAATCCCACTCTATCAAAACAGTCATTGTCGTTGTGTCCTTGGGCAAGGCACTTTACCCACATTGCCTCGTATGAATGGGTATGAATGGTGCATGAATGTTGGTGGTGGTCGGGCAGCTTTGGCTACAATGTAGCTTACCATCACTTTGAGTCAGTGCGAAAAAAGCGCTATATAAATCCAAGCCATTATTATTATTATTATTATTATTATTATTAAATATAAGTAAAGAGATAAGTGTTATTTTGTGGGTGTTTTTAGAGGGTTTTTGTCTCTAACATATACTTTTACTAACAAATACCTAGAAATGCCAACTTCAAGATTAGAAAAAGAAAATCCTCATTGTGAACAAAAAAACAACCACAAAATAAACTATGATGCAGCTAATTTTATTTCATGTTCTACGCTTCATATGTTGTCATCATTGATTGTTGGTGATCAATCATTGTACTGACTATGTAGCTCAATGGTTTCTTAATGAATACTGCAGTGTGAAAAGTAAACTGTGTTGTGATGTTGCCTCTTTAGTTTCTGTGATTAGGTCATCCCAAAAACACACTGTTAGCGTTCTCCATGCCAGGCAGTCATGTCTTTTTTGTCCTTTGTTGTGTCTACATACAATTTATTACGTTTGTATTTGATTCAACATTTCTTTCCCTTTTTGAACAGCAAACAGCAAAGTGAAATGACAATTTGACTTCATTAAAAATGTATAGGGACTCAGGGGCCTTAGAGGTTTCCATTAGTAAATAGGGTCGGAAACTCACTCAAATGTGCACACACACATCGGGGCTGGGGGGTGTTATCCAAAGCTGACATGTTCAAGGTTCAAGGATGAGGGCCTCTGAGATCCAGCTGTAATTTATTGTGAGATATTCAGCATCTGATCTCAGTGACAGTAGCCTCTGGCTTTGTTCATAAGAGCTAAAACGTCTCTCTTCTAACCCGGGGAGAGTGTGTGTCTGTGTGTGTGTGTGTGTGTGTGTGTGTGTGTGTGTGTGTGTGTGTGTGTGTGTGTGTGTGCGTGTGTGTGTGTGTGTGTGTGTGTGCGTGCGTGCGTGCACGTGCGCGTATATTTTGTGTGTGCTCGTGAGGTCGAAGGGAAAGACAGCAAGGGGGGGGGGGGGATTCTCTGACATACATCAAACAACTGAAGACAGATGCCTGGGCAGTATTAATCAAAACTTTCCCATTTCCTAAAGAATTAATCATTAAATAATTAATTTGGCAGCTACAGGCAGCAGTTAAGGGGGCTTGTGCCTTCCTGCTGGTTAGAATTAGTCCTTGTCGGGAGGCTAGATTGATATATTTATTATTTATCAGATTAATCATGGCTAGAGACATTAGGATCCACTGTTGAGATCATACCATTTATGGTATAAGAGGGGGTGATAGAGGGAAGGCTGGAGTGAACGAGAGAAAGAAGCAGGTGGCAGCTGTGTGCAGTGATTACAGTGCAAGGTGGTCAAGGGTACACTCGCGGGCCTGGACACACACACACACACACACACACACACACACACACACACACGCACGCACGCACGCACGCACACACACACACACACACAGAGACACACATACAATATGAAGAAGGGGGTAGCTGCCAGGACGTCTGTGTTGCCCCAAGCATTTCTTGTTTCCAAAACCAGTGCAGTTAAAAAGAGGAAGAGGGGAAAAGGCAAAGATGTCATTGATCCTCCAGCTTCCCAGGGGTCAGGGCAGGTCCTGTGGTCATTTCTGTTGATGATAAATGTCTGGAGAACACCCCAGAGGCTGTGGCGAATGACCACCTCATATCTGAACTGTATCTGTCTCTCTCGCTCGTTCATTACCTCTCGATAACAATCTCGATCTGTAGATACGTCTTCTTTTTTTTTTTCCCAGGAATTTATGAGTTGAGTATGACTCACGGTTGCAATGTGATATGCCTTTTCAATGTGTCACGCTGTTAGTGTTGTGCTTGAAGCAGACGATTAAAAAAAAAAGCAGTTAATTTTTAGGTTGACAGGACAAGTCATGCATTTTATAGTTTTGGTTAATTATATTCTGTACGATTGACAGGGATAGTGCGCATCTAAATAGTTGTTTGATCTTTTTTTTTGTTTTTTTTATTTCAAATGAGATTTTTATCATCATTAAATGGTTGGCTTAAAAACTGTTTAACTCGTTGCATATTATAATAACAAACTAAGCTCAAAAAAATGATCAGGGCTTGAAGGTCCCGACTACTGTAGCGATTCCGAGCACTGATTCTCAACAACACTTCAATAACACTAAAAGGATATGATTATTAGAAGGAGGAAGTAAGGTCATGATATATAAAAGGGAAAGCACACATATAGTATTGCTGAGCATAGCATTGCTGAGTGAGACTCAAACATTTTCGTTCATCTATTTGACAACTTAGGTTGATATTAGATCCAGTTAGTATTGTTTATGAATTTCACGCCAGTCCAGGGGACAAGGTCATGTAATTACAACAGCTACTCGTTCGGGGGCGGTATCGCCCGAAACCAATGTTGACCAGAGAGGAAGAAAAACAAGACAAAGTAGAAGCCCGGCTCATTGATTGGTCCGGACCGAAAGCAGAAATCCCACACCTTTCACCTGCTAGTGGCTAATGGTTCATGGTCCGGACTGAACAGTGCTGGTGTGAAAACACCCTAACGTAACGGTCCCCCCATGATTTGGGTCTGATGCTGCTTGGTTCTGCAGAGGGTATAGAGGTGTGTTGGAGGCCATCACATGGCAATGCCATATCATATGGTAGAAATGCTGATCATGCTCTTGAGTTTAGATGTTTTACAAAGTGATCTTGTGAGCATGCACGCATGAGTACTTTCCAAATGAAACAGTATTTTCATTGGGTTGTCGAACATTGTGCAAAGTTGCCACCTGTTATTCTGCTATAAAGAGGAAATTAACACCACACCTGAAAGTACTCCAACAAGAAGTGAAGAGAGACACTTATTTGGTTTCACTTTGACAAAATTTCGGGATTTTATTTCTTTTTTTACAGTTATTATGAAATGACAGTGCTGAATGAATGTTTTGCACCAGCTAAGCAGCTTCGGCAGCTGTTGAGTAGCTTACTCACTGCACTGAACAAACAAAGAGGTTGAAGAGGACATTTTAACCATCCAGAGATGAAGAAATGTGTAATGTGCACCCTCTTTACAGGAGAGTTAACTCAATCAACATCAGCAATATAATCAAATGAATGCACTGAGTGATCCATTGAAAGTTTAATTTAATTAACAATGTAAATATCAAAGCACTGCAGCTTTTATTGTTATCATCATGTTAAGCCAATATCTTGAATAAAACTAAATGTCGTAATAATGTTGTAAGACTTATTTCATATGCAGTACCAGAGGAGATGTGTCTGAGCTATTCAGCATAGAAAGCAGCTGCACTTGCCACGGCGTGTTAATTGAAGCATACAGAGTGGATTTACCATTCCACTCTATTCACCTTTCATCTCCTTTCCCTCCTTTCTTATCTCACAAATGGATCTGGCCAGCAAATTTATAGATGTAATTGTACATCACAGCACAGATATTGAGATGAGAAGTGAGAGTCTGCTCCCTGCACTGCACTTGGCTCTCACTCCCTCACCAACACAATCAAAACCGAGTTCATGTCACTGTGAAAAACCCATTTGCGTTCAAAAACAAAACATATCCTGCCTAATAATGGGGCCAAATCTCTCAGTTATCACCAGCCATGCAAAGCAAGACCTCATCAAGGGGGTTGCTCAACCCGGATCTCCTTTCTCTATTGGAAAAGTGGGAGGCGGCTGAGTGAGAGGGGTGTGTGTGTGTGTGTGTGTGTGTGTGTGTGTGTGTGTGTGTGTGTGTGTGTGTGTGTGTGTGTGTGTGTGTGTGTGTGTGTGTTTTGGAACTCAAAAGGGGTAGAAACTCAAAAAAGGATACCCCTTTTGTGGGGAGGAATAATCCATTTTGTGAGATGATTTTACTGCAAATCTATAGGGACTAACCCTTGACATGAAGTCATATTGTGTTGGAGTTTCAGCCCTAAATTCATACATCAATTATTTACTGTCATCGCCGATTGTATAAGTGTAGGAAATTACAAGGGATGGGTATTTTCTCTCAGGCAGAAAGAATGTGATACAGTGGATACACCCCACCTAATGTGAGGGAGCCACTGTCCGTGCAGTGTCCACGGGAAGAATTATTTATGCATTAGAAAACAGTGTGGCGGCGCAAAGGAAAAAGGCAGACACATTATTTTAAACCTTTCATAACATGCATCAATATTTCAGCGGAAATAAATAAAGGATGGTGGTCTTGTTTGGAGGACAGCTGTAGCTTGCTCTGCTTGGCTAGCTTGGAGCGGGGACTCTTGGGATGCCACGCATACCAGCCCCCAGTAAAACCCCTCCATTTCTTTTTAATCATCCACTTAGAACAGGGTGACTGGAGGAGCTGTCAAGGTGAGCTCCTTCAGCACTACAGGATGGATATATTGTGGGAAGGAAGCAAAAGAGGAGGGTGGAGTCACTTTTTGTTTAGGAGAAAAACAAACCAAAAAAAACAAAAAAAACCCAAACAAAGACATGTAGTGTTCAGCTACAATTGTTTTCAAAAGTTTTAGGTACTGAACATACGGTAGAGATTGTCTTCTAAAAACTTTTACTGAAATACTTATTGTTGCAGTATGGCATTGGCCTTCAAAACAGCTGAGCTGGGATACATGTTTTGTTTTTCAGAAGTTGTTCGGACAATCTTCAAGAACTCGCCCCAGTGCCTCTCAGGATTTAAGCCAGCTCAGCTTTTTTTTTTTTTCTTCTTTTTTTTTTTTTTTGCACATAAGATTAATCTTCCTGTTGAGACATTTCAGTCCAGAAAAAGAACATTTCCGTCCAGTTTATTATGCTTCCGCGGTATCATTTTTAACACTGGACCAAACAATAACATGTTGGACCTATTTGTGATTATTACATTACATATACTCTTCTGTCACTTGGCCAATCTGCTCATGTACACAAATAGCAAAGGATACTGGAAACACCGCTGGATATGATGCCTGACAGCTCCACACTGGTGGAAATTAGATTAGTATGTCTTATATTATATGATATATTTATATCAATAAATAAAACTTTGTCATCACAGTTCAGCACAAAACTGAGCATGATTAGAAATACATAGCGCACCAAGTAGCCAGTAGGTGTAACTTACAATCCACATATCAGAACTTCTGGACTTTTTAATAGCAATGCTTTTGCTGGGGTATATATACTTTCGGAAATAATTGTGGTGTTGTGATGGCTTACAATGTGTAAATGATTCAAAACATGCCCGGATTCCACCTTTGCTCTCAACAACAACGATCTGCTGCAATGGAGCAGATGTTCTGATGCCACCTTCTATGCACTTTTAGATGAGCTTGTAGCATTAATAACATGAGCTCTCACTTGATTGATCAAGACTCTACTTAAAATGCACTGCACCTCAATGAATGAGTATGATGACTGTCCCATCCAATATGCCTATTTTTAATTAGTAAACTGCTCACAACCTGGCAACAAAAATATTTGTTTTTGGTGCTATTTGTCATTGAAATAATTTCTTAGATTATATCCAAAATGTTACTATGACAAAAGCTTACATATTCTATTGCATTATTGGAACCCCATTACATGATTGACTTTATTACATTTAAACTAAGGGATAAACTAGATTATTATTCCGGTCTAGATAACTCAAAATGATCCCAGGAGGTTACAATGGCAACAATCCTGACATTACTGACAGGTAATGTGTTAGTGACTGTCAGTACATTATTGGTTGTTACATGCACACCAAGTTTCCGATGATGGTGACGTTCATTCATAGCCACAAGAAACACACAGTCAATGGAAATAACTTTATTGGAGTCTAACCAGCCCAACGTGCCATGCCAATTGTCTTTGCTATGTATTAAAATTGATGAACAACTAATTGTATCTGTATTCAGTATCTACAAATCTGTGGCATTCAAACGCTTTGCAAACCAGCTTAATAAAAACATTTTGTGTCACTTTTGAGTCTGTTTTTTTTTCTCCGTTATGAATGAGTATTCAATTGGAGTCCATTTCTGTGACTGTCTGTTTAACTCATGAGAGACAATGTTATTCACAAAAAGAAAGGTTACTGTGGTGTTTGACTGTTGCTTGTGGGAACGCTCAAAGTCAGTGAAAAAGTCAGGTTGACAGACAGATTGGTGTGTAGAGCAGACTTAATACGATACAGAACAAGGATTGTGGGTTGCAATTACACTGTTAGGTTTGCATTCAATTACACTGTGTCATGATTACTTTAATGCTGACGCATGTTTTGCACCTCAACTCTTGACAATTTTAAAGGCTTCACCAATTTAATGTCCCTGCTTTTGTTTATCAAGCTGGTAATTACTACACAGCCGTGTGTTGCTAACTCATTACATAATAGTCTCAAAAATTCTTGTAGAGTGAGGGAAAACATTGGTTAGTTAATAGTCAAATTGATTGCAATGCCATGTGTACCGTTACTCTTTGCAACACAATCATTCTGTCCTTTGATTTGTTCCCCTGCATTTGGAAAAAATCAATTCTCCCAGGACTGAGAGAGAGAGCGAGAGGCTCCGAGAGAGGGAGCGAGGGAGAGACAGCTTCTGTTGCAGGACAAGGTGCAATGTGTTCTATTACAATCCCAATTGAGCCAGCAGGATGCTAAATTAAGGCTCATTTAAACGGGCCACCGCAGAGTAATTTCAGACCCGGGCTCCACGGCCGTTAGCCAGTAATGTGTGTGCATTGATGTCTGTGTCTCTCCATGTGTGCATGTGTGTATGTGCACGCATTAAACAGTGAAAACACAGTTTTGCGTCCTCCCCTTCCTCCTCACATGCATGCACCTGCGTGGAAATCCACAGGGTTGTGCGAATGAAAGGACTTTTTTTCATGCTGACACCTCGTAAAGGTCAAAACTCTGTGAGGAAATGTAAAGAGAGGACAGCTAACATGAGTCGGTTTCTATTCGGTATGTTTGACAGCTCTGTGCCTTGGTTAACTTTCAGAGGAAGAAGAATTTTGCCAAGAGAGATGCATTTACATCATCGATTGGGCCCAAGTACTTCTGTAAATATCAAGTAACAACACAAGGGACAGAGTGTGACATTGGTTTTGTGATACTACTGCATATGTTTCCTCAGTAGAGTGAAAGTAGCTTTCTGGTTTCTCGATACTTTATCATTAATCCCAGCGAAGTTACAACGTTGGGGAACAAAATAAAAGGTAACACAAGATCAGAAAATAATTTGTCCTTGAGAGAAAATACATGAGATCACTGCATTGCCTGTAATATATGCAGGGAATGTTTCTATCTGACTGAAGACAAAAGACAAAGTACTCCTCTTGTGGGTTCTTCCAATCTAAAACAGACATGCATGTTCTCGTGAATCAAACTAAATACTATCGTATATGGCATAAAAATGGGAATATGGGGATAAACGTGTCAACAACAAAAGTGTACACGTCTCTAAATCCACTCTTCCCCTCTCTGTCACAGTGAAGTGGTCCAGGGTTAAACCTCTAAAACCTCCTTAACTTCAACATGTGGACACTAACATGCATTTGGCTCATGTTAATGGCCCATTAATCTAGTAGTTCAGGGGTATTTAGTGACTGTGGTCCCTTCATCTTGTACAGACAAAGAAAGTTTTTCAACCCTCAGTGTCTGAGAGGGGAGGCCTCCACTGCAGTTTGTCTGAGTAGGCTCTCCGATTTTTTCTTTTTTTTTTTCTTCTAACCCATGCCACTCTCCCATGAGCCAATTGGATCACAGTTGCTTATCACAGAGAAGCAAGTCTTCTCTGAATATAAAACATTTGTACTACTGCCCTCTAGGGATTCAGTAAAGGTACCAAATCTCATTCCCCAACAACAAATGTTATCAAGAACCTTCTTCTGTGTCTGCTTTCTCTAGGGTTGCCGCAACACACACCCTATCTGTAGGGCCCAACACCACAGTGTAGGGACAGGATGTACTTCAAAGGAGAAATGATGAGAATACATTTTTTTCTTCTTCCTCTCTGTGCATGTGATGTCTGTTTATTTTTGACAAGTTAACACATGTAGACGAATGCCCACTTGAGAATAGCAGCAGTGGATGTCTTACTAGACTGAATGAGGATTTTTGTCACATTTAATGATATTTAGAGTTCCTTCCTTTTTATGTTAACAAATTTGTATAGTATAGCAAAATTTCAAGGTGTAACATATTTGAGGTTTAGTGGAGAGATTGTCAACGTGTATTTGGAACTGTGCTGAATGTCATATGTCAAATATCTGACAGGCTTCCCAGCAACACAAAACAAAAAGGAGCTCGCGCTTTTCATTTTGTGCAAATGGATTTTTTTAATACACCATTTGGACTATTACTTACCAGGTCAAGGCCTTGAGTCCACTTCTGAATTTTGTCCTTAACCTCTTATCGGGCACTCATTAAAATACTTTGAAATTGGGTAAGTGACTGCTATTAAGGGATATTTCAAAAGGACAGCAGTGGCTTTGACATTAATGAAGGGAACTTGTAACTGGTTCAATTGATGATCAATGACCGGTCACCTCTGTGGCTTGCTGAGCAAGGCCTTCAACCCCACCTGTGTTCAGGTAGAATCAGAATAAGTGACAGTATGTGCACACATAAAATCTGTGCCGCATGAAATGATCTGATGTGCCAGCCAAGGAAAGAAGCAGTCAAAACGCAGATAATTTAAGGCTTGGTTTTTAAAGTTTTTAAAGAATACAGAGAACGTGTTAAATGAAGTCTGCTAAGAAGTAAAAACTGAACGGAATCACACATTGTATCTTTCAAAGCTTGAAAAACAAAAATCACATTTTTCAATGAGTTTCTTCAAAAAGTCAATACTTCTCTGTCAGCACATCATATGCTTTGATGGTAGTACTACTCACCTGCAAAAAAAAAGATGTTTTCAACAATACAATATATGAATGACCAGAAGTCTTGAGTATAAGTTTGAAAATGAACATATTGTCCTTTGCACTAATGTGTAATGTGTGTTATATTTATAATATATTTCTGTCATGTTTTTGAATCGGTCAGGTCCACTGAGTCGATGCTATCCAAGGTAAAACAACTCAACAGATCAGTGTTTCTGTTAATATGCAAAGTTATTAGTGTGGTGCCATAACTTTACAAATTGTCAGAAGCCTGGCTTTACCAATACTTTTGGTATTTGTGAGAAGCAGGAAAAAAAAAAATTGAAGTTACCAAATATGGTCAGTCACCCAGTAAAGGATTAAACAAAACGGACTAAATTAATTTGGCCTCTAAAGCATAAAACCTGTGAAATTACAGCATATTTTTGTACCAAAGCAAAGAAAATATAGCTTTAACTATACAGTCAAACTGGAGAGTTAATACATGGACAACTGATCAAAAGAATTTCCCGAAAAAAACGTAGAAGAAAAATAAAAGGAACTCTTGACACAAATAACAGCCTCTCACATAAAATGCCCCATGTATTGTTGACTTGTTTTTTTTTTTTTTGTGTGTTTTTTTTCATTGGTGCCTGGCATTGCATCACAACGTGCTCAGTTCTATCAGACTGCTAAGCAGAATGGATGGATGATTTCTTCCCTCCTGAACGCCTGAGGAGAATAAAAGGTGCCAGTTTGAGTCTTTCAGATCTTTACACCCTCCTCCAGAGCTGCTCTGCGTCTCACAATAAACTGTCCCTTTTTATGCGTTTTAAGTTCACCCACTTATAATCTGGATGAGATAGCTCCCTCTCCATAGCTGTGAGCGGTATAACTCTTCCCTGCCTTGCTTTATCTCCATGTTCCTACAAGCCAGCTTGAATGGGGAAACCATTATCTCTGAGCTCACAAAGGAGCCAGACGTCCACATTCAAGATGTTCTATACATGATATATTGATCAATTCGCAGAGACTAATAGCATTGTAATGAATGGAGAAGGGGACGAAGTTAATGTCTCCAGGGTTCATGCAAACTGCAAACTGCAAATGAAGTACTCAGTGACACAAAAGGTCTGGTCCGTTGAATTACAATTAGACCCTGGCCTCAATAAAAGTCAAGGGGTTGTTGCTCAACCCTCTGCTTAATTTACTGCTGACTCCTATGACAGCCCCAATAAAAGGCTGTAGTCGGTTGAGGATAAGATGTCCGATTCGCTGAGACTGTTGATATAATGAAAGCGAGCTTTGAGGGCTACATTAAGCCTTTATGGGTAATGGTAAGCTAATATCAGAGGACCGCTGAGTTAAAGGTGTTCAGTGTGTTGTTGGGCACTGTGAATGTTGAACAAAGCTTTACCAGCAAATAACTGTAAAAATTAACCCTTACCCAGCCTGTACTTTCTGCTCTCCTGTGGGGCTGAAGGGGAACAACACCAGGGACTTCTCCATGAAGAGAGACGAGGCAACGAGAGGGAGGGGGAAAGAAAAGAAGTGCCAAAAACCAGATTAGCCTTTCAAACCCTTCTGAGTGAAGCTGCTTTCAAGTGAGGAACTGATTATGCTGGAAACCATATCTTCAACACATGTTCGGCACAGAGGAGAGTTTGGCCTAAGAGAACTGGCTAACAAGCGCTTTATTAACATTTTGTGGACAAAATTGACTATAAAGCTTCATGCACCAGAATCCTGGTACCCTTCTGTTTCCCCGCATTAAAACGACTTTCTTTGCTTACTTTGCGCTCACACGCACAAGCTGCAAAAACTCACTTTCAAGACAATATTAACAAGACGCTGCATTTGGCATACAAGTGGAAAACGACTAAAGTAATTCGAATATGTTAAGCAAAAGAAATGGACACAAGAAGAAAGTAATTTCAAATGAGACTGTTTCAATCATATGTCTACGTACTCAACAGTTGAACAGTAATACGTTAGCACTGTAATTTGCACCAGCTGGCACCACATCAGATAACAATGCATGATTGTGCCTGTCATTTGTTTTGTTCCTATCGGTACAATGACGTGCACAGTGGATACAACCCCAAGGATATTTATTTCTGACAATTGGAGCAGATAAAAACCACCATTAGGCAATATGTAACTCCCATGTCAGCCTCACAGTCAAGTGCCTTTTTTTTCCCCCATCACCTTTTAATCTTCTCCCCTTCTTTATGAATAATGCTAAGTGTATTACTCACTGACAACAATGGCTCTCCCCTCAATTTATGTTCCAGCAACCTCACAGCACGAGAGACAATTTGTATCTTTCTATGCAGGCTCTCAGCTATAAGTTCAGAAGCAGGAGGGAAGGGATCTGTAGGCATTTGATATGCTTGGGTTTAGTAGGTAAGACAATGGGGGCCTCGGGAGTAATGTGTGATTTTCTTCTCCTTTCAGAGGCCCCTGGAGTAATGTTATGAGATTTTCTTTTTTTGCTTTATGGAAACCACTCCCGGCAAAGCCCACCTACAGCTCCGCGCGTGAACACGCCTCTTTTTCTAATCCATTGCCATTCATTGGAAGAGAGAACTAACAAAGATGACTTTTGACAACCTGAGAAATCAAACTGCAGCTGTCAGAGCTTTTTCTTGAAGAGAAAAAAAAAAGACTCATAGAGGAACAGCCTACACAGTCAGCTCTCTCCACAGTTAGCCTCTTCACTTAGCCAACACTTTTCTCTCTCTCTCTCTCTCTCTCTCTCTCTCTCTCTCTCTCTCTCTCTCTCTCTCTCTCTCTCTCTTTCACACACACACACACACACACACACACACACACACACACACACACACACACACACACACACACACACACACACACACACACACACACACACACACACACACACACACACACACACTCATTTTTGGAAGCTTGGTCTTTCCCTGCCTCTTCTTCTGCTGCTCAACAAGAACTTTTGCTGACACTTCCAACAGAAAAGAGGGTTTAAAAAAAAGACAGGAGGGAGAAAGAGTAAAGAGAGAGGAGGGGGGGCACAGAGAGAGAGAAATGGAGTCGGAGGAGGGGGGGGGTTGAGTGAGGACAGAAGTGACATAGATAGAGAGGGGGGAGAAAAAGCGGCTAAAGGGATTAAATAGAGAATTAGCTCACGTTTCAGAGGGTTCACTTTGCTGATCTGGTGAGCATTTCAGTCAGAAAACCTCTATCCTTCCCTTCACTCTCCTTCCCTCCCACAATCCATCCCGCCCTCCACTCCTCCACTCCATTTTCCTGTCTCAATAGGTTGGTAGAATTAGTGAGACTCTTGGCAGTCTCTCCGGGTGTCACTTCATGGGTTCACTCAGGGCACCGCTGCTCCTTTTCCTGGGGCTTGAGGTCGGAACGACGATGAAATCTCTGTGTGGTTCAAGCGGAACAATGGCTTCCCTACAAAAAAAAAAAAAAAGTCTTGCTTGGGGGTGGTGGCTTGTGAAAAACTATGTTGTTTTGGGGCCCCTTGCTCCTTGAATAGATTTGTTAAAGCCCCTATGGTTGGTTTATGCTAAGCAGAACACAGGCATGAGGGAGAGGCCAAAGCGAGCCCAAGCCAGAACATCACTACTTTGTGGGTACCCCGTCTTCCCCCACCATCCAAACACACACTTTGATGCTTTTTTTTTGGGAGATACCCACTAAAATCCAAATCTCTCCCCACCCTCCTCCTCTCCCCTTTTTCCTCTGTGGTCCCTCCTTCCTCCTCCTTCTCCCCTGCTTCCCCCTTTTCTTCTATTTCTGCCATGCAAAGATAATCAGGTTTATGTAAAGTATGTGTGCTCTTTTGACAGTCGGCAATACCTCATTAATTCAATCACACCAAGCGCCATTGTTCCCAAAGTGTTTGAAATGCGTACCAGGGAAGGGGGCCTGTTTTAATCCTGTCAATCAATGTTAACATTTTTCTAGCTGTTGCCATGGCTGGGGCCAGAGTTCATGAAAACAGAGAATATGAGCCAACAAAACAAGAATAAAGACTCATTTGAGATCGGCCTTTTTAAAAGGACATCTACCATGCACAAAAACACGAGAAGCAAATGTAGACAAGTTTGGACACTATAGCGTGGCTGAGAGGGGGTTAGAGAAAAGAGCATTTGGAAACCAAACAGGCGCCATAAAAACTTGACCCGGGAGGGCTCTGGGAAAAACCTGATGAATCGCTCCCCGGAAGGGCTGTGGTTTTTCTCCCCCTGCGTGTCCTCTAATAGCACAATGACTAATACATTTCAACGCACGACTTCAAGAGTTCTGCACTGTTGTAACGCTCTGCTGGAACGCTGCTGCAGCACCATGAAAAAATTACAACTCTGTGGCTTTATTTAGAAGGGTAAATGCTGTTCCTTTGTGCTATTTCAGTTTGACTTATTTACCAGAAAGATGTAGGGATGTGTGGACCTCAATATCACTTCTGACTTCACTCTTTTTTTTAGTAAAGCTGACAATCCATGCAACCTGTTGTTTTATTTTTATAGGATGGATATAATAAACAGATTTTGCATTGGTTCAGCACAAGCAATAAACATATAGGGCAAATAGTTAATAAATTAATGATAATTATTATATAGACAAATGCAGCAGTAACACAATCTCTCTCTCTCTGTCTCTCTCTGTCTCTCTCTCTCTCTCGTTTACAATAAAGCACATACGCACAGTTCACAATAAAGACAAATGGTCATGTCTGCCCTCTAGTTGCCACTAAGTCAGTAACACTGTTGGACATCCCACAGCGATACGGCACAGCTCTAAGAAAGCTTGTGTTGTGTACAACTGCACTCTGCACTGTGGCACAACACTGCAAGCAGATGCAGAATTTCCAATGGATTTATGAGGTCGAGTGAGATACGTTACACCAAACAAATGTTTGTGCTGTTTTTGACTTTTTTTTTTTTGTGTGATATTTTGGTCCTTAACCTTTTGCATTTCTGTACCTAATTCCTCCTAATGAAATCACAGAAAAACAACATTGAAGGGAGTTCTTTATATTATTGGTAACTTTAACATTTCATGGCGCTTTTTAAACTAATTGAATTTGAAATTAGTATATCCTGCACAATTATTATTAACACTCTTTGTTGTAAAATGCACATATACAAACATATATACACTGCAACTGGACATCAAACACACCCTGAAGATGTAATTTTACTGTCCACACAAAGCACATCAAAACAGACATGCAGCCTGGAATCACTGGAATAACACAAAGGCATGTCAGGGTGGAAAGTTCTAGTGTCACAGCCATCCCAATCCCTTCTTCTCTGTCCATTTACAACCTAATCTGTTGTGAGAATGTGAAAAAGTAGAGTGAGAAGGAGGCAGATTAAGCCATTGAAGCTCTGGGGGTGCTTCCTACGCATCACTGATTCCTTTCAGGCCAATTTAAACACTGTTTGTTTATTAGTGTCTTATGCTCGGCATTAGCAGCCTAGCTTATCTCGGCACACACACAGAGTCGCACAATACGGCACTGTTCAAAGCCCAGATATGACTCTGTGTGTGTGTGTGTGTGACACACACACACACACCCACACACACACCCACACACACACACACACACACACACACACACACACACACACACACACACACACACGCACACACACACACGAGTGTGCAGGGCTCAGTTGTTCATGTTGCTGCTCTGACCTTGTTTAAGTAGTGAAAGACCATGTGAGACACGAATTATTGGACACCGATGCTCTTATGCTTTGTGTAAACATGCTCAACACACCCAGTTGCTACACAGCCTCTGTGGCACTGACAAAAGACTTAAAGGTGCACAGAAGAGATTTGGTTTAAACTAATCTCTCTTCACTGTTTACCATATATGCATGGACATATCAGCTGCTCCTGCCATTGTTTGAGAAATACCTATGGTTACTATATCTGATAATAGCCAGTGTAATCCTCCCCCCCCCCCCCCCCCCCCCCCTCTTTGACCCCCCGACACCTCACACCTCCTTGTTTTCCTCCCCAACTCAGTCATGACTTTTCCACCTGTCTACTTTTCTGTGACTCAAATGAGTCAAAATCAGTGCAAAATCAGAAATAATAGGACCGTTCTGCAGAAATTCTGTTGGACATAAAGCTATAACCAGCCTGATAGTGCAGCTGATCTCCTCAGAAATGGCCACTATAAGGCAGTGTTGTGTGTAAAATAGTTGGACTATGTCTGATATAACTCAAAGAACACAGCTACATGGGATGACAGAAAAGATGACATGTACATTTTTCCTGGATCCTATTGTTAATTACTGTTATTTTTCAAACCGTTCGTCAGTGTGTAAATGTCAGTCACGTGGGGTTTTCTAAGGGTTTGTGGTCGAGCTTGTCTCTATGTGACATAATTAAACAAGGAGATATATCTATTTGATTTGTAATGTTTTGCTTTGATGTGTCTAACTGTTGTCTTTTATTGAATATTGCTCTATTTGGTTATTTTTGAAATGGGCACGTATCACATTGCTTTCTGTGCCCATTCACAGATGGTCTTCCGGTTGTCTTTAAACGCAGCAAAGATATGATTAAATAAGCTGGAAGTAGACTGCCGGCCACTGATTGGCTTGTACGATTTGCCTCTTAATTTATCTTTCCTTAATGTGGAGTTTAAAGATATTAATAAAAGAAGCATCCCCTTTACTATTTTAAATGTCTTTAGCAATAAACAGTTTCAATTAGAAGAAAAGCATGCATTTACAGTTTTATTCCACAAGTTCTAAAAGTGCACTGAAGCCGCTCGGCCTCTCCTCTTTACTGAGTTTTGACTGAGCCGGTGTCACATCCTGATTGCTGCTGGCGTGAATTGGAAAAAGATGAATTGTTTCATTGTTTTCAATGATTTTAGTCAGGGGTCACATTGTAGATTCACACACTTTCTTATCTTGCAGCAGCAACTTGAAGACAAGTGAAAGTTCTTGAATCGGGAAGGCCTAAATCTAATTCTTCCCAATAGATTCATACGCTGATGTTGCATAAAAGACTCTCTAATTCCTGTGCTGCCAAAAACTGATGTCTCAGCCCTTTTACCACTGAAAGTTTGCAGTTCTGGCAGTTTTCTTATGCCACGTTTGAAATTTTTGCCGTTTTAAAAAGAAAGTGTGCTCGATGGTTTGCTGAAATAAACAGCACTGTGTGATTTGGTTGAAGTTTAACCCAAAGCTTCAATGTTCACATCACTGCAGCACATATACATTTTTACCCACTTCATCTTGAATAGGGTGTATCAATCAGTCTTAATACAGGATGCAGGTTACCAGCCCATTGCAGACCTAACAGAGGGAATCAATACGGTTTAGAGTCACCCGTTGATATAAGACAGGGAAGAGAAAGGCTGAACACATACTCACCAGCAGGTGAAACTTACTTTTCCATCAGGTTTCTTCCTTCCCATTAAAACACAAATTAATAATACAATTCCATCATTCAAATCATTCACTGTAACTCACCTTGCAGTCAGATTTTGTTTTTTATTTTTTACTGAACAATTAGAGATTTTGAAAATAAATCGGATATATTTAGTCTAATACTAAGTAAACAAAATATTCAAGCTTTTGCAAGGTAGTTTTATTAAGTTCTCATGTTGTAATTTTGTATGCGGTCCGATTTGAATTGGTGTGTGCATTAAATGTGGCTTTGTAACTATATTTTCAACAGAACATTATAAGCATGCATTTCCTTTACATTTGGAAACAAGGCTCATCACAAAATAAGAGATGTTTACATACAAAAAAAAAGGTATTGGGCATCAAACGTATTGACAGCTATCGTTGTAACCTAATAGCGGTAAATGCAAACAACCCAATGCTTGAGAATACTTGGAAATCACTTCAGACTCAAACACAAAATTAGAAACTATTCAGTTCATTGGTTTTTTCTGATCTACTCACCAATAAGTGACAGAAATAACTGGCATATTCCCGGTCAAACTTCATTCATTGCTTTTAAATTTAGTTTGCTGCATTTGATTACTTTTTGAGGTAGACATATAGCGAACACGCTGCGTGTAACAGACATGTCAAAAGCCATCTCTGCCGCGGGATCGGAGACATCTTCATTGTGTGAGTGAAGACAACATCCATCAACGTTGCATGAAAATAATTTGCCAGCTTTATTCAATCTACATACTACTTCACCCCCCTCCCTCCCTCTTTGCTCTACCTCCAAAACTCACTCAGATGAGACGCCATGAGATTGTTATCTTGCCTCGCCTTTGTATGAAAATCAAATTGGGAATTGCTTTTTTCCCTGATTCACTTCCATGCAAACAAAGAAGTTGTTTTCTTATTTTCATGTAAATGTCTTTTTTATAGAAGGCGACAAGTGTAATCAATCTTCCTCAAGACAAGGTAGGAGGGCCTGCCGAGGGGGGATTATTGGTGCTTAGTAGCCTGGGGATCATAAAACAAGGAAATTGAAAGTGATATTTAATTGACACTGCCATTTCCACTGCAAGGCGCTGTGTCCCCCCCCAACCCCCACCCCCACACCCCCCTCCGCCATGTCTGTACCACACGCCAGGCCATCTCGCTTGCCGCAGGTGAAGCAAGGGGAAGAAAGAACTCGCCAGAGCAAATTTCCTCTCAAACCCGCCTCCAGAACCCGGAGAGCAGGCTGTCAATCTCCGCACACAGCGCGGCGAAAGAGACAAGGAGGGGAAAGTTTTACGTTGAGAAAAATAGATTTCAAAATGTCACCTCATCAGCTTGGTGCACCATTCTCTAGTGAAGTGGAACATGGCCAACAATGTGTATCTATCTGAATAAATAGGATACCTGTTTTATTCAGCTTTGCCTGCACAGGCAATAACAAAGCACCTAAAGTCCAGTGGAAGCTGTAAATGTAATAGATTTAACATTTCCAAAATAGGATTGTAAGCCCTCAATGGGGTAAAGTGTACTTTTTGAAATATAAGTGCAACATCTTTTTCTGTAAAATAAGAAGTTTCTATGATTTAAAATCCTGCAAACCTTCCCACCACCTCTGAAATCTGACACTCTGTGTGGCTGTCACTTCCCACCGCCAATTTCCACAATTAATTCCCCATAAATTAATCAGCTTTCATTCAATTAGAGCTCAGACAGTCTCTGGTCTCACGCTGAAATAAGAGAGAGGGAGTCGAGCAGAATTATTGCCTGAGATACTGTCTCTAAAATGGAAAGTGACACTGTCTAATTAGAGTCACCTAATGAGATCAGAAGGTGTCTTTGTCCAAAGACTTGTAGTGGAATAGGCACAGATTTGTTTCGCTGACCCTTGAGTGGCAGTTTACGACCTGATCTGGAGGTGTTGGGCTACTCCATTATGAATCTGGTCGTTAAGTCATATATGATCGAGGCAGCATCAAAACAAGTTATTTCATGAGTGTCTGAACATGAAAAGGGTTACACTCTAATGTGATTAAACTAGTCGCATGCATTTTCTTATATTTATATAAAAATTAGGAACATTTTTAAAAAAACACTTTCAATGTAGATGATGAATATTTTCCACTATGTTGACTCATGAAACAGCTGATGATCAAGAAAAACTTTAGTGCAAAACCATGAGTGTAATAGTTGTGGATTTTAAAGAAAAAAAAATCAATGATCACCTCTAACTTGTACTGGAGACGTTATGCTATTATCTTAGAATGTGCCGAATCTAGTGTCAGCTTTAATTTAGGTTTGCCGCAATATGACACAATGAGGAAGTGCAGAGTATAGAAGCTCAAATATTAAAAAAAAAATTCCAAGTTGT
The DNA here is from genome assembly GCF_963383615.2 of Lipophrys pholis. Classification (NCBI taxonomy): domain Eukaryota; kingdom Metazoa; phylum Chordata; class Actinopteri; order Blenniiformes; family Blenniidae; genus Lipophrys; species Lipophrys pholis. The sequence continues at coordinate 13,191,879 of NC_137639.1, read as the reverse complement.
GCAACTTTAAAGTGTGACTCATATATATTTAACAGGATGGTTTTGCCTCTAAGCCAATGTAGGAGCTTTAAACCGATACTTGTGCAACTATCAGTGTTCAAAATGTGTTAAATTATATTATATATATATATATATACGTAATACACTAATTGATTCAAGAGAAGCAGATCAAAAGCTTTAATCAACTATCACTTGGAGTAATCAGATGGAACTTATGATTAAATGCTGGGAATTGAAGTTAATTATGATCAAAATAACATACTTAATACACATACAAGGAGAAGAATTGAGAAATACTACATAAATACAGTAACATAAGTATTTTTAATTGGTTGGTGTTACATTTGGCCCTGTCACAGCGCAGTAAAATGATATATCCTCCATTCTTTGTGCAAGACAGTTTTGTGCTTTGTAACACACATGTTACGATTTTAAATGCATCTATTTCTACCGTCACTTATTCTACTGCTGCAGCTGCAACTTGCCCTGTCTGTCTGTCTGACAAGACGTATTTAAAGAGCTCACCGCTGACCTACAGAGGCTTTAGGCAGGCTTTGGGGACAGGCGGCAATTGGTGTCAAAGCGAGGCCAAACGGCAATGATTTATAGCCAGGAAGATTTGACTGGCGAGAATCTGCTGCTGCCACAATTACCTTTCACTGCTAAACTCACACACCGACTGCAGGTTATTCCATCCGCTGCCGCCACAGCCACCGCCTTGTATACACACACACACACACCCACCCACACACACACACACACACACCCACACACACACACACACACACACACACACACACACACACACACACACACACACACACACACACACACACACACACACACACACACACACACACACACACCACTTTCTCTTTTTCACAAGAGCTATTCATGTTTGAGTGGTTGGGCCTCTGCGTCTTTGGCCTGCCTTGTCCACTTAAAAGGGCATTAATCAACGGCTACTTTATAAATCAGGAGGTCCTTGCAGGCTCAAAGCGATTATGAGGTCAGGGCTCTGCAGAAGTACTTAACCAATTCCCAAACCCACCCGGACTTGATATATTTTGCTTCCTTGCAGCTAGGTGATTCATCATCATTCTACCACTGAGGCGTAATGGAACAGGCAGGGAGGGAGGGCTGGATGTTAAACAAAAGTGTAGTGGATAAAAGGCGAGTTAAAAGGGGGAGAAAAGGATCAAAATCAGGCAATAACGTTTTCTATTCTCTACCTCTCCTGCCCACCACTGTCTCCATCACCCCCCCCCATCTTTTAGCTCGATCTCCAGCTCCCTCTCCACCTCTCTTCTCAAATCCCTGGACACTTTAGGAGCTTTTAATGCTGGTCGGATCCATTCATTCTGGCCAACACAGTCCCTCAAATTACGTCAGGCAACGCTCACACAAATGTCTGTAAGATTTGGTTTATGTTCTCAATGTTGAATACTTTTGTGTCTTCCGAAACGGAAACCGTTTCAAACTGGTTTGTGTTTAACTGTATAAGAAAAGAAAGGGATATGTGATGGTTGCCTGGAAGAACAGTTAGCGGGAATAACGAGGGGAAGAGAAAAACAGATGGAAAGACAACATCAAAAGTAAGAAGTCGGAGGAGATCACAAGGTGTGAAGAAAAGGGAAGAAATGATGACCGCACAGTTGAAGGTTGCATGAAAGAAGCTTGGCTTGTTAGAGAAGGAAGTTTCTCTAAGTACGGCGCTCGAGGCGGATGCCTCAAGCGCCGTACTTAAAGACACTTTCCACAAGAGGGTTGTCCTCCCACTTGTGAACATTGCCAACACCGGATGAAACCTATAAGTCAAGCTAGAAAACCAGGAATACTCCACTTTTGAGCTCATTGAATGAGTAATGATGAATTTACAACATCCTTTCTCCGGCAGACAAAAAAGACACAAGTCCAACCCGCAGAAGAAAAATGTATCTTTGCTCTATCAGTTAAATGAAATTGAGAAAGACGATGCTCTGTCAGTACTACTCCATCCACAAACTAATCTAACAGACATCAGTGTTCACCTCCACTGTATCGTCTTATTTACTTAGAAACAGTGACAGCCCGAGGAGATCCTGCGAAGCTCTTTTGATCTGAAAACAAAAAAGGAGAAAATGGAATGGAACAATGAAAATAATGTGGGAGTATTGCATGTAACATATGTCAGACAATACATAGAAATTGGGGTGGAGAAGGCAGGAAGAACAGGAGGAAGAGGAACGTTTGGAAGGATGAAGGAAGTGCCTCTGGTTTACCATTTCCAGAGACAGACACATAATGTGGATTTGACCAAGTAAGAGAGGCACTGGACGTAAAGCGGAGAAGACAGTTTCCATTACCCCTGGCACCCACCGGAGAATAATTTGCTGAGGCTGTGTAAATTGTGATTTAAGAAGTGTAATGATGTGTAATCATTTTCTGTCACTGTTGGCAGTGAGTAGACGAGGCAGGTCTCGTCTGGAGGGAGAGGAGGGAAGGGAAGTTGTACACAAATCCAAACAAATGAGAAGGGACATGCCACAATTAAATCAGTTTCTGGCGTATCAAAGGAACGGTGAAAGCTCCGGGGGGAATACAGGTATTGGAGGTACAATACGGTAGTAAACCTACGTCAGGAAACCTATTGTGTTACATACTTGTATTGATTCTACATTAATCGCCGGTGAGTAACAAATCCAGGTTGTGGGAGCTGTGGTGAGACGCTGACGGGGTTTCTAACAATATCAAAAGGATCTTTGTTGAAATAAAGTTCAATATTTGGAAATTATACTGAATTGAATCCGCCCAATCTGAATTGTTTCTGTTCCTAAAGGACCACCAGACAGACATGCATCCATCAGTCCATCTATCACATGGAACAAAACATGACTGACCATAAATCTCTTCCTCATTGACAATCCTTTTAATTGTGATTTCCATGTAAACCTGTGTAGCTCTGATCATGTTCAGTTATATATAACATTTTCTTTAATATATAGCCACTATCAGCTTAATGCGTTATAACTTTGCAATGCTGTGGTATTATTTTACCATTTGAAGAACAGGGACTATCGCAATGCCAGTTTGTAATTTCTTATTTCAGCCCCTCGGGACACCATTCAAGATGCTCAACTGTCAAGTGCAGTTTAGAAAAACATCCGAGTGATAAACACATCTCATAGTTACAAGATGAGATTTCTGTCAAAAGTGCCTGTTACGAGTCAAAGCAAGAGTACTGTTTGCCCACATTTATTTATTTTATGTTCACGAGGCGCCGCACAACAGATGTTTAATTAATAACTATGTTTCAAAGTCATTGGCGCGCTGTTATGTGTAATTTTCTAAATGTAATTTCTTTGAATTACTGGGAAGGTGTCAACAAAATTATTACGCGAACCTTTATTATACAACGGCCCAACCCAACCTATGGGCATTCAACAAAGGAGTTTTATCTTTGACATATGTAATTTATGAAAAATAAATCACCGGGCTCACTGTTATTAATGCCTCGTCCCAAGCTCCAATAGAGCAGGGAATCGTAGGCTTTGAGTGATTATGTTATCACTTTTAGTGTATGTTTTGCATAGACGTGCACTGTTTTCAGAGAGGGAGACTCGAGAGAAAAACGGGATGGCAGACTTTGCCAATGTAAAACAGTATCTCTTAATACTTGCTCCTACAAGGATGTGAGACATTAAATTACAAGGGGGCATACCATAATTCAGACACATATGGATATTTTATTATTTTTTTTTCATTTGCAAATGCTCGGTGTTGTGTTCCATTTTTCTTAAAGCAGAGAATTGAACATAGCTGACAAATAGCACATAGGATACAGAGAAAAATAGATGGGGGAGAAAAAAAACCAGGATGCCAGATAGAGAGGAAGCAACTTATTTCTGAAAGCAAATAATTTGAAATGGATAGATGGGAATGGGGAGTCGCTTTCAATTATTCAATTCAGTTTATCACCAACAACATGCAGTGCAATATAATATTGTCCCAAAGTATTACTGAAATAATAATTGTGTGCTTTTTTTTTTTTTTTTTTGATCTGTGTGCAAATTGGGCTGTGAATCTTGCAGCTACCATCAAATCTTCATTAATAAACAGCAAGAATAAAAAAAAAAAAAAAAAAAAAAAAACAGCTCAGCAGATAACTGCTAAGAGAAGACGTATGTGTGTATCGTTGTTGTCTATTACAAGTCCGGCAATGTATAAGGCATTCTCTCCGAACACAAAATGCTATAAATCAAAAAGAAAATGATATGTACAGCCACAGTGACAAGTCTAATTCAACATCTTTTATGATTTATTTTTTTTTGGCTTGAGTTTCTGCCATTTGGTAGCTCACGTTTGCTAAATTACAAAGACAAGGCTTGCTCTCTCTCTCTGACATCATGCTTTTCATAATATGTTTCCTGATCAACCCCCCCTTTCCCCCCCCGAAAAAAATAACACACCAAAAAAACAAAGTTGTTTGATCATAAATTGTTGAAGTGCAATGACTTGTCTCGTCCACTTTCACTCAGCAGTCCTCGTAGTTGCACAAGCAGATTAGAAAGTCTGCCACACTACCCAACCAGTTTCAGCATACCATTAGCATATATATGAGATTTTGAGACATTTTCTAATATTCTCCAGCAGGACTCATCTGTCATGGCCTGGTGATGAATTATCAAATGCTTGTTTGGGTGTGAGGGAGCTCGCAAAGTGGCAGTGTGACTCCCCTCCTTCTTCTTATACCTCTATAACCTTTACTATGACCGTGTTTAAAAAAAAAAAGGGGGGGGGGGGGTTGCTGGAGAAAATTAGTGTTGGGACATTTCAATAAAAACAGGAGGTTTATGGATGTGATTACCGGTGCTATCAGTCAATATGTGTGTGGAACAGTCGCCACTTTTATGCAAAAGTGTCACAAAGTTTCAGTCGAAGTCTTACATCTTCTTTTTGCTGAAATTACCCATTCACAAGATATTCCAAATCCTTAGACACACTTACATAAGATTGTGAACATTGGGGGAGATTCTGTGGTTGTGTTCATTTATTACTACAACATAGAAAGTGCACTGTTGTAGGGCCCTCCAAGAACCGGCATCTTCATATCATCCAAGTCAAACTGGTGTGAGTTCTCACACTAAACTTTCATTATTCTTACCTTGATAATTTATACTCTGTGTTCAATTCATGAACTTTGATAATTAGATTTGAAATTTGAGTTTTGACATGCAACTGAAAATATTGTCATTATGGCCATTTGGTTTCTGGGCTTCGTCTGTGCTTCATACAATGTTGTGTTTGAGGGAAAAATCCAAATATCTATGTGCAGTGACTTAGACAAGCAAGTGAGACAGTGGATTAAGCTCTGATGTGGAACTTTTCTCTTGAAGGTATCTCCACAGAATGGAGGTAGAAGAGATTTGTTGAATCTGTCATGAATGACAAAGGGTCTAATCTCATAATCTCTTGCACGTATCAAAAAGCTTAAAACCTGATGTTGCGTGTATACACATGTGGAAGCTCATTTATTACCGAAACACATTGAGGATGTTCGTCTGCTGGTATGACACTGTCAATTTATTACGTTTGCGATTATGAAATATACATTTTTTTTCAAATATGGTAATGGATTAATGTAGTTTATAGTAAAAGATTAATGGACAATGTGCAGTACCATGAGCAACATCGACAAATGAGTGTTTTTAAATCTTTTATAAAGGAAATCTCAACCTTTAGCAGAGATGTTGCTGTTATTGTAAGAGGCATTCCCTCATCTGGCTCCATATGACTTTTATTTCCAGATTTTATTATAGAATGTCTTCTATGTTGTACCTCTTCTTATATATATTGCAATATTTTCAGAATTTCACAGCTTAAATTAGCTTTGTGACAAATTGATCTTGTTTCTGACAAATATATATTTGTTTTTTGAAACTTCTTCACCAACACATCCGATTCCATGATATTGCGTGCCGTTACCTGAAAGTCATCAATATGTACACAGGGCCGACAGCACGCAAAACGGGTGGATGATGTCACTCGAGGTATTATTCTTCAATGATAACCTGTAAATTTCCTGCCAATTGAAACCAAAACAACTTGCATGAGCAACCATTTTAGCAGGCTTCATAAAGAATATAAGTAAATCACCAGAAGTAAACCCAAAAGATCGAGCATAGTATTATAACGATCATGGTTGACAAATTTGATAAATGATGAATCCTTGTTTTTTTTCCAATTACTTAATACAAATGTAATGATACAATGAATAGATACCACACCTCAATCTAAATATAGTGATCAGAGACAACAACTTATGATGGGAGGGTCCTTTTGCTCCTCAAACAACCCAAATGAAAGTATGAACGCGACTAATCCAACCCCTGAGATTGTGCAGTGGTGTCTGGCACTAGGATGTTAGCAGTACATAATTTACTTTCCTAAAAGTTACAAGTTAGGCCCTATATTGATCAAACTCAATTGTGCAGCACATCCTATATAGGCTTGACTGGATATAAAACAAAAAAAAGTGATATCCACATGGATGGCCAGCCTCATGGTGTCAAGGTGTCCCAGCAGAAAATTGACAAAACCATCACATTGTCTTTCCCAGCTCACTCTCATAGCCTCCCTTGTGTCGCGTCTTCTCGAATTAATTACACACAAGCACAAGAAAGCAGGCTACATCACATCAGGATACCTTTGTCCACTGCTCTGTCATTCAGACCTCATGTATCCGTGTAGCCAGTCCCTGTCAAAATGAACACAAAAGCACTGCGCTGTCTAACATCTGTCAATTAGAATCAGCAATAACTTCCACAGACGCTTCACCTTCAGGTGTTTGCTTCCATGTTGCTTCCATATGGGCCAGCCCTCGTTCCCCACTGTGGCTGCTTCACTGCGTTGGTAGACTCTGACCACTGCTGACCGGCAATTCTGTGAAAGATCTGCAGTTTTCATGATGCTCAAGACCTGCTCGTCAAGTTATCAGACTTTGATCTTTCTCAAACTTCAGATTCTTTTACTTCCCCAATTTTTCGTGTTTTAATGCAGGAAAACGTTGAAAAAAAAAAAGAAAAATGTCCCTTTGCTGCCTGATGAATTGCATCTACTAACAATGTCCCTTGTGGTCTATTATACTGAGTTGTTGCTTCTTGAGGCAATGTTCAGGGGCACTTTAGTAGCCTAAATTACTCTCTCATATCCTGATTGCTTCCTGGTTCTTTTCTTATACCAGAGTAACAGTATTTTTCCACACTGATGTGTATTTGAATGGGTGAATGAGATTGAAATTGAGAAGATGTAAAAAAACTGTGAAGTGAAAAGGGCATTTATTAATTCAAACTTTAGAATTTGTTAATGGACAACCTCGTACATCAAAAGGTTTCCCATCTTCGATGTTTTATTGTTTTTTTATATTGGTTGGATAAATGTTTCAAATGCAATGCTTCCACAAATCAGACTCCACTAAATGTTTGGGACAAATGCTATATTACCGTTAATGTTATGGTTTTGGTAACACATCGAGTGAAACAGATTTGCCAAAACTAGAGTTTTCTCCAGCTCCAGAAGCATAACTACCCACTTTAATGTCTAAGGCTTACTAAACTGGATCTGATCACCTTGTTACTTGTGCTTTCCAGTCGTCACATGCAGTATCTTATTTATCATGACCCGGAGAGCCGACTCAGATGCCGAAGATGGTCAAACTAAAAGTTTTGATCGTCTCTAAAACTCAGTTTATTTCAAAATGTTTGGACTACCTGGTGTGGGCTTTTCAAATATTACTCAGGATATTTCAAAAAATTGAGAAACATATATGATTAAGATCAACAAATCACGGAATGAGGTGTTTAATCCAAAGAACGATGATTTAATAATGACAACAGGCCTAATTTTCTAATAAAGCTCTAATATCATTACACATATTAGAGTATTAATATGATTTCTACAGCTTGCCTCCCTGTTGAATTGAGCTTCAAACAACACATATCATCCCAAAATATGTACTTCACTGCATATAGTGTGAAGAATACTTCAATTACAGCTTAACCAATGTATTTCACCTCAGAGGGAGTTTAGCTTCTGCATCTCATGGTGTGACAGGGGAGGTGTAATACTTTATAAAGCTTGATATTCCAACTCCTTGCACATATCCCATGTGTTAATTAAATGAGTAAAAAGTGCAGTGGCCTGTGTCCTAAATTAATTGCTTTCTATTAGATTACATTATTGTAGATAGACCAAACCGTATTATTAACATTGTTGTACATTCTCCTACATTCAATTTCCTTGAACATTATTATTGAGAGAAATCACTCTCTCCTTCTTCTCGAGTCGTCTCTCTCTCTCTCTCTCTTCCTTCCTCCTGAAGATTGCTCCAAATTTCTGTCATGGTGCATTCTGCTCAGTTAATTAAAGGGGGCTAAAGTGCAGTGGCCTGTATCCTATTGACATCAAATCCATAACTTAGAGAGAAAACATTTACATTAATTTGCCATTAATATTGCCTATGCCAACTTTTCAATTCCAGCTAAGTATGATCTTATACAATAGTTGCTGTTGCCTGTAAGACAAACAGGCGAAGGAGTCTATGAGGGGGTGGGTGGGTGGGGGGGGGGGAATTGATGCTACTGTTAATTAAATGAATAAAAGTGCACCGGGCTGTGTCTTGGAAAACAGCTTTGGGTAATAAAAATATAGCCAACAATCTCTCCATCTTCTTGCTTTCAATTCAGTTTTGAATGCTATTACACAAGGTAATGGAGTTTGGGAATGGGAACTTCTTGATAGCTGTCAGAAAGAGAGAGCGAGCGAGCGGGTGGCAAACGCCTTGTATTTCTTTCCTTTTTTTTAATAAAACAACTAAACTCAGCAGTCTGTATCCTATCTCAGCTATTGCATCTATTGGATTGGATTATTTTACATTTTGATTGAAATGATGTCCGCGCCAGATAAAAGCACAGACCCCAGCTGTTGTAATTGAATCAGGGTGGAGTTGTTTATTCGGTTGATCTACAGCGGTGATTTGCTTGTCCTAACACCCAATGCATAAAAGATCCACTCTTGTTTAACACACTGCTGATTAGATCTGTTTAAAATGGCGAAACAAGAGGCGTCCGTGTCCAGAGATGGGCAGGCATAAAGATAATACATATAACGGCATCAGGAGGGGGGGGGGGGGGGGGGGGGGGGGGGGGGGGGGGGGGGTGGGGGAGAGAGAAGGCAGAGGAGAGAAAGGAGGATACAAAGGGGCCCCAGTCCCCCCAGCTCGTCTGATGGTGCTCAGTGTCTGTGAGTGTCTGCAGACTGGAGTGGATGCACCATCTGCCTAACTTTCCATGTGTGACCAAAACTTTCATCAAATAGATTCCTCATGGCTCGGGATTCGATGCTCTGGGGGCCTTGAACAACATTTGAATAACACCTTATAGAAACTCAGAGAAAATGTAAGTAGTATCATTTACAGCGTAAGACTCTTTTGAGACTTTAAAATTGTCTCTGTGTCAATTAAAAGTCTACGGATGCAGCGGTTCACTTAGGTTGATTCAGGCAGATTAAATACACCTCAACTGTGAAGTTGAATGACAGTTTTGCCCCTTTTAATATCCCTGTTTGATGTAATATTGCACAGCACTAGTTCATGTTTCACTGAACCGTATTTATGAGGAATTACTAAATGTATGCTGCACAATGGATGGTTGATCATCAAATAATGACTCTTATCACTTCGGAGGAGGCTGCACATCCATCACTCTGAGAAAAAGGTGAATGTACGCCCCAGTGCGCAGTGCATGCTGATTTCAGTATCACTTCTGGAGGGACCACATATGAAAACATAATCTGCTTGGATTGTGATGCCCCTGTTACAACAGCAACTATGTCAAGGGCAAATGCAAAGTCTCAAATGGGTTTTACATTTTATTTTTTTTTGCATACCAAATATATGATGAGAGAATATCGGTGTCATATTAGTAATGGATGATTTATATTTTAATGTAGTAATAATAATAATAATAATAATAATAATAATAATAATAATAAGGTTTGTAGCTGCAACTGCTATTCGTCCTACATTGCTTATTTTCTAAAGATTAAATATAGGTTTAAGGGATTTCTTTACAAAAAACAAAAAACAAACCTCCCCCCTCCCCTCTCACCTCTCCCTTTCGCTGCACCTATTCGCATTAAGTGCCGCACACATATTCTATTTGCTTACTGATAAAAATTAAATGTAAGCACACTGGCTTTGTGTGTTGAGAGTAAATACTGCGGCTATAAACCATAAAGATAAATGCTTCACGTTGTATACCCAATTGTTATCAAACAATAGTAAACCTCACTGTGTCAGGTTTAAACACTGGTCACAAAATTTTGCACTGTGATAACCCTGCAGTGTATCTTGAAATCCATAAATATGCATCTTTCCTATAAAACTGGTCAGGTATGGCATAAAAAAAACCAAAAAACATCCAACTTCAAACAGCATATGTATCGAGACTGAACTTTTACTTGGGACACAAAACACAGTGTAATCTTTGACATTTACTGACATTCAGATTAGGCCAACATTTGTCAGAAAGCCTAACCTTTGTCCTTGCTTGTCTGTATATTATCTGCATATTAAGCCTTTGCATCTGCCTCTCTGTCGTATCCAAAAACAGCTTCCATGAGAGACGTGGACAATGTGTTTAATAATTTCTCATGTTTCAGATGCTATTGGGTCGCCCTGCTATAATCAATCATCTCTATTAACGGGCCATATCTCGTGCTCCACCAGCCGTGACCCCCGGACAGCTGAGCTCAGATTTTATCACCGCATGCATGCAACGTTTTACTTTCACTGACACCTCTGTGTTGCAGCGCCCGTTCTCTCTGCTGTCTGCTCATGCAGATCTAGAAGAATCCCGTTGTCTTGTATTTGTTTTATCAGGTTGCCACAAAAGCTCATTGTGGCCCCTTGGTAACCTAAATAACCTGAAATATCTCTGACACCTGAACTGTGCACAGATAAACTAACATTCAAGCATCACTTGGAAACGGTCATCTGTAGTGCAGGAAAGGATGTGATGACAACATATCTGACTGTATATGTTGTATTAACTCGGAACAACACAACGATAACAAATAATGCGCATCTCTGGTTGAAAACCACTGAATATATATTTTACTATTTTTTTTATTATTTTCATATAATTTATGATATGAGTCTAAGAAATACAAATACAGTGCATTTGTACAGAAAAATATTAGTATTTTATAAATATATATATATATTTTTTTGGCATGTATTGAAGTGGTTTCAAAGCTCAATTCTCACAAGCAGAGCTTGTCTCATAATTAACCTATCAGTGAATTGGCAGCAGCAGCTTCTTCATTTCAAGGCAGGCAAATCTGCTGAGTTGTGGCTCGCCAGCTGGAGCAGTTGTTTGAGGAGGTGAGCCAGGCAAGGTAAGGACATGTTTGAAACCGTGTCTTCAGCAAGTCCAGTTCGATTCGAAGTGCAGTTTGAAGATCTTTTTTTTTTTATTATAGAAATAGGTTTTTTGGTCTAAAAGATCACTGCTTTACATTCAAGCTGAGACGAAAATGTCTTCTGCTCAATCTTATTTGATAACAAAAAAACACATTTATTGTGTTTTCTTCACATGCCTTCAAAACATAATCATAAAAGTGCAGGGCCATCTACTAAAAGCATGTTCATACGATGCAAGAACTATATTTGTGATTATGTAATGAATTTACCCCAGTGTTTTTTGGGGTTTTTTCGTCCTGTTTTCTCTGCATGGCCTCATGACAAACTGCATTTGTTGCGCTTGCAGTGTAATATAGTGTAGTGCACGTTAATGTAGTCTAATGACAAACGACTCAAAGATTTGCAACTGCAGCACAATCTTCAAACAAAACAAATGTCAAGCACTTCCAGCTTTTGCATTTCATACTGTAGATTTCAGTCGGTATCAATACACACACACTGACCGAGTGTATTTCTCAGACTGTTGCCTGTCATGCTGGAGGTGTTTATGGTAGTCCACATCAGAATCGTGGAGGCCGGGAAAATATAAAAAGAGATGTTCCCCCGCTCGTAGACGGCAGTGGGTGACCTTTTCCTTCGCTGTTGGTATCAATCCTTCAAACACAAACCACGCGTGCACACTCACACGATTACACACACACACACTCACACTCACACATACACACACACACACGTGCAGGGGGAAAAAAAAAAAAAACACAAAGCGATAATGTGGAAATGTTAACAACTCACAATTAAAAATGTGATTTATGTTCCGTGCAACTATTAACTGACACTATAGCCCAACAATATCGATTTCCATATCATTAGCATAATAGTTTTATTGTGGTATAATTACTAAATAAAAAGGCTCTTACCTGGCAAACCTCACTGCATATCAGGGACTCTTAAACGAGCAAAATGTTGCCTCACACAAGCTACATGGGTCAATTGCAGCCGGGGATAGTCGGGGGTAATGATTAGATCATTAAAATTTAGTCTATGCTTCACAGAGCATAGAGAAAATTAACTTCCCCCCACCAAGCTCATTTTTCTGCTGAACATGAAATAATGATTTTCTGCCAGTATAATTACAAAGCTAACATCTGATAGAGTCAGCATCCAGGGGGGATTATCACATGCATGAGTATTAGACCTCATTACCAGCTTGACTGCAAAATTATTACATCTTGTAATTGGATGGCGAGATTTATTCACAGATTGGGCTAGGGTTCCTCGGTAAGATTGTAATTACAGGCTTCAGTGGTTCGCTACTTATCACACCGCGTGCAGGAGGGAGGAGGACCGAAAAAACAAGCGGAGAAGAGGGGAAGGAAGGACCGTTTCATTAAGCGGGACTACCCTATCAATGGCAGAATGGCGTTGTGGTGAGGTTGCGCGGATGGCTGGGGCGAGTGGGTAACATCTTCCCTCTCCTTTTCTATTTATGAGGCCAAACAGTGGAGGTGTTTGCAGAGGGGGATGTGAAGGGGGGCATTTATTATTACTGGGGTTCCTCTCCCTGACAAATGGGATTTCATTTATTTAACCTCTGCTGATCTATTCCAGTGAAACGTATAAACAAGCCATCCGTTTTTTACGACCGCCGCAGAGTCAACGCCTCAATTATCTAAAGGCTAACTGAGTGTTAAAGTGAGCCATCTGCCAGTGGGAAGCCCATTGATTTAATTTGCCTGGTGGTTTTACCCCTGATGCAATGGGAGCCCCATTTTGTGCCTTTAGAAAAAGAGGCGACAGATACACACATCCCTCATTGAACTTGAGTTCAAAGAGAGTGGTCATGGGGTGTTTCCGTGCAAGCAGTTGTTGCCATGTCACCGCACATTCCCCTGTTCCTCCTCAGTGCATATGGAGCTCCATCGCATCTCATATGCTTCTCTGGTACATACCTGAAAAGGAAGCGCAAAGGAGAGGAAGCAAGAATGAGAAGTCGCCGGGCTTAAATTTGACGAGGGGGATGTCGGGCTGCCAATGAAGGGGACACCTTTGTTCTCCTGTAGCCAGCTAATCTGTGTGTGCTGTGTGTGTGTGTGTGTGTGTGTGTGTGTGTGTGTGTGTGTGTGTGTGTGTGTGTGTGTGTGTGTGTGTGTGTGTGTGTGTGTGTGTGTGTGTGTGTGTGTGTGTGTGTGTGCTCACGCACTCATCCGTGTGAATTTGTAAAGTCTGTGATGTCCATGCATACATTTCCCCCCCTGCTTGATTGGATAGCGTATGAGGTTTATCTCTAAGCATGCATGTTTGTGTGAATGCGTGTGTGCGTGTGTGTGTGTGTGTGTGTGTGTGTGTATTTGTGTTTGCAACCTGGAGGGCTCCTTTGCAGCTAATTTTATAGTCGGCCCCACACACTAATCAGTTTGCCAGCAGTAATGGAGTTGTTATTGGAGTCCATTACAAAGACCCAGGTTGGATCAATGCTGGTATCAGTGTTCACAGATGCTGCTGGTTTAACCTATACAGACACAGAGATTCAGGTGTGTGTGTGTGTGTGTGTGTGTGTGTGTGTGTGTGTGTGTGTGTGTGTGTGTGTGTGTGTGTGTGTGTGTGTGTGTGTGTGTGTGTGTGTGTGTGTGTGTGTTTACATGTTTAACAACTGGCTTGGTTTGTGTATAAACTCAGGTCATAGTTTCAAGTGCTGCAAGTGAGAATAACTTAAGTGATAAAAAATACATCAAAAACAGCTAATATAGTGCATTTTGCTTTTGACAAAGTTTCTCAAGATGAGTCTATCAATTGTTCACACACATATCACACATATACAACCTGTCCTTAAATCAATGCCACACAACTATGTTTCTATCACAATCCAAACAGAAGCTGTTTTGTTCTTTTTTTTATTTATTTATTTATTTTTGCTTATTTCATGTTTTCTGTGAGGTTACAGTGAATATTAGTTCTCTTTGAAGCTTCCAAAGTGATCGGTCGGTTGCAAAATATAATGGAACGACTATATACACTTAATATATTCACCCCATGACTTTTTTAATACGAGATATCAGCGTCTATTAAAAGGTTGAGAGTCTCAAAATTGTTTAGTATTCCATTAGTTGACCTTTTCCTTGAATGACAACCTCATTTGAGATGCATGGACAACAGAGTTGTTCAAAAGCTATTCCATTAACTCATGCCATTAGGTGCATCGCAGGTTGCAGAATCCCTGATTCAGATTGAATCCTCGTTTTCAGTGAATTAAGTGGATCTTTTGTAAAACTGTTAAAAACACTTTGAATTCTCGTCTTTTTAAAACTTCTAAATGCTGCTCTTTATTTCCCTCCTGTCAATTGCTTTTAAAAACGTTATCTAAACTGACTGACCGCCACTAGAAGGCATCCCATCGTCACTCCAGCTAATTGGAGTCTTAGATGTTTATTCAGTAAATAAATAAATGTGTTTGTCTGAAAAAAAAGCTGCATGTATTGATCTTAGTGACATGCTCACATTCTGTATTCCCAATTGTACTTTGAATATCATAATCAAATCCACTTAACTTTTCTGTAGAAACCCTTAATGTTTTACATGATTTGCTCTTCACTGAGAATAAAGTCAGTTTGAAAACCACGTTTGTCAGTATTATATTGCAACTTTTAAACAATTGTTGAAACTTGAGGGAATACATATTAATAGTCGGTCATTTACCTAAACAAGCCTGAACAAGATGATTCTGAATGCTGCTTTAATGGTGCAATCTAACTAATGGAAAGTACATGTGACACACATTGAAACACAAGTATCAGTTATGCATCGACGACAATTGGCTTTCATTCCATGACTTTTACTCATGCAATGTGAATAGTCTGTTTACCATTCAGCCTCGCAGTCAAGCACCATTTTCAAATGGATTTGATGAGCAAACACATTGTGTTATATTGTCTTCTTTTCTCTCTTATTTCCTTCTTACCTTCTCTTTTTGACATCAATCCCTGCTCCTTTACCCCTTCTTAAATTATTCATCCTCCTTCTACCTCCTCTTTCCTTCCCACTCCTCATTCCCTCCTTCCTCTGCACTCTTAGTCTATTTTCTCACTACATAATATCATCTCCCCCCCCCCCCCCCCTCTCCTTTTTCTTTCCACATTCCAGTTTCCCCTCAGTTCAGACTCACTGGTGTGGTATCTAAGTGGAATGGGGCCCATTAACCCTGCCAGCTTGTGACTCTCCTCTCCTCCATTGATCAGAAGGCACACTGGAGATATTTTATTACTGCTGGTTGTGGGGGACTGCCACAGCCATTTAAGCAACTTGATCGGGATAAGCTATGTGTGTGTGTGTCTATGTGTGTCTGTGGATATTTGACTGACTGGAGAAGACGACACAGATTGGAGTGGAAGTCCTCAGGGAGCTGTAATGAGTACGTTCAAGCTCAGTGAAATATTGTATGCTGCTTTTCTTGGCATTTTTAAATGTATCTTTGTTTTAAGAGTTTTTGTCTGAATGAATTGCATCTTTAGCATTACTTTTTTTTTTTCTGGTAGTTAATATTGCTATTGGATTAATATGCTGGCAGTGCTCTCATATATTTAACTTTTTCACATTCGGGTTAAAAACACATTTTCAAAGTCAAAATTCCATCTTTAACTTTGCTCTAAGCAATGGTGTACATTGTTTAAAAAAACAAAACGTACCTTCATACAGTGAGTAATGAAAATAGTGGTGCTGCTTTACTAGTTACTGCAACCAAAATAATGAGTGACTTGGAAAACTAGCATGTGTCTGTCGTTAGCAAATCAAATGACTGCATGTTATTTTGCTCTATATTTTTTTTATTTCCTTCTTAACGTCTTCTTTACTGAGTTAGTCTTTCATTATATAAGGCTTCTGCAGTTTTAATGCAATTTTCATCAGAATGCTCTATGAACCACAAACAATGAAAAGAAGCAGAAGCAAAACACCTGAGATGTTGTTTTAGAAACAGCAGTAATAAAAAACTGCATGATTATTTCAATATTGGTGATCAGTCTCTTTTGGGTTACTGCCAAAAGTAGTGGCATTACCATAACGAGTTACTTTAAAGTTAAACAAACGAAAAACAAAATGTTACAGTTTCATAACATTCTCATATTAACTATAGGAAATTTAACTCTGTAACACAAAGCAGAAGGTACAGGACGTGTACTCTGGGTTGTGCAGCCACGTAACTCCGTGTTTCTGCTATAGAATACAACAATACAACAATCCTCTGATCTATTTGTTCAGTTAGGCTGCATTCCAGTTCAAGGAGAATACTACTGACCTCCACTGGATCCTCTTGCCACTGGAGAGTTTATCATGTAGCAAGTTGAGTGATTCTTGACATGTGGACCAGGGCTGATAGAACAAACGCAAACTTTGGTTATCTCATGTGATACGCAATAAATGGCAACAGCTGCACCAGTAGGGTAAAGTGCCAACAGCAGACACAGATAAATATGGGCTACGTGGAAAGACATCGAGAAAAGCTCTCCAGGTAAATGTCAAGGAAATTCAAATCCACCTCCTCATAAACTCTGCATAGATAAGATTCATCCACGGCTCTCCATAGCAATCCCACAGCTCCCCGGCTGCTCTTTTGCTGTGATATGGGGCACTTCGCCTCACCGCTTCTCTCTTTTTCATCATGCTTTTTCCATACCCTAAAGGCAGGATTGCATGACTGAAGAGAGGATGAGTCATGGAATAATTCCTGGGTGAAGGTCCTGTTCAATTATTAGACGAGTACCAGCTCTTCGTCCGGTACTATTCAGCATGTGCTCATGTGCTGAAGTTCTTGTATTAGGAATGGAATGGGGAGGTTCATCCAGGGACAGCTCATTTCACACACAAGTAACTGCAGAACCGTCTTGATAAATGGCATAATCTATCAGATACCTTGCAATAAATAAAAACAATAATAATAGTTCTTTCTTACCAATCATTAAAATGATAAAATGCCCATTTAAATTGAGAGCAAACAACTCTTTACATCATGCGTGAGCTAATTAATTAACTCTGATCTGTTTTTCATTGCTTTTGCCAGCAGAAGTTTCTGCAGCCGTTCATACATTTGCAGTTTGAGTTGATCAGAATGAACCCTGGCGCATCCGCTGCGTTCCTGCAATGCCTTTGTGCAAGTATGAACACTGCTCCACACAGTGTCACACGCCAAACAACCTCGACATAATTAATTTTATAATCAAGACCGGTTTGCTTCAAAACTATCTCGTATGCTGTTTGATTGAAGTTTGATTAAGGTTTGATTGAAGTCCAAGGCCAGAATGGGCCAGAGACTTCTAAGTAGACCAAACAGAAGAGGTGACAGGCTTCAAAACACTGCATCTTTAAAACACAGCATAATTGATTTTTTCAATTAAGGAATTCCTGATGCAGTTTTGATGTCTTTACACAATTTATGAAAGCTGTTAGTGAATTTGTACCTTTTAAATGACTTTTTATTCCTTTTTCTGAACCAGGCTGAAGTAATGAAGACGTTTCAGAAAAGGGAGAGTTTATTTTGTGTTGCACTGGATTTTAACTCTTGTACTTTGTGTATGTTTAATCTCTTCTAGTTTGTATTCCCTGTTCTCATATCCAACTGTACAAGTTTATTAATGTAGAACACTTTGAATTGCGTTGTCTGCTGTCTTGCCTTGTATTTTATTGCACACACATACACACACACATATATATTTCTTTTTTGCATAAGCTGGGCAGGTGTGTGAATTAACCTGCCCAGTATGATATCAAGTGTTTAGGCCATTCAAGCCAAACTAAAGCCAACAAAATGCACAAGAAAGCTGTGCCACAAGGATGAACAGTCCCTCAGAATGTGTATTAATAAACAAACATTACTGTTAATGTGTAAAGAGACTGTAGAAGCAGCATCACTGGACTTCTTCCAATACCTGCACACTTGGTAGAGGTCATGTTACCAACAAAATTGGCCCGATCGCATCATAAAGAATAGAAAAGAGTCAATTGTAATCAATTCCTCTGGTGGAGCAGTGTCTCATGTATGTCTTGAGTTGTTTTTGGTGAGATATGACTTTCCTCCAACTGCTAGTTTTCTTTTGGAAATAAAAGCCAGAGTTACTTAACACACTTTGTTGCTTCTGTCTTTCTCTCGCTCACACTGTTTTCCGATGACAGCTCCTGGAATTGAAAGTGGGTGAGCCACTTTGGGGACAGGAACAAATGAGGAGATAATGAAAGAAGAGAGCCTGGGGAGAAAATCAAAACAAAGTCATTGAGCTTGTTCTGATTTGTCCTTAGTTCAGCAGTTCTCGGCCTGTGAATTTGACTTGATTCAACATGAGAATAGACGTCAGAAATTCAGCGACTTTCACTGTAATCAGCACAAACGCACAGGAAGGCAGGCACAGGGACAAAAACACATTTGATGCGAGTGCTGTAAAGCTGAAGGTTGCTATTTTCCTGAAAGAAACAACCCATGAAATTGTTAAATGTGATACACATCTCATTTCAAAGATTTATTATAATACCCTAATTTCAAGTGTAATAACCACGCATAAACTCTACACAATACATTGCATTGCACAATGCTTCAGGACTTGACTGTGTCCCCAATTGTATTTCATTGTAATGTATCTTGTATGACACCAGACCAAAGTGAGATCTCAATCATTCACACTGAGCAGTTTTATTGTTATTGTTGCTGACATGGACATGTTGACACATTGTCAGCAGTAAAGGAACGCCAGAGAAAGAGAGAGAGAGAGAGAGAGAGCGGCAGAGAGACAGAGAGAGAGAGATTTGGCAGCTTGGCTGTATGTGAACGGAAAAAAAAAAGAAAGAAAAAGTCTAGAGGACGTGAAGTGGGCTCAGCACAAAGAACTGGCCAATTATTTCTGAAATGGCAGGGGAGTTTTTGAAATGTGAGAATGTTTCCTGTGATATATACCTCAGACAGCACATAAATGACAAGCACATAAACAAGATGTGAAGTGATGACTTTTTACCCTCCGCTTTAACACACACACACACAAACGCGCGCACGCGGATAGAATAGTCTTTCTGATATCAAAATTATTGACTCAAGAGCTCTGACCGCTCAGTGGGCGTATGCGCCGGTGTTGTGGCGTGTTTGTTTTCACGTGCACACAAATTCCATTCACTTGAAGCGCCGAAAGGTTGGCTCACATATCATAAACCTGTGCTGTTTGACATTTGATTAAATAGCATTACTGCCAATCAGCAAAGTGAGATGCTGAGCGTCAGGTCACACAGGTTGTGGACCCCCCCCCCCCCCCCCCAACCCCTCCCACCCTCAGTTTTTCCCTGTTGACAGGTTGCACATTATCAGCCCAAATAAAAATGTTTACACTGTCTCTGCAGTTCATGTCCGCAGGTAGATGGTCGGACACGGTGTAGCATGTCACGGCTAAAAGACTTTCCTCTATGCAAAGGGCTGGACTCCAGAACAAAATAGGAAAGCATGGATTATCACCCTTTATTTTGCAGCCCTTCATCTTCTGTCCAAACCTGATGTTTTTCAAAACAAAAACAACTAAAACAAAAGAGAAGTAATAATGTCTTCATGCTCAACTATCACCAATAAAACTGTTAAGTATACATCTTCTTTCATTCACACTGTATTTTTCTTTGCTTGATCACTTTTTCTTTTTCAAATGTATATTTTTTACCTGAACTTTTATCACATAAGTAGTAAAATGTGTTCTTTTGGTCTTGTAGACCATGTTCATTTTTGCTTGGGTTTTCAATGTTTTCTTCAGATATTCTCAAAATAATATATTATTGCAACGGCTGATTATCATCTGTCTACTTTTTGGGAAAGACAGAGAAAAATATACATTGTTAAGAAGTTATGATTTATGGAGTTCAAGCGATTTTTTTTTTTTTTTAATTCCAAAATTGTATGTCCTGCCTCCTTTTAGACAGAATAGAAAAACTATAACAAATTTGACTGCAACTTCACTAAACAATATATAACAAATTCCTTGCACAGACCAAAGTTTCCTAAATGTAATTGAATATGAATATGTATAATAATGTAATATGCTGATGGTTATGTTAGTGTTTTGGAGACATGGTGAGCAGTTGGTCAGGATCGATCATGCACCCACCAGCAGTATGTTAATTTTACCAGCATTAAACCAAGTGGAGACGCTGTTAGAACATACGGAGCAAAAGCGAGACAATCCTGTTCAAGTGGTTTCTTCAGTATGTGAATTGCCACGCATCATTACGCTGGTTTACATTCTCAAATAGCTGTTCATTGAATATCTAACCTAAAGACTTGTCCAGCTGTTGCAGAAACACATGATCCTTTTGTCCCTTTAACTATTGATCACAAATTATTGACAGTCTGAAACCTAAAAAGTCAAGTA
Source organism: Lipophrys pholis (assembly GCF_963383615.2). NCBI lineage: Eukaryota > Metazoa > Chordata > Actinopteri > Blenniiformes > Blenniidae > Lipophrys > Lipophrys pholis. Next base: position 13,171,041 of record NC_137639.1, on the reverse strand, counting down.
TGAGACAACAACAAAAAAAAACCCCACAGCATCAGAATTTATTTGTTTTCGGGTCAAGCCTCTTCTGTAATAAGAGGTTGACCCATGACCCTCCTCTCCATTAATCAATGTAGGATGAATAAATAAGTGGGATATGTGACAGCTGGCCTTCCAACAAGCTGTCTACAACTGTCCAAACCACTTCAGAGTCATTTGCCAAGGGGAGGCCTATAGATCAGCCAAATGGAGTTTGAAACCTAAAGAGTGACCAGGGGATTGAGGAGGAGAGGAGGATGATAGCACAGCAATCTGCTCCTGGTGTGGGGGGTCTCCGCGAGGGGAGATACTGAGAAGCAATGCTTGAGCGGGAATGGAGCGATACACAGAGTAAAATTTTTAGAGGCGAGGCGAAGGGTGACTTGGTGGGAGGTGAGAATAGGAGAGGAGAGGATATGTAACAAGTAATCAGGCAGAGATGCAGGGTGAGCTGTTGCTGTGGGTGGTCTGCAAAGACCAACAGGCAGTCAGACAGAGATGGAGACTGAATTGAGACTCAGGGTTAAAACAAGAGGAAGGTAATGCTATAATAGTGTCCTCCAAGGTGTGACATTTCTAAAAGTGTTAAGACATCAAGGCAACCCAATAAAGGCAGGAATCGTGAGGTTAATAGACATTAAAATGCACTTGTTCGGATCCAGTGAAAACATAACTGCAATGCACGGCATGATTACTGAAACAGGGTTGTGATGGGGCAAAGATGGGAGAGAGAGCCTCTTTTGGCTTCCATCATTGATTATGATGATGTGATCCCACCGGAGACACCAGATGTCAGCCAGACAGTTTAAATTTCTACTGGCCTGTTAAAAGCTGCCAGAAGTCATCTAGTCATCTTAACCTCTATGTCTTTCTCTGTAGCATCCTCTCTCCTCAACCATATAACGTCACCCGAGGTTTATACAAATATTCATGTAATCATTTGTGGAATTTTTTTTGTACTGAATGCTATTTAAAATTGAATATTTACCAAAATTAAGAGTGTTTTTCTTAATGATCCTGGGTTCAGATGAGTCACCCTCACATACTTACATTTTCAGCTCTGTCATAAAAGTAAATCATGCAAACCAGGATATTTTAATCAACCACACTGGCCATTATTCGAGTGAACTCCTTCTTTAATGTCTGCATATAATGTGCTCTCGCTTTGCCTGCTTCTGTCTGTCAACTACATGCATATTTTGCATAATTTTTGTTTGCTTTGGAAAGTCTTATTTTAGGATTAATAGCATTTGGGCCAGGCTTATTTCTTTACACACTCTTCTCACTTGGCTGGTGTGTGTGTGTGTGTGTGTGTGTGTGTGTGTGTGTGTGTGTGTGTGTGTGTGTGTGTGTGTGTGCGTGTGTGTGTGTGTGTGCGTGTGTGTGTGTGCGTGTGTGTTGTCAGTATATTTCAAGCAGTATCTGCGGGACATGTCAGGAGCGTCCCGGTGAACCGATCCTGAACAAATGAAATAGTAACGCTGTCGATGGGGAAAGAAGAGAAGCCACACAATTCTATTTGAAGAGAAAATCAATTTTAACACCAAAAGACAAGTCCCCCTTCCACCGCACCATGTCTTCACTATGGTTGTATATGAAGTCGTCGTCCAAGAGAGTCTCCCGCTGCCGTTCTGGTAGTTTCTGTTGTGACTTTAAAACAGGGGTGTAAAACATCCAGCCTACAGGCCCAAACTGGTCTGGGATGACCTTGGAAAGAATAAAATTACAAAGACAACTATAATGTTTTCGATATACTGTATAGAACACGTTTTTCTTCATTTAATCACTGCATATATGTTTATAGAACAACATAACACAACATGAAGTGCCAGGCTGATACATCAATGATGTGAGAGCGTCAAATATCACATCGTTCATCAGATTTGACAAATGAGGCATGAAGAACTGGACTGTTATTTTGTGTTTTTGTTGTTGTATGCTAAAAGCTTGCACTTAATGTCCCTTAAACTTCTTCAAGTTTCTGAAACAATAATTATTGATTTCATGGTAGTTTTTTTTTCACTAAAACAAATAGAATAATTTAAAGTTGCTATTAATTATTGATTATTGTGCTATTTTAATGTTACAGACGACTATGGACACCTCAACTAAAAAAGGTTTAACACCCCTGTTGGAGTCAGGGGCATCCGGCCAATAGAGGGCACTACAGCATCTCACCACCATTGTCAAAAAATATTACATTTATAAGAGAGTTTTGGAAAGTGAGCTTTTGACCTGATGTTGGCTGGTTTGAATCACACTATGACTTAGTGGAAAAGGCCCCTCACCCTCAACTGTTATCAGGAAAGTTGAACCAAACACTACATGTTCCACTGTGGTGGTCACATAATGAACCAAGCAAAGACCTCTTTATTCAAACAACAAAAATGACCCTTACAAAACTCAAAATCAGTGTAACCAGCTGCTGACTGGACAATTTCACATGAAAAAAAACCCTTCAATGAGTATCATCCAATACTGTGCAAAACAGCTGACTATTTTATCGCCCAAAGTAGAATCAATGTGCAGCCGTGTGGTGACTTCTGTTGTTATTGACCGTGATGGTGACCAATGACTTCAGCCTCCAAATTCAATAAAACGTCTCCTCCAAAAGCCATTGAAGAGGAGAACTTTGATCTGGAAATCACATTAACCCCTTAAGATCCTTAAGGAGAGAAAAGACCAGCATTTTGAAACAGAACCAGCCTTTCAAGAAGACACAGACTCTTCAATATATTCCGACACTTGACATATAAAGTGGACTATTTGAACCACAACTGCACTCACTATGGACTCATAACGACATCTTGACTATATACACTCCACTTGGATTATTTAGACCTTAAAAATGTTCCCCAAGGGATTAAAGAATTTAATTCTGATTCTGACAAGGACTCTTTCAACAGGTCAATCAACACAATGGCTTTTGATTCAGGTCTGTTCTTTAAAATGTCCAGAGGACCTTTAAACAAGAATCAGACTCTTAAAACTAAACCTTAAATGAAAACATCTTGGATTTAGTAAATCAAACCTGGGAATTTTAAAACCAACAAAGACTGTTTGTACTTGACTTGACCTCTTTAAACTGCACCAGTAGAGTAAAGTATGTTAATCAGCAATCCAGATATTTACAAGAGGACAGTGTCCTCAGGACACTCTGATTTTTTCTCCAGTTGAGGTCAGAAGGCTTTTCTTCCACCAACACCGGGATTAATAAAGTCTGGTAAAACCTAACAAACAATACAAAGAGTTCACAATATAGCAGAGCGACTACTTCAACCTCACATGGTCTTGATTGCGCGACGTGATAGAGCACTGACTCCAGAGAAAATGTGTCCATTTCAAAAGCTTATGAAATTCCTTTATTTCAAACGAAGTCATGAAAAAACTGAAATCAACTGAGCATTATTTGTTTAAATCATTGACTGATTATACAATCAGTGAAAAAGTGCAAACATGAGGGTCCTTCTTTTGAATATTTAAATACTGTAATAATGAATGAATGAATGAATGAATGAATGAATGAATGAATGAATGAATGAATGAATTTGAAGACGTATGCCCTCGTGCTTAACACTAAGTCACTATAGCAATCTCGTTTCATATTGTATATTTCTCCACTTTTCAGGTGCAGGAGAATGTTTCCCTGCTTTTTTTTTCTTTTTCTTTTTTTTCTTTAAAGAAACAAACTGTTTGAAGACAGACATGATAAAAGATCATTTGTACAAACAGTTTTTTCTGAATTTGCCGGATTAGGACCGTTTACATAATGTAGCTTCCTCAGCTCTCCACCGGTTTTCACGGTGCTTTTCTGTTTTATCACCAACTCTGCCTTCAGAAACCTCCTGTGTGATCTTTGTTGCTGACTCTCATGACCTTCACCGAGGCTCGGAGACAACCGTACCAACCTGCGTTTATTTACATTTTGTGCAAATGACCCCAATACCTCTGTCATCTCATCTTTCCGGCCAGAAATTGATACAAATTAGAACTTGGTCATCTACAAAATTACTTGAGCATCTTACATCTGACTTTTCAGGGGAAAATCAAAACCTAATTCATTAGAAAAATAATATTTCTATTCTGGAACTGCATTTAATTTTAAATAAAAAAAATTTTTGGGGGGGGTATGTATGTAAATATTTATTTATCTTAACTTCTTTTAACTGTACCAATGTGCTTCTTGGCAAAGTCTCCCTCAAAATAGACATTTTAACTCATAAGATTTCCTGGTCAAATAATTGTTGAATAGAAATTATAGTGATAATAATAAAAACAAAAAGATGTTCTGCATATAAAGCTGTAATATCACTTTTCAAAATTCGGCTTAAATCCAATGTTTCACACTCACTAAATGATTTTATGTCAAACCTAATGTGACAGAACTGAGAAAATAGTGTGTGTGAAGGTCTAAATACTTATTGGCTGCACTTTAAATCAAGAAGAGAAGAGAAAACCCTACACACACACACACACACACACACACATGCACGCACGCACACTACTACTACTAAAACATACACGCACATAATCAGAGAGGAGTGGAAGATTATTTCTGAACTGACTCTCCTCTCTCTTCTATCACTCTATTGATTTCCTGACACTGGAATGAGAAGGGAACACGCGACCTATTAAACACCAGTCTCCGGCGTCTTAAAGGTTAACTAATCAACAGTAATGGAAAAGAGTCAGATGCTCTTTCTTCAATACAGACACATCTGCATCATGCTAAACTTTCCATTAAAAAAATTAGGATCCAAGGGAGGAAAGCCATGCACGGGATTGTGTGTGTGTGTGTGTGTGTGTGTAGCTGTAAATGGAAGTGCAAGCGTGTGTGTTGCATCCAATGTTTAAGTGGTATTAAATCACATTTAGTTTTGCATGGTGCAGATGTGATGTCCACCGCCGTGTTTAAATGTCGCTGCATTGATAAGGTGTGACTGGGCCCAGTCAACTGTTAAGGCTTTGATGTAGCATTATAGAGTGTTTAGTTCTGCGTTAATGGGCTGCTGCACAGGAGAATGTTACATTCACATCAGTCAAATGCACCTCGTGTAGTACAAAGAGGAGATTTTCCTCATATGCGATTTATCTCGTATTTGTCTCTCCAATAATTTGTTGGACAAGTAATTATGTGGCAGGAAATTGACGCCAATATTAAATCGGACTAGTTTCATTTCAGCATTCATTCAAACAGAACATCTTAACAGTTTTCAGTACAATTAATATACTCTCACGATACCGACATGTGGGATTTTCACATATTTGAGCTTTACGTCTGTGACATTTATAGTTGCTTCTGTCTATATTTTAATACCAGGTTTCTTTACTACAACCCCATGATACAGTCTGCCATGCACTCCGAGTTTAAGCAGCAGTGTTGCAATATTTTAAATAACCAGGAGGTGGCAGCTCTTAGACTCTTTCCACAAGCTTCTGACCTCAAGGATTAGTACTATCTGCAACATCAGTGTATGAGACATTTTAACAACAACGAAAAAGAAAAAACAGATGATAAAAAAATAATGTAATAATTTTGTTTTAATTAGTGTTTTTTATTGAAATTTTAACAGATTTTTTTGATCCACCATAGATTTCAGCATCAGATGTTTTCCTTTTTCTTGAGAAATATAACTAACATTTCATAGTTGAATATCTTCTCGGACGTGACTTTCTAAGTGACTGACATGACTTTCAAACCTCCGCACAAGTGCCGCCATCATCATATTCGGAAATGTTCTTCAATGACGGGCTCACAGGCACATAAAGGAACGATCAGCCAGTTCATACAGGTAACAGTTTTGATTACATTACAGGAATTGAGAACCTTCCCAGGGGGTGTTTTGTGTCCATTTAGTCCCCTTTTCTTCCCTCTCTGAGAGGTCACACACCCACACGGCCAGTTTACATTTCCTCTGTCACAAAAGCAATACACCGCAATTTCCCTGCACAAAATACCCCCTCTGGTCACTACCAACAGAATGACCTTTTCTTTCTCTCTTTCTCTTTCACTTCTTTCTTTCCCCCTTCCATTTAAACACTGACAATCCATCTTCAAATAAATATACACACTTACATGTTTTTTTTCCCCCCTCTCTGCACCCCTACAATCCCCTTTATCCATACAGGAATGGAGGACAATCCTCCTGAAAGAAACATAAAGGGGTTGGAAACTGAAGCACCAGAGTGTGCATCCAGAAAGCAAAACAGGAGGGATTCATCGCTGACCTGCAGCAGCAGTGTGCATGGGCAACAGGAGCTATCCCCCCATGACTTCACCCTCTCCTTTCCACACTTCTCCTCTACTCCCACCTTTTCAACCCTTTTCCTCTATCTTCCCCAGAGTGCCTCCTTGCCTCTCCATAACCCCCCACCTTCCCTTACACACACCCCCACTCCCATCTTCCACTTCTCTTTTCCATCTCCTCACTTCTTAACTTGTTCATCTATTCTCTCTGCTCTGGTCCTCTGTAGCATTCTTGTCTTTACTTTAGTTTTTTTTTTGCCACATGTTTCTTTTTCTTCTTCTCTTTTACCCTCCTCTGCGTCTGGTGGCCATTTCTTTCTTTTCCCTCTCTCCCTATCTGGCCTTTTTCTTCCCTCTCACTTCTCTCCCTTTCCTACCATCATACACTCCACCCCGCTCCTCCACCCACCCACAGCCACACACACACACACACACACACACACACACACACACACACACACACACACACACACACACACACACACACACACACACACACACACACACACACACATCCTCTCTCAGACTTACACAGGGTCTTTCCGGCCCGCTGCCTCTGCTGTTCAAATGTAACAATGCTCTCCGTGATTTGATGATGGCCTGAGTTCACCAGACTCTGTGTGTGTGTGTGTGTGTGTGTGTGTGTGTGTGTGTGTGTGTGTGTGTGTGTGTGTGTGTGTGTGTGTGTGTGTGTGTGTGTGTGTGTGTGTGTGTGTGTGCACGCACGCACAGATCCAGACCCCCACTATTACAGGACTGTATACTGCTATGTCGACATGAGGTATTATGAAAAACCTAAATCAAAATAGTAAAAACAGACTACTAATAAACACTAATATAATTTATAAGTGTGTTTACAGTTATTATTAAACCATTTACATGCATTCAAAATGCATGTACCAAAATGAAAAGCAGCTCAAACGAAGTGCAACTAACATCATGAAAGCAGAAAGTTAACTTCGATAAAAGCAATATGTGTGTGTTGCTGTGTGCATGTTTGTGTGTTTGAAGGTGTTCTCTTGCCTCTCTATGCAAGCAAAGGCATTAAAACACATCAGGAGGCCGAGGGATATTGACTAGGCCGTGTCTCCCTCACACTCGTGTTTGGTCGGCAAGCAATCTACCAACCGTCAATCAAGGAGAGGCGACCCAAGTTGGGAACCATCAAACAGTCTGACTCCTGGTGTCAGTGCTGAGGGGGATCTATTTCAGTGTGACACGCCATCAGCCGGCAAATCTAAAGAGGGCTCCATTGTCAAGACAGGGAAACACTCAAGGATACACATATTCATGAATGAGTACCTCCATGCGCACACGTTATTTCCTCTGCACCCACCTCTCTGTTTTAGCCCCTCGTGAAAGATTCATTTATCAATTTTTTTTATTTTTGAGAAAATCCCTTCACATTTTCCCTTGAATGATTTAGACAAAACACTCAAATCGTATGTTGACATTAATAGTTCCTTCACCATTGTGTGAGTTGAATTAAAATAATCCATAAACTACATAAAAAATCAAACATCTATTTCCTCCGTTACCTGCATTCTCAGATTGGTTTGAATGAAAAGATAATAAAGCATCTATGCCCTCTGGGGTCCCGTGATCATTTGAAATCGACTGATAGAAAATTACTTCCCCGCCAGTAATAAAGCATCACACTTTGCCTAACCTTTGAACTCCTGCCACCGTTGCCCCTGGCACTTTGTCGGTGGTGGATTGTAAAGTTCAACACGACATTCAAGGGGCTCTCTTGCTTTAAATACAATTAAACAGTTGCTCTGTGTTTTTTCCATTAGAGTGCCTGATTAAAACCCCATGGGAGTAAATTCAGTAGTGAATGAAAGATTTAAACCATCGCCGCTGTTGTCATTATAACCTTGAATATTAACATTTGTATTGCAAAGCTGTGTAGTTTGAAATAATCTTCAAGGCATATTAAATCACACAGTTTAGCTAAAGGAGCCTAATTGTCTGCATGTCCGTTTCCTGGGTTATGAGTTATGAACCATCTTTATTGCTGCCTCATATAAATTCCTCAAGCATTACCACTCTCAGGCCCTTCTACTGAACTCATCTAGATACTTAAACACTACTCCTAAATTACCTATTGACATGTCTTGTTAGCATAAAGTATTACTTAAGCAATGTATATTGATCCTAATTTAAATGTACAACTATATGCATATTGATTATCTGAAAACCATTAACTGAATGATTGAACAAACGGAGGCGTATCTTATTGTTAATTATTTTTCGGACACAGATAGTGGGACGGGACAGTCCGTGAAGTGGTTCGCTTAACAATTATGCAGGCAGCTATTGTTTATGATGCATGAAGCAGCGTGTTCTTGGAGAGTCCTTGTGGGTGATTTGTCATTTGTGGATAGTGCATGCGAAACCATACGATCAACTGTGATGAAAAGTTTAAGTCATGTACGTATGCAGCATAAATGCCCCAAACCACCACAAAGCCCTGTGATCCACAGCTGTCAACAATCCGAGGCCTTATCTCTCATGACACATATTTCTTTTTTTGCCTCCAACTTTCTTTCTGTCATCGAACCTGATGGAGAAAAGATTTTTAAAAAGTCATGCAAAAATAAAATTCTCTAAATATTACATTCCCACACTACCCAAAATACCAGTTGGACGCACGTCAGACCGAATGCCATAAGCGAGCCCGCATCAGGAGTGAATGTTGACAGAATGAGGCATTGTACTTTTGAGCCATGAAATTACAGGCTGGTAAGCCCAAGGCAGTAGCCAGGTGTGACTGATGCAATCAGGGCCTGTTTGGACTATTGCAGCATTGTTCACCAACATTCCTGCTTGTCAATCATGTTATAGATCTTGAGGATTTAACTCATCACAAATACCAAAGATGAATTTAGGTGTTAACATGAGTGCCAGATGCGTATGTATACTTCTTACACAAACACAGGCATACTTGCACGCACTTGTCTTCCTAAAATAATGTCTTATTTTACTTTTTAAGCTGTTTCTGTTAAGTTTTTGGCAAAATCTGATTCATAATGTATCTTGTCGGTTTTACCTTGGTGCTCAGGTTTCCTCCTGCAATCCAAAAACATGCTTGTGAGAATAATTGGTGACACAAAATGTGTGCATGCGTGCGTGCGTGTGTTTTTCAGTGTGATGGACTGGTGATCTGTAGCGTTTACCTTCCTTCACCCTTAGTTAGCGATCGGCTCCAGTGCCCAGTGGTTGAGAGGAAGGATGGATGGATGGATGGATGGATGGATGGATGGATGGATGGATGGATGGATGGATGGATGGATGGATGGATGGATGGAAATTTTAATAAATTACAAGCAGTCAAGTATACAGATATAAAGGTTTGCGTGAAACATACTACAATTAACTGGTCACTAACCAAGGGGAGTCAAAAATAAGGCCCCTTGGCCAAAACTGTCCTGCAAGAGGCTTCCATCTGGCCACCAAACCACCAGGCAAATGGTAAAAATGCCACAAAAACATAAAAAAAAAATTAAATGAATAAAATTCTTAAGAGTATCGGACAAAGCACAACACTGAGACCTGAGCTGAGGTATTTGTCATGCTGTCATAAAAGCTACCTCATGAGCAAACTACAATCGGCCTCAAAGCCATGCTGTCAGGGTGAGTTTGTAAAAATATGCATAATTATGAGAGAAGTTTGTTGGACATTTTATTGTATTTTACATCAGAGAGTTTCATTAAAATTGGCTTCATGTTGAAATTGTACTAATATTTGCAAGACATTTTGATTATTATTTTATTTATTATTATACTCAGCACCACAACAAAGGTCCAGCCCACTCAAGATGACATTGGGCTGTATGTGGCCCCTAAACTAAAATTTGTTTGACATTGCTGACTTAACCCCAACCTTTAAATTTAGGCAGACTCCTCAGTTGATGCTATTATGATACTTAGATCGTTTGTTACTGGTCTAGCTCGGCACCTTCATGAAAAAATATATGTAGCAAAGAAACACAGCTTGGGACTTCTTTATTGGCCGCGCTTTGTTCCTGTATGCCCTTTTATATACTCCAATGTGACCTCTGTGTTACGCTGACACACATTTATTATAGTGCACTGTTAATAAGCTGAATTAAAGATACTGTAATCCCTAAAGGGAAAATAACAGCACTATAGATCTTTCATGCATTTGTTGATGCCGCACCTGGTTTTCCCTGGTCGGTTCGCAACTTAACCCCGATAAATGAGTTTGAATTGAAACTTTCCAACAGTCCTGATCAGGGGGTGGTCTCTGTAGAGAGATAACTCTGCTCTTTCCTCCTGTACGGTGACAATTAGAGTGAATCAAAGCTGCTGCGTGGGGGCCCTTAAGCTTCTCCCTCCCCGGTTACAGCACCTGTCCTCTGGGCACCAAGATTTATGTGTCTGTCTTCCACTGAGCTGCTGTGGCCCTGGCTTTCTTCTCCTCTTGTGTAGTTTGTGTTTGCAGGCGTGTTTGAGTCAGTGTGTATGAGAATAAATGTATACAAGAATGTGAACGCTTGTAAGACCACTTGGGGTCCCACATAAGGGCGGCTAAACTTTTGAAGTGGATGAACTCTGTGGTCTGCTCTAACTAGCAATGTACAACCGTACTCTATTGGGACGTTTATATCCGAGGGGCTGGGAAGTCACAAATGAAGTCCTTATTATAAAGCATACGGACATGTTTGTTTTGTTAAACAGTGACCCAAACTAATTCATTTTCTTAAACATTTGTAATAGTAAAAGTAGAATCTGTAAAATCAATTCAATGTACTCTCACGCAATTTGTGGATTAGTATAACAAGTCACGTATCATTAATAGTATTCAGTACAAAATGAAAGTAATATTTGTACATGAAAGGATAAGCCGGTAAAAACAAAAAAGGGTGAAATGAAGGGACATTGTTCCTGTTGGGTTTCGAGATTAGATGTCTTTCCACCCCTCATTGCAGTCTGAGGGAGGGCCGTATCTGTTAAAGAGTGTTCTCCAAACGCCGACAACAATTAAAGTTATATTCTCTCTGAGCCTCTGTGACACTCTCCTGATGGCGATAATACGCTGTCCTCATAAATATGATGGGCTCTTAAAGGACCCACAGGACACTCCTTAAATCTGTTTGAAATATGCATAGTGTTGGCCAGCTCCCATACAGATTGGAGGAAGTGACTGAGGAAAAGCCTGTCCTATATATCGTAACATCACCCGCTCATTTAGCCTACCAGACGCTGTAGAATGTGAAGATTTGCTTTAGTTTGACTTTTTTCTCAGTGTGATATATTGGAAGAAAAAAAAACAGTAAATATGTTTTGCGTTACATTTTAGTAAATTGTTTTTTGTTTTCTATCAAAAAACATCCACTGACAATATATCAATTCCTATATTGAATATAAATTGCGGAAAACTCGTCACGCAAACACCTTAGCTAACTAAACGCTTAAACAATATTTCCACTGTGGAAGTGGACACAGTTGCACTGCTCATCAAAGCAGTAGGAAGGCACTCTCATGGATCCCATGCTATCGAGGAACGGAGTTGCGCGCGAGCATATCGAGCTTTAAACGGTAGCTTTTAAAAGGTAAATGGAGTCAAAATGCTTCAACCAATAAATTTCCCCCTGGAGACACGCGCGAATGCGTAGCGGGCAGAATAATACATGTGGGCAAAGGGGTAATGAATTGGAAGGGATGCAGAAAATGTGCAGGGCTGTGCATGGCCCCTTCAAATGGATGGGGAGTTCTCCGCAACTCCCGCTCAGCTGCCTTCTGAAACATCTTCGTCCAAGAGTGATGACTATCCTCCAGCCAGTTCTCATGTCAGGACGCATCCACTCAACTGAGCCGAATATGTACATTAGTCTGAGCTGTTATTAAGAGTTTATTGTTTGCTGCGCCATGTTGCACCAGAGAGAGCTTCCTGTTTGGGGATCATTTGAACCCATGAGTGACATTATAAAGACTTTAGTCTCCTAATCCGGTATTGTCCCCTGAGCTGATTTTGGCAGTGAGTGGTGCTTTTCTATTCTCCGCCACTACATTTCAAGCTGATGGCGGTATATTCCTTTTTTTTTTTTACATTTATTTTCAGGAAAAACCACAAATGTACTCTGCTATAGTTCAACCACACTTTTTCGAATTTTGATTTAAAAAATGCAAAAGAATAAAAAGGCCTTATATTCATTCTTTTGCAAGTGTCTTTACCAGATGACAATGTTCTGCCTCTGTATAAGATTGAGCCTTTGAAAATAAGAATAGCGTCTATCCAGTATTTAGCTTTTGGCCCTTTTACTTCATTGGTCTTTATATCACGACTAAATCAGGAGGTATTTGGCTCATCAATACTAACTAACTTTTATCAGGATTATATTCAATCTCAATTCAATTGAATTTTGCTATGTAGCCTCAAATTGTTGGGAAAGAAAAACAACAACAGTTATACAGGTGACAGTAGAAAGGAAAAAAATCATTTTTAACAAGACTAAATTTCCAGTAGTGACGGAGAGTAATTTGTTGTACAACCTGTGCACCATCATTTGGCTTTAAATTATTTAAATTCCCATAACGGGTGGTTACAATGCTACTCTCAATTATATAAGTCTGGAGGAAGAGCCATAGCACAGTCGTGATTAACGAAGAAAATCTGTTTCTCTCAATGTCTTTTTCTTTTTTTACAAACTATGAAATATTATGTTTAATCTAGGAGCAGATTTGACAAGCTATTCTAGTGGAGGGCATCCCCCCTGAACTTCTCTCTCAGACATATGATGAAATATTTAGCGTTACAATAACAGCCTCCTTGAAGGAAGAGCATGTTACCGACGTGGATCAATTGTTCTGTTCCCGCATAGTTTTTTTTTTTTTGTGTTATTTATGTTAATTATAGAAGGTTATTTTTTGGGGGCCTGGTACTTTGTTATGATGCTCATTTATCTGTGTCACCGGCAGATGAATATGCTTGAATAGAATAACTTAGAATTGGCCAATGGAAATCTTCAAGTAATGTTAAAATGAGCAGCACTGTGATACCATCTCTCAGAGGCAGAGCACAGACAGCCTGAACTGCAAGTAGTGTAAACATCTTCCTCTCAGCAGCAAATATGTAAGGGTTGCCATTGTAATGACAATTTTATAACAAAATCTGTGTTTACCAAATGGATTTCCTTGGCAGAGTACAATACAAATGTGACTTTGGGAATTAAACTCTGCTTTTATTTCTTTTTTTCCCACCAGAGTGTTGAAAAATAGATGGAATTGGGGACAGTGCAAGGTGTTGTATTCAATAAATGGGCTTTCATGTGATAAATTGAACGTTATTCATATATGAGTGCACACTGTTTTTTGGTTATTCTGGAGAGAAGTTGCTCCTTGCTGCCCAGGGACACTTTTCCTTTTAACTGAGAAGCGGTTCAGGAGCGGTTTAGGAGGGTGAGTGTAGAATGCGGGGAGCAGGGAGAGGAGAGGGGTTGGTGGGGAGGGGTTACTGGTGGTGATGGGGGAATCTCTACAGGCCTTGATACAATTACTGTGCCTTCCCCTCTCCTTCCGCACCACTTCTGTCCGCGCTCTCGCTGCGCCACTGGGAATAGAAAGGCCCGGCTATCTGGCAGAAGATTTGGTCAGTCAGGCATCAAATGCAGGGCCCTCTTCTCACACTCTGTGCTGGGGGTGGGCACGCCAGGGGACCAGCATTGTGCATTTTCACACACTTCTCTCAGAGGGGCTGCAGGAATCCTTAGCCTTCGGAAGGAAAAGTGGATAAAGAGGGAGAGCGAGGGAGGCAGAGAAGCACAGATGGAGGTAGAGTAATAGGGGGACGAGGGAGAACGATGGAGCAAGAGTGAGAAATATCGAGGGAGGACGATGGAGAGAGGGGAGTAGAAACAGGTCCAGAGGCAAAACAAAAAGCATCAAGACCGGAAGCTACGCCGAGGACAAAAAGCACAGCTCTTCCAGCACAGAGACGTGTCTTTCTGTTTTTCCGTCGGCATTTCTGTCTGTCCTCAGTGCCCCACACCACCTCTCTGAAAGGTAGAAAGGGTTTCAATGAGGTGGTTTGAGAGTTGACCCTCGATGTGTGTGACAGTAATGGCCATGGGCTATAGGGCTCAGGGTCAGGGAGGAAGTAGGGAATGCATTTCTATTCATGGTTTCAGGGCACTATACTTGTTCAAAGACTAATGTCACACAGGCAGTTTTTTATTATTTGGTAAAGGGGGAAGCTGTATAGGAAAGGTGTAAAGCCCTGAGCCACAAATCCTCATCACCAGGCCATGAGACCCTTCTCATTCCCTTCAACTATCTTCACCAAAAATGCAGTTTTTTTTGTTTAGTTTTTTTTCTTTCTGATCAGCTGGAACTTTTCTTTTGTGATAAAGGCCAAAAGGCCAACACATAATATTTGTCTGTGGGCACTGGGGCAAAAAGAACAGAAAAAAGCATTAGAGGAGCCAAAAACATGAAAAAAAAAAATAGTGTCACTTCTTCAACATGCAAATATGTGAATGTCCACATGGCTACTTTAGAAGACTTTGACTGGCAGGTCTGTACCACTCTTTAAGTGTCTGTTTATCTGTAGAATGAAACAGTGCCGTACCACAGCTCAGGTGTCATGTTGCTCGGTAGACCGGGGTGAACAAGAATGTTCTTTTTTATCATTTTGGCAAAAACACATGCCGAGGACCCCGTATACTAATGAAGGAAGCTAATGATAAGGGAAGAAATGTCATACTTTTTTTTGTAACTGCATGGGGAGGTGCTTGGTGCCGTGCACATAGAGCTGGCAATGTGAGACAAGGAGGGGATCCGTCCATCATTGTTGGAAAAAAGTCAATTATTTAATTAATGGAACACAGATAAACTGTTCCTTCTGCTTGCTATTATATGTAACATATTTGCAGATTACCACTACATATTATTTTTTGAAAGAACAAGTGAACTTGGGAAGGTCGCTGACAAACTGGTGGATTTCCAGTGTCTAATGAAGCTTTTTTGATGTTTTGAATGGTGCCATTTGCTTCAAGACTGGAGGGATATACAGTACCCTCTCTCCAGCCCCTCCAGCCCCTCTTGCTTATGCATCCTCCCATTTTGGTTCCATTCAATTTGTCTTTCTGCTACGAAGCTAAACGAAACTAATTTAATAGCAGGCCAGACCTTAAAACTGGGTCTCCTTCAATTTTAAGTCAAGTAGAGCTGTCAACTCTCACACTTAATCAATTAACTCTAAACTTACACCAGACTGTTGACCTTAAACCAAGTAGCACATTTTAGTTATAGTTTTCATCAGATGACTGAAAAGCAATGAGTAACAATGGCCAGTTTGAATGTAAAAGCTCCAGTAAATCTCTGCGACCGACGCATCTGTAACATTTATGATGGCATTTCATTTCATTACAGTTAATACAATCATATTTCGCTACAACTGTGTTGTAATAAATAAATAAATAAATAAATAAATAAATAAATAAATAAATAAATAAATAAATAAAGCATGTGTTTACTTTATATCTTTAAACCCCACCTTCCATTTCCTGTCCCCCAAACATTGATCAGTTATGTTTTCATCACAAATCAAGCTGGGTAAAATAGTCATCTGAAATAAATGAAGTGATTTCATAAACATCTTATATATTATTATTATTATTATTATTATTATTATTATTATTATTATTATTATTATTATTATTATTATTATTATTATTATTATTATTATTATTATCATTGTTGAGTCTCCTGACTGCTTTGAGAAGTTGCCGTTGTATCAACATATTCACAACACTGCTTCTGTATCAATCATACTGGATAAATCTCTGCTCCTAACATGCTCATCTTTAACAGGATTATAAAGTTAAACGAAAGAACCCTCTTATAGAGGCGAGCCGTGTATGAATATTATTATTGTTGTGCATCTCTGTGAAAAAGGGAGAGAGACTTCCTTGCCATCTTTATTGCGGTGTTAAGGCCCAGGTAATGCCTCAGAATAATGCATGATAAGGCAAACATAGGCACTCCTTTCAAAATATTCAAATGTGATCGGTGGAGTGGAAAATAAAGGAACGTGAATGGGTGGAATGACTTCCCTCTTCTCCCCACTCCTTCATAATATTCATATCACCGCTCATTTTCTCCTTTACTTTCTTTTTCAAAGTGACCCTGACACACAGGGGAACAAATAATGGGATGTTCTAGAGGGTTAATTAGGTTATATGAAGCACTTTTGCCCCTCGAGGGCCTAGAAGTATGATTTTTAATCACATGGGTTTAACTGCTGGACAATGCGAGCGATGTTCAGTGCAACACGGCGAGTTCACCAACTACAGAAATGATCTCCTAATGGATCTAGCGAGTAGAATTCACAAAGTGACGTTATTGTAACTTTAAAATAGATCATATCGGCCTCAATGCTTCTGATTCACAGTACTTGGACAGCATGTGGATCAGCAGAAGTGTTCATGAAAGTAACGACTGATTTAAAAAGATTGACACATTATTTTACTTCTACAGTTTTTCTGATTGACATGCTTTCATTGTTTACATAGAGTGCATGATTGTGATCTGAAAAGTTTATTTCCAAAATTGAGATTCTTTTTTAACTTGTGCAAAAATACTTCACTTTGTGTAGAGAATGATAATAGTATTTCTGTAGTATTCAGTATCAACATGCTTTTCCCAGGTTAGTTGTATGTATAGTTTGTGTGTCACTGCATGCAAAATACGTAATGCAATAGTCTTCATACTCTGGAACAATAATCATATATAAAAGAAATATAAAATTACAATATAACTATGTAATGTTACAGTATAAATTATATCTGGCAGCTTTCACAATGTATGCACTATACCTAATTTTATACCCCTCCTGAAACAATGAATTTTAACTTTCAGTATCAATAATAAGCAATTTCTGTCAAGAATGTCGTATTAAAATATGTGGGGAGGGGTTTTGTGGTTGAATAGTTTTTATTTTTATTTCTAAATACTTATTTCTACGAGTCATATTATTTAAATTGAAATTGCCAAACATCACAATCAATACAAGTGGAGGTATTTTTTGCTGTCATTTAACAATCTCTTGCGTTTGGCTTTCTTTTTTTCTTCTTTTTTTTTTTTATGCAAGATTGGACTTGATGGTAAACTCAAAGCATGACTGCTTATTACAAGTCTTCTCTGAAATGCAGCGAAAGATAAGTTTAATGCGTCATTGAGTGGTAAACAAAGCATGGGTCTATAAAAAATGCTTTTTTGTTGTAGATTTTAACCCAAAGCTTCTTAACATGTATATATGGCACCAATGAATATGTCACGATGTTCAATTATTTTTTGAGACTTTTGAATTAGAGGCAATCATATTTTCCTTCACAGATTTATCTATTGTTTTGCAGAACTGAAATAAACCCCTTCCTGATATATCTAGTCAAATTTTTCTAAAGTAAAGCAAACTACATTATTGAACAATGAAGCCCAAAGTACTTTATATGACCCATTTTCTGGAACACAACAATGAAAACAACTGAAACAAGCTAAGTTTAGCTTGCAGGGAGAGAACAGTCCACTCAGCGAGTGAGATCTTAATGCAGCGATTAAAGCCAGGAAAAAAACTCCAGACGTGACTGCTTGAAAAACCATGTCCTGCCCATAGCTGCCACAGTTACTCCAACATTACCTGCCTCCTTTTTATGAAGCGCTGCAAGAATGAGAGGCACAAAAAGCAGCTGCATGTTAAATAGGTATTAAAATTGTATAGTTTTAATATGTCCAGGTAGAGGAAAATATTCAAATGCATCCATTCCCCCTTGTTCTGCTTTTGAGTGATTGAAGGAACTTGTGATTGGGTTTCCACATTGTGCTCCCATCTGCACATGCCAGATCTTATCCGCCTTGATATTAACATGGCTCTTTCATTAGAAACCCAGCCCATTTTCTGGTTTATGGGTAAAATAAGATGCAGAATGAGACAATAAAGTGCATTTGTGTTTTAGTGGATGCATTATGAATAAATAATTGTAAGTGCCTGCCTCGGTTGCGTTGTCTTCAGGAAGATAATCACTGCCTATAACACATCCTCTGCCCCTTAACGCAGCTACGCCCAATGTACCAGTTCTATTATGTAGGTGAATATTGAAAGAGGATCATGACTTTATAATATCCATGTGCATCGCAAGCAGCAACAAATGGAAAAGAGGTGGAAGGGAAATGAAAGGAGGTCATTTGTGGTGATTCCCGCTGTGGTTATTTCTGAAGGAGGGGAAGAAAAGAAGGACAAGAGCAGAGAAATTCCATTTTTTTTCAAGGAGCAACAGAGCAGAGACAGACTCAGAGGTTATAAGCATGTTGTGACAAGTGTACTGGCACTACTTTCATTGTTTTGAAGGTTGTATTTGAAGCCATTCTCTCGAGTTCATGACAGTTGGACACTTGGTGGTGAGATTAAATCTGATTTTGATTATTTTTACTACTTGTGAAGCATATGTGACAACTACACTTAATAACGAAGTTATATTCATGTGAACAGCATAAACAACTCTCTTGGCTTGTTCAAGAGTATGTAAATGTATATTAAACACAATATTCCTTTTATTTTTCGGGAAATAATATGGTGAAATTATTTTCCTGGTGGCTGCACATGGTTGCAGCTGGCTTGGCGGCACCGGCAGTGGTCGCAGGTGTCTGAGGAGTCGAGGAAGTCACAGCAGTTTTTCTGGTCTGGGATCTGTCACGACAGAGAAAGCAGCCACCTGGCCCCTGAGAGTGTGCACGTTTGCGTGCACACGTCTGTGTGAGTGGTGCACATCACACTTTGACCAGAGCGGCTCCAGTGTCTGACATGATGGTCTGCTGTTGGTGACATATGCGAGTGCACGCACGCACGCACGCACGCACGCACGCACGCACACACACACATACACACAGATTTACAAGTCTCATTGTCTGACTGACATGCATGTTGCCAGTCTTCTCTCTGAGAGAAGCAGGGGAAGGAAGAAGAGTTTATTATGAGCACGTACATAAGATCATACAATATATACATTTATCTTGCCTGAATACAAATATAAAGTGTGGCATTAAAAAGTTGGATATGCCATCAAGGTGAAATAACCTTTGCTGTCTTTTGCATCCAAGTTTGCTGCACATGAAGACACGGAGTAGAGAACTATGGAATTAAGTATTCTGAAAAAGCACCGTTAACGATGCAAAATATTCACATATATAAGAGAGGATGTTCATATTTGGCCATGTAATAAAAAAAAAAAAACATTTAAACAATATGTATTGGTGAAATAGAATAGAATGAATAAAATGGAATCAATGACAAAAGTACCAATGTTTCCCTTCCGTTTATGTCAAAACTGAATAGCTTTCCCTCATTTAAATCACAGGGAAGGCCTCAGAGGAGCAGGCACATATGTCAATGGTACAAGACAGTTGATTGTTTTCACCCATATCCAGAGCTCTGTAATGGGCAGACATACGTTCTGAGTCCAAGTGAACAGCCAGTGAACAAGGGGCCAACACCAGGATTTACAAGACACGTTGGGTTCACATTTTGGGGGACTGGGAGTCTGTGTACCGTATTTCAGTGTTTCAGTCCCTGGCCAGTTGCTAAGGGAACACCTGCAGATAGCTAGTTAACTAAGTGCAGTGAAGATGCTCCCGTTGTGGTGTTCAATTATGGATGAGCCGAGAGAACTTTGACATGTTAAACCTCTTAGAGGGGCTGAAGAAGAGTAACACCAAGAGAGATAGGAGCGAGACTGAGGGAGAGAGAGAGAGAGAGAGAGAGAGGGAGAGAAAGAGAGAGAGAGATGGCTAAAACTCACCTCAAACATATTATCATGTCATTGTTTAAAACTAAAAGTGCAATTTTTAATGGATTTCACCATCATTTCTTGGCACTTTTTTCGGGTTGGATAATGGACATGCTTGTCATTTTGTGGTGCTAATGTTGCATAATTTGCATAATTCATTTAGA
Organism: Lipophrys pholis; assembly: GCF_963383615.2. Lineage (NCBI taxonomy): Eukaryota > Metazoa > Chordata > Actinopteri > Blenniiformes > Blenniidae > Lipophrys > Lipophrys pholis. The sequence goes on along the minus strand of NC_137639.1, from coordinate 13,150,810 downwards.
TGTTCACCTTGCTAATGTATTTAATGCAGTATGTAGGATTCTTCTGAACTGCATCTTGACTGAGTGTTACTTTGGGACGTTGTGTAACATACTCAGAGATGTGTCACTTGGTCAAAGAAATGACAATATAAACTCTGTTCTCATAATATTTTATAACAAGTTAAATTGCTGACCATAGCGTCACAATGTTATAAGTACTTATTGCCTTTACAACCATGCAAAGTGGCCACAAGTTAAAGAAAAGTGCATTGTTACAGAAACATGTCTGACAACCTAAGTTGGTCAAAATGTGATAAATTCATTGAAAACATTTGCTGAAGGGATGTTGGGATATACCCTCTTCTCATCTACATAGGGATAGTTAACTCATATCCTTTGCAATTTAATTTCAACCACAGATTGGATAAAGAAAGTGTCGAAAAATTGTAGTCTGATATTTAAGGGTTAAATTATCAGTCATCAAATGAAACTCAGACGAGCTAGAACAGGCACTCGGTGACAGGCACTCACCACATTTGTTTGTGGAACCGAGTTACCATGGCTAGTATGTTAGCCATTAGCTCATATCCATACTAACTAGCCTGTCAGGTAGCAACATTGCTGTGCGAAATATTGAATGGGGGCACACAGATAAACCACTACCCAAGCCAATGCGATCACATCGATCAAGTTTCTGGATACTTGCTGAACCGAGATATTAGCCGAGAGCTTCGGAGCAAAGTTAGCACTGCAGCTTCCTTGCTGCAGCAGCTGCCACGCTGCAACCCTGACTGACAGCGCACCGCGGAGCTCCAGTATGTCCACAGCAGAGTAAATATATTACCTGTCCAGGAGCTGTTCAATCCCAAAATATAATCAACTGGTCCTTGGATGATGACAAATTATCTCTAAAGATTTCACGCAATTTGGGTCTACAGTTTTCGGGAAAAGTTGGTAAAACACATAGGCTACATACATACAGACAGACATGCAGACATACAGACATACAGACAAAAGCATTACCTTCCCCACCTAACGTTCGTTGGTGAAGGTAATAACTGTAAACTCACATATTTGCTGAATGAACGATGTCCAGGCTTTTCACCAAAAAAAGATACCATTAACAGCTGCTAGGGTCTATAGAGAATAAAAAGGATGGTAGGAAGCCTGCTTGAGGTGAAAAGTCAAATACATAATAATATACATACTGTTGGACCTGTTACTTAGATATATTGTCTTAGTTTATGATTGCAATTTTTCTTAATTACATTCAAATGGTACTATATCCACCTGCACCATCTCCTTTCAGAAACAGGTAGACTTGACTGACTGTGTTTAAAAAGAAAGCAGCTCCAAAATGCCCCTAAACTTCTTATCCCATAAACAAAAACTTGACCACCATGCACAATCCAACAAGGCATCTTCAGTAACAACAACTAAACTCACCATTTTATATTCGTAGTGCCTGAGGGAGCCAACCTTACTGCCTATAACTCATGCAAAAATCATTAGGGCTTTAGGGCCAAAAGAGGAAAATTGTGTTTGGGGAGATCATTGTGTTGTCCAAGAGCAGAAATAAGGAATACTTTGAGAAGATGGTTGGTGATCAATATCCCATTTGGACTCCAGGACTTGGCGATACAGAAGATCGGCTAATGTTGTGCTGGTTAAGCATTCTGTGAGCGTGCGCATGTGTGTGTGTGTGTGTGTGTGTGTGTGTGTGTGTGTGTGTGTGTGTGTGTGTGTGTGTGTGTGTGCTTGCTTGGACATTATTTGAAACAGAAACATTGTTGCTATTGGCAAGCCCGGGAGTTGCTTGGGGCTCCATGTCACTGAGAGAGTTGGTCTGTGCAGCTGTCTGCAACTATTGAGGTCAGCTTGAGATTCTACATTGTTGGCTCAAAATCGGTGCTGGAGAGAGTCGACCATAAGACATCAGAGCACTGGAGCATTGTCCCCATGCAATGACAAATAGAAGAGAACAGCATTGTATAAAGTTGGGACATAGGGGATCGGAACAAGAGCAAAAAAAACCAAAAAACTGTGAAGACTGTCAGATCTTTACTTTTGGTCAAAGCAGGATTTCAATGTATACCATGTAAGTAAAACAGGGCTGCCAACTCATCAAAAATGAAAGTCAAGCATGCTTTGTCTCATAACAAGTACTAATTTACATGTTGATTACCATCCTGGACACATTTCACATTCAACAATATTGTAATTATCCATAGTAATAAACTGTATTTGTTAATATAATGAAAGGGATAGTGAACAAGTCTTTATATAGAGCCTGTGATTGTCACACCTGTTACCTTGTGGTTTTGCAGTAGAGATTTATAGTCATTTTCGATGTGTTATTTTGACTGGAGATTACGTTTAGAAGAAGAGAGGAGAAGAGAAGAGAAGAGAAGAGAAGAGAAGAGAAGAGAAGAGAAGAGAAGAGAAGAGAAGAGAAGAGAAGAGAAGAGTAGAGCTTATAAAGTGAAGTGCTTCACCTGATGCTAACCCACATTGGGGAGTTCGAACACGGCAGAGGTTAACATAAGAACCACCACTGAACGAAATGCGATTGATGCAAGTTTCCTGTCTTGGTGCTCACTCAACTTGCATTTTACGAAAATAATTCACACATTATGCCCCTGAAATCAAAATGTTTCGATCGGATGTTTGTTCAACTTTGCACAAATATGTCTCAGGAAAAGCACTGCAAAACATAAAAGGACAGTTCTAAAACCATGTCTGTGTGAAAATCCAACTCCATACAGAAATGTTCTTTATTGGTACTTATTTTAAGCTTTTTTAAATGCTGCTATTGAATAAATAATTATTTAAAGCTCAAATATGGCAAAAAGTCACAAGCTGATGTTGCCTACATCCATTAATAACTGACTGTCATAGAATGACAGTAGAGTATACTAGCATCCCCTTTCTTATCTAAAAGCTATAATCTCAATCGTCAGAGCTACAACATTTAAATAAATATCACTCAAACTAGTTTAATACTACCTTGGTTGTTAAAGTGATGACTACACTAGTTGTTCAATTGTTCGGTCACTTCAATTGTTTAGTGCTAAACTGAAAAAAACTTCTGCACATCATCCTTATTATTCTTTAATCTGCTTTGTGATTTGAGATATTGTTTTCCTCAGAATGTCTCTGGTACACATTTAACATCATCTATCACATCTACAACCACTGTCAGCCACTGTGTTATTCTCTTAGCAGCCTTAGAAGCAATGTTGTTCAACACGAAAAACAAAACCTATCAGACGCTTTGCATCACCCATCACTGTCATTCCAGACTGACACTGACCTTTGTTCTGGCTCGCAAAGGGTTAAACTCAGCCAGGGGGAGATTTAAGGAGAAAGAGGTATTTCACTGTCCTCTCTTCACCCGATCCTCCTTTTTCTCTGTCTCTCTCTCTCCCTCTCTCCATGTCGTTCTTTCGCACAAACACTCCCGCACAAACCACTCACACTCTCCCCTCCATGTGGCTCATTAATCAACGACAGATTATCAGGAAAGTGACACCTCCATGATTACAATGTTTCAGGGGGGAACTTTGTAATATGAGTTTAGTTGGAAAGGCGATGCAAATTAGCAGCAGGCTCACTCCGAAGTGCGACTCCGCGATGGTTCAGATTACAGGAGTTTGAGGCTGATGTCTCAGGGAAAACATGGAGACTTTAAAAGCCCCAGATCTTCGGGGTTTCTATAATGAATGCAAAGCTGAGTTGTAATATTGTGATCTATAGTCTAATTTGAGTGAAGGAGTTGATTGATGTTGCTCATTGAACATGATGGATGCTTCCACACTGAATTACTACTGAACACGCCTATCTATCCTAATCTTTACAGTAAAACCATCTAAAAAGCGCTCATTAATCTAGATCAGTGGTTTTTACAGTGTGGCATTGAGAGCTTCAGGAAGGGACGGCAGCAGGTTAAATCTGGGGTTCATGAGGATGCCTTTTCCAATTAGAGAAGGAGATAAGCAGAAATGTTTAAAAGCAGAAAGTATTTAGGAATGACCATATTGTAAATGTATAGAGTCAAATAACCTTTTTGCAAAACCATGAGTGTGATAGTCATGACAATAACAAACTATTTATCAATTACACCACATATTTCAAATTAGAAACATCTAAGTTGCAATGCAAGAGTTACGTTTTTAATGGCCTTCCAACAACAATCATCATCTTACATTGTGAAGTTGAGGACCGAGGGGATTGGAATAAGGGTTGGCTCATTCAGCCACACTTTAGAAGAAAAAAACCCTGATTTAGAATACAATTAAGTGATAGAAGTGTAATGCTGATTATCACATTTAATGTAACTAGAAAATGTAACTCCAATCAGTCCATTTACAAAGATCCTTCAGCCTGAGATGGTACAGCATCTTATCCCTCACTTGCTCCACTTGAAATGCACAGCATCCCATTTTACCCACATCTGTCCAAGAAAAAAAAACAGAAGCTCCTCTTTTAATCTTTAAACGCTAAACAAGCAGGAACTCCTGCCGTCGCCTTCATTTTCCATCTAAAAGCATACACTAGTGCGCCTAAATATTTTATTATAGGCGCCCGATAACACTGGGTAACGCAGTGGATAATGAAAAGGTATACACTGAGGGAGGGGGGAGGCAGACTGGGCTGTATAGTTCAGTGAATGTGTCCATCAGATTTCCCCACTGCTCACCTGATATATATATATATAAACAAAAGAAAACAAAGTTAGAAGCTTAGGTAGTGCCACTCGTGTGTACTTGTTTGTGTGTGTTTGCATTGAGCAGGTGCCCTTCCAGCATCCCCAAAATCCACATGTCAACACTTTTGGTGTGAAGATAAATTGTGTCCCACCGTGTACCTTAATGCACTGCAAGTTATATTAACCCCAATCAATTAAAAAAAAATGTCGAAATAATAAGACAAAATGAAGTGAGTGAGTGAGTGAGTGAGTGAGTGAGTGAGTGAGTGAGTGAGTGAGTGAGCTCTAGCAGTTCAGATGGGTTGTTAATGTTAAGGTGGCATTAGAGTTAATGCAAATTAAAAAGGGCTGGCTGATCCCTTTTGACCCCCCTTGTTCACAGCGTTAATGCGGCCATTTGCTTGGAGGTACTAAACCCCCCTATAATTCAATTTGTCAAAATGAATGGGAGAACAGGCGTTTTATGGAGCCCGCCCTCCCACAGGACCCCAACTTCTTCACAAAATCAAGCAGAAAACGGGGCTCGAATGCGCACCAAAAGTTACTTAACCGACGCCCGAGTTTGTCCGTCGGTATAGCTCTTTATTACTTGTTTCATCTGTAAATGAAAGCGAGCAATTATTGCAAGGTGCCGGTATCATATTATTATGTTGGCCCCGGTCCCCCAGATAGTCATCAATCACTCTCAATCGACCTGTCACCGGCAGGCAGAGATCCAGCTGGAGAGGAGAGAAAGAGGAGGAGGGAGGGATGGAGGAGAAGGAGGAGGAGGAGTACATCATCATTAATTTGAGGAGTGACCCCTGGGGCTATCCACATGTCTCAACCCGGGATTCTCCAAGCAAGGCAGGCATCGCGCACCGGCGCACCGGCACGGTGGCGCGCCTGGTTTTTGGGGGGCTTTCGGCTCCTGGGGGGTACCGCTGGATCAAAACACAAGTGAAACAGGGAGGGGTACATGCTGACAGATAGATAGATAGATAGATAGATAGATAGATAGATAGATAGATAGATAGATAGATAGACTTAATTAAAAACAAACTGGGTTTTCACGAGAGAAACAAACGTGAATTATCATTCCTCGAACTAATAAATATAATTGCTTCATTCAGTTGTTTGACTAATCTTCTGGCCGGCTGAAATTAATTTCCTCCGACTCAGTTAAAAACACTCTCTCCTAATTAATTTGAAATCAATTACTTCCCTATGTGATCCTCATCAGTGTGGAGGAATGAGTGGATAAGAATGTGCCTAATTAGGCCTAACGCATTTAAACAGATACATACGTTTGCATATTGGAGACACTGATTGACCTAATTGATTGATTGGGAGCGCAAATTTATCTCCAGGACGTTATTCGTGTTTTTTTTGGTTTTTTTTCCTTTCTTTTCTTTTTAAATATACAGTTTCCAGTGCAACACTGGATTGTTGTGTTTTCTGTCGTCATCCTGAGAAAGAAAATGCATATTAAAGTTACAGTCTGGTCATTTTTAGAGTGGGAAACTTCTGACGTCAGAGTCGCCGCCGTTTAAAACAACCTGCCTCTGCTGCTGACGTCTTTTATACTACTTTTTTATAAGGCAAAAATATGTATCTGACAACAAAGTGATTATTCTAGAAAAAAAAAAGAGTCTGTGTCACTTGAGTTGATGCATTTAATCTAGATAGACTTTTGTTATTTAAAGAACAGATTTGATTTATTTTTTTTAACCAGTTTTTTTTTCCCTCTCTTGAAAAGCGTTGAGTGGGGGGCATTTTACACAAATTAAACATGCTACTCTGCTTCGCCCTATAAGCATCCTAGGAGCCTGTGCTTACCAATCAATTGGTACAGTCAAACAGAGCCGCAGCCTGCGTGAGAGTGGAGACCTTCAGTCTCGCTTTATTTCTGGATATTGGGGGACCTCTCTACCATGTCATATCCACAATTTGGATATCCCTACTCGTCTGCACCACAAGTAAGTTCAACCAACTACGTTTGCCCGATCGCATGCTTTCATTTTGATATTGTCGCGATTGATCGCCACATCGATTTTACGCCTGATCCTTTTACGCACTTTAGCCAAGATTCTGGGGGACTTTAAACGCCCTTTCTGGTATCGGAAAGGTTTTGCGTTGCAGACAGTGATACCTGTGTTTGTGCACCGAGGGAAGAATAGGATTTACAAAAAAAAGAAAAAAAAAAAAGGAGTGTGTGTAACAAGAAACCACCGAGACCCCCGACCTCTCGTTCACTGATTTCTGTAAGATAATAGCCGGTCTGTAATGTCAACCATATGTTTATCTGCTCTGGGACACACATGGCAACTTGTTCGGCACGCGCCGTGGTGGTTTTGCGCTATAACCCAGCTGCTGTTTTGTTTTTGGCTTTGAGCCATAAAAAATCATTTGGGCATTACTTTGAGTATCGCCGTGCGACGTGAAGAAAACATGTCCCCTGTTTGTGAGGCGTGTGTTTTCTTTTAGATCATGGCAAACAGACGGATCGTTTTGGACACGTTTTACGCGCACATACAGCGTAACAATAATTCCACCAGCAAACGCAACTTTTAACTTTTTGATTGTTTTATTTCTGGCGTTTTAACTGTGACACCCCGCAATAGTCTTCTGAAATTGTTAAGAGCAATGGGTTTTTTTTTTTCATGAAAACTTATTTACCTTTTTAAAATGGTGCATGACATAAATATATCTTGAGCTTTAACTTAAAAATAAGTTTTAAACTATTGCTGACATCAGGTTGCGCGCTCATGTTTGTCATCTTATGTTTGAATGAAGCGTTACTTATTATGTTTTGTAGACCTGATGGTTTCCACGCTTGGTTTTCTCACAGTTCCTGATGACAACCAACTCTCTGACCACTTGCTGCGAGTCCACCGGCAGATCCATAGCCGACTCCGGAGTAGCCCCGTCCGGACAGACACCGGTGTACTGCCCCGTGTACGAGAGCCGGCTGCTGGCCACGGCCAGGCACGAGCTGAGCTCCGCCGCCGCGCTGGGCGTGTACGGGAGCCCCTACACCGGCGGTCAAGGCTATGGGAATTACGTTACATACGGCACGGACGCCTCCGCTTTCTACTCGCTGGTAAGCTTCCACATCTGATCCCACTTGGCATTGATTTATGGAGCCGCAGGGTGCTGAGAAAAGAAGGAGCGACACCTTTCTTCTTTTATTTATGTATTTATTTATTTGATCATCCACACAGCTAAATGCCAAATCTCTTTTTTTATTATTATTGCACGATTTACTTGTTTAGTTCCCTGGAATAAAAACGGTTATTAGTAGATCAAACATAATTTCTCGAGTGTCACTCAATTTGGAGATTTAGCAGTTTTATTAAAAGAAAAATACATTGTGTGATTTCGGTATTATTTCTGCAAAGTAAGTAAGCCGCATTTTACAAATATGCAGACGTTGTCAATTCAGTAATTATTTAAAGCATTAGAACTTGTTTCTATCTGAATTCTCAAACAGCTTTCAACACAATGTCATGACATGTTTGTTATACATGGGCCTGGAGTTAAAACAAATATATATATATTGTATTTCTTCCATGTGTGTTTTATTTTAAATGTAACTGAATACCAACAATGACTGTAAAATATGTAGGGATGGACAATACAGTTTTAAAATGGATAGCTGTATCATAATCTACTTGATCTCAAAGTCATTTGAGTAAATATCACTTTTCAGATGAATTTGACCCCAACATTGTTTCAATGTCTTCTAAAAAAACCCATAATAGCTTCAAAGGTTCTCATCTTGAGTTTGTTAGTTAAATATACATCACTGAATACTGTGTTATTACTCAAATAACGTTTTTTTTCTGCATTGCATTGGACTCCTGATTATTTGTTTGACATCTGACTTTTCGTACAATTGTTGCAACTTTAAAATACTACCAGTGTCTGCTGATTTTAAATGACTTTAACATAAAACAGATGAATTACAAAATATGTTAAACAAAGCATTTTTTTTAAACTCATATCACTTTTATAACATATTGTGTTAACGTGTGTTTGCAGGGTACATTCGATACTAAAGATGCTTCAGCATCTGCGCATGCAGGAATAACCCAGGCAACAGCCTACTACCCTTATGATCCTACCCTGGGACAGTACCAGTATGACAGGTATGTATATCCGATGGTGATTGATTTTATAATGCCAATAAGTTTGAATATTAATGTAAACAATCAGGTCATTCTAGGAGAACGTCGTTGGTACACTGAGGTGTTAAAGTGAGGGAAAAAGTCAAAAACTGAAGTGCTGGGATACTCATGCTACTTGCTCTAGACAATAAACCAAAAATGTGACTAAAATTTTGGGAAAAGGTAACTCTTTATGTATTGAGTTGCAGGGAAGGGTCAGTTTTCTGGCATTAAATCAATAATTCCCAAGAGGTCAAGGCAGTTCTCATCACGTCTAGCAACACTAGGTGATCACCTTCATCTCATGACACATTTCTTCTCTGATGAGGTGAATTGCCTCAGAAGACCTGTGCCCCTTTCATCAAAACACAAGGCCCCTTCTCTGTAGTGAAGAGCATGCCTGCCATATTGAAAGGTCTTCCCAATAATCAGATGACATCCAAATTAAGTCTGTGACATGTTGAAAATACAGGGTGTGAACGATAACTCTCCCTGACTCTGCAGTTTCCTTCAAATAGAACTTAAAGGAAAGCGGCACTATCGAAACTGTGTTAAAATGCCTGCTTTCGCAGTGAGGTATTAAATGAAACAGGTGCAATACTTAGTAATTAAACAAGAGACGACATAATTCAAAGCTTAACCCTTTATACCAGTCAGCCTACATATTAAAAGGGTCATCGGGTCTTAGTGCACATGCAGCACAAGGCCTAACAGAAGTTATGGCACTAAACTAAACAAGCAGGCCTACAGCAATACCATGTTGTCTGCACTCGTCTTTTACCTGAGGGCTCATCATTACACTCAATAAAGCAATTTTACAGTCTATTTTATCTGGGAGGGAACAACACAAGGGAAGCAAAGGTGCAGTGCTCTACTCCTTTTGATTCCCCTAGCAGTGCTTGACCTACTCTAAGCTATACGGGGCAATAAAGGCCTCATAAAAGCCTCCCCTGAGAGGACTTTTACAGCTCACTGCTGACTGAAAATCAACACCATGCATTTTAAATGTAGGTTTATGGTTGATATTTGTGCAAGACAGGAGAGGACTGAAAGAGTTATGAGCTGCGTTTAAAATGATTTTATTTGGTAATACATTCAAAAAGGTGAGAGAAAAAAGCCTGTGCAGTAGAAAACTCGGTGCTGTAGTAATACTACTATATTAATTTGTACATTTTCAAATGACAAAAATGACAAATCAACTTTGGATATAGCTGAGACTTTTGAATCATCACAAAGGTTTCAAGGAGGTTCTGCACAACATTGTTTTCTTCAGATTGTACACTTGTTAAAAAACGCATGTGTCTCTTGTATGCACTTGTTTTTGAAGGCAGTACAAATATTTAACAGTTTTCTAAGAAATAGTCCGTAACGTAGTGATGTTTTCCCCGATACACTTTGCAATTAGAGTTGCATAACCTGACCGTATTTCACTTTTAAAGTGTGCTTTTTTTCTATGAAGATGGAGAAAGAGGTCTGCAGTGTGGCTTTAAGATTTATGAAACATGTCACGCAGGAAGCAGATGGCTCTTTCATGCTTTTCAGGAAATAAACTGCCATAAAGTTTGCAACAAGCTTTACTCATCCTATTTACTCTCATTACCATTTTGCTTATGTTGCTCTCATTAACAGATACGGTTCCATGGATGGGGGAACAAGGCGAAAGAACGCCACTCGTGAAACCACCAGCACACTGAAGGCCTGGCTGCAGGAACACAGGAAGAACCCGTACCCGACTAAAGGGGAGAAGATCATGCTGGCCATCATCACCAAGATGACCCTGACACAGGTGTCCACCTGGTTTGCCAACGCCAGGAGGAGGCTCAAGAAGGAGAACAAGATGACATGGCCACCCAGAAACAAGGGCTCAGAGGAGAAGAGATATGATGACGATGAAGATGGGTCTCAGGAAGAGCAGATAAAAAGTGAAAATAATGATGATGGTTAGTGTCATCATGTCTTGTTTCATTGTTGAAATAAAACGACTGTCTGGTGCTTTAAATGTTTTCATGCACTGTAGGTAATGCAATGTTTTAGACTATACATTTGTTCTGCCACAAGGTATCAAAACAATGAAAATTAAGAATTTCCTGGACTAAAATGGCCTGAAATTTACAGTACTTTTATTCATGTTCTAGTACTCTGATAGGAAGTTCAGATTTTTTTTCCCTTTTATATTGTGTTACACTGCATTTTATCGCAGGCTGTCTATGGATACATATCTTTAAACAGGCCATTCCTCTTGTCTAAAGCTCATTCAGCCATAAATATTGCCAGATGAATTTAATACAAAATGAGATCTTTTTTTTTCATTTTTAAAATTCTAACAAACCACAGAAGACATGAAAACCTGGCAAAAACATCACATTATAAATTAAGCAATCAGACTTAAATTGTTTATTTATGGTGGCCTTACTATCATACAGGAATATACAGGCAGATATAATGTTTAAGCAATGGAGCATTACTTTGCCAAATTATTGAAATTGAAGGTATGCGATACAGGTCTGAAATACTGAATTCCCTCCAATTGTGATCATTCTTAATGTATTAAAAGCAGTCATTATGCTTTTATTTCTTGCTGTATGTGCGTTAGCCTTTATCAGGTGAGATCTCCTGTTGTAAGCCATGATAATGTTCATTGACATGTCTCGTGCCTTCTGTCCCTCCTCGTTCCGGCAGAGACTCGGAGCCGGCCGGATAAGGACCTGCAGCTCAGCGACCTGGATGACTTTGACACGCTGGAGTCAGAAAACTCCGAGTGCGAACTGAAGCATCGATACCACATGAACACGCACATGTCGACGACGACGAGCGACTGTCCCCCGGAGCACCTCATCAAGGACGCGTCGCTGAAGATCTCCATCCCCGTCTCTCTCGGAGGAGAGCAGGACTTGAACAAAAGTTGTCTCAAAACGAGCCCGGAAGACTTCCAGGCGGACAGCAGACAGCACGCGAAGGCGTGTTATAATCAGCAACAGGGGCACCAAATATTAGACGGCAAGCCCCGGATCTGGTCTTTGGCCCAAACTGCCACCTCCCTGAACCAGACTGAGTACCCTTCCTGTATGCTCCGGTGCCAGCCGCCGCCCCCCTCCTCCCTCACCCCATCCCCCGCAGCTACCTCACCCGTCACCGGCCTGGACACCAGACAGGATTCGCCGGTCACGACCCTGAGGAACTGGGTGGACGGGGTCTTCCACGACCCCCTGTTCAGGCACAGCACTTTGAGCCAGGCTCTGACCAACACCACCGTCTCTTGGAGCGCCAACACCAAAGGCGCAATCCTGGAGGCGGAGAGGAGTGCGGCGTCCTTGCAGCAGCACCAAGACTCCTCCAAAGACAATGTCATGAGCTTCCCAAAAACTATCAACAAGCTTTTCTGCTCCTAACAAAACCAAATCAACCCTGAGTGCAAACAAAGACTGTTTTTGTGACTGTAAGTCGGGTGAAAAAAAAAAAGCCTGTCGCGTCTCCCATGATCCCCTGATTATGTTCGTTTCTAAAGCAATTGTAGCCATATATACTGTTACATTGGAGTTACAGAAGTGAAACATTCGGGTCAGTTTGGCTTATTTGATTCAACGCACGCACAAAACTTATTGAAATGTATAACTTAAAAGTTTTACATCTTGGGGTGGGATGCATAGGCCTAAGGTTTACAGGATTGGGGGGGGGGGGGGGGGGGGTGCTTTAGTATGCGCATGCCAGTGTAATTGAATATTATTTAGGTTTCAGCAGTTGAATATCACTAATAAAAGAAGAAAAAATAAGTCTCACAGATGCACTGCTCTCCGAGGAGGTGGAGGAGAGCGTTTCAACTTTGTTCACTGAAAATAAAAGCAGTCGGTTTCTGAAGCGCTGTGCTGTCGGGTTTGTGGGGAGAGGAGCTGTCTGTGGTGCTGAAATGTGGACTATCCCTCTTGCGCGTATTAATCCACAGCTGTGACACTGGTGGCCTTCTTCAGGGCCTATCAAACAGGGCCTTTCTTCAGTATTAAAAGATACTACTTTCACTATAGTAGGTTTATTAGTCGATTCTTGGGTCAGGCAATCAAACGTCTCCCAATCTCTTAGTTAGTTTTTTTTTTTTTTTTTTTCAGAAAGCGTTCACTCTGATTTAGTGACAGCAGGAAAATGAGGCATCTCAACCCCCGAGACAGAACAATATCAGTATCTAAGATCTGCCTCATTAATTCTCTCTAAACAGGCTGTAATTGGGATGTTTGCAGTCATATTTCATGTCAGTCTATTGATTTCCCCTCTCTGCTCTCTGATAATATTATCGAAGTATCTCAACATTACGCATGACGCAGCTGTCAAAAGGGTAAGTTATTCGCAATACGTCCATTAATGGGTTCAAAACGGAGGCCCCGCCAAATAATTTGAAGTGAGGAGTTTTCCTTTTGACATACAACCCTTCAATTTCCTAGAGACGGGAGGGGGGAGACGGGGGGCGAAGGAGGGGGGGAGGGGGGTGTAGAAAACATCCTGGATGCTGAGTCTCCTCTGAAAAAAGTGAAAGGGCTTTAAGAGAGAGCCACTCACGTTGTCTAAAAGTGAAAAGGGCAAAGGAACTCGAATTAGTTGTTGTAGATAAAAGGGCAAAAAGAAAGGAGTCAAGGGTACTTGACAGTAATGGCGAAAGTGGAGCTCTCGGGGGACTCTGTCCTGTGAGAGAGAGGGGAGAAAGGAGCGAGGGAGGGGGGGCTTCAGTGATGAATTTTAATGGGAAAAAGAACCAACGATTGAGATCTCGCTTCCTTTAGAGGAAAAATGCTATTGCGGCCAAAATGGATTTTCTATATGTCGCAGGGATGTATGTTTTTATTTGCTCTTCTTAGGCCGCAAAACGTTCCCCATGTCACCTCAAGTTTCGCAACCTGGACACAAGGGCAGAACAACACCGGGAAAAGGCGCAAATATTGCCAGACTGTGCGCTCGTATCTTGCTGCAGTCTTGTTTAGCCTGCACGCAAAATTGCGCAATTAATTTTTCATAGCTATTGATAGAAAATTAGAGCAGACTTAAAAGACCAGGCAGATAAGATAGCCCGGAACATTTAATTAATTTAGCATGAGGACAGATTTTATTAGACCTCTGAACCAAGTGGCTTTTTATTCGAGGTGAAGCGACAGAAAGTGAGACGAGAGAGAGAGAGAGAGAGAGAGAGAGAGAGAGAGAGAGAGAGAGAGAGAGAGAGAGAGAGAGAGAGAGAGAGAGAGAGACGCTTTAACTAAATCATTCAGCCATGGCAAATACGAACGCACAGAGGGAGCGAGATGGTAAATTAACAGGGGCTTTTTACATAGAGACCAAATAAAACTGTAATCAGCGACGCGTTACTTTTCATTAAGCGGGTTTGACAGCAGCATATTCAGCCACTCCGACACAGGAGCGGAGGTCCAGGCTGAAATAAACTGCTCTCAAACCGAGAGTCATAAGATAATTCCTTAAGCTCCATTAACAACTCTTAGCCGCAGGAAATGGGCTCCCCCTGAAAACATCTCCAAATCTAAAAGCTTTATCGACCTGGCAAACCTCAGCTGATGGCTTCTCTGTTTTTTTTTTCTCTCCCCCTCAACCCCATCCTACCTCTCTCTGTCTCTCTCTCCTTCCCTCTCTCTCCATCTCACCCCTCCCATTTCCTTTTCTTCAACTTAAGGGACAGAAACGTCCAACTGAGGTAATAGACTTTGACACAACACATTAAATGGGAAATGAGAAAAGGGAGAAGAAAGGGCACTCTTAAACGCCTTTTAAACGTTACCAATTAGAGGTTTAAAACTTGAATAAGATGTAGGCCTTTGGCATATGCCTGGCTGATGGGACATTTAGCTCAATGCCTTTCCCCACTTGGTTAGAACAGCACTTATCTGAACATAGTATGTAGTCTTCTTGTGAGTCAAGGGATTAATACTAGGCTTTAGCTCACTTTATGAAAAAATGTCCAACATGATTGCTGCAATATACTCTTTTCTCCAATGTTAGTGGTGATCTTGCTTTGGCACTCTTCTTTCTTTAATCTTTTTTTCTTAAATTCAAGGTTCCTGTCATACACACAGAGAGAGGCCCTCTGTTTATAGTGGTAGAAAGCCGGCAAAAGCTGACAGAGAACTCTGAACAATCAGCAGTGGTGGAGCTTCCCCAGAGAGAAAGCAAGCCACGGTCAGGTTAATACCACTGTGACCCTGAGCCATAAATATATTTACACATCATTACACATCAGCATACACACTCAAAAGTCTGTCACACACACACACACACACACACACACACACACACACACACACACACACACACACACACACACACACACACACACACACACACACACACACACACACACACACACACACGCGCACACACACGCACACAAATACAGAATCACTCTCAAACACATTGCCACACATGCACGCGTCAAGCTTAATTGAATATTTAATCTATTCATTGACTAACATTAATATGGTGAGAATAGCAGTAATGTGATCAAAGCTCAAATGAAAATGTGAAGCATGACCACACACAGAGGGCAGTGTAGAGAGATCACACACACGCACACACACACACACACACACACACACACACACACACACACACACACACACACACGCACACGCACACGCACACGCACACGCACACACACACACACACACACACACACACACACACACACACACACACACACACACACACACACACACACACACACACACACACACACACACACACACACATACTGTTATGGCCGGCCTTTGCAACCCTTTAGAGAATCAATGGAACGGCCTTTTATTCCAATTAAAATAAAGCATACCATTATTTGAAAATGGTGCACAGAAAGCCACAAAAACATCACAGCCTGTAGGTGTGTAATCAAAATATTTCAAAAACACATTTTCCTTTTCATTTGGATGAAATGACATCTAAATGTCAGTTGACGTGATTGCTTGCCATGGTTGATCTTAGCAAATTACGATATTGATGTAAAACAGAGAAACGCACAGAGCAGGGATTTTGTCGAGTCAACAGACGTTTTGGTGGATCCAGTTTACTCTCTTTTGTGGTAAATGACAGATCAAAATCCAAGCGTTATTTATCTTGTCATCATTCTCCTGCCACCAGGGTGAGGTGTAGAATATTTACCCCTCTGCTTTGAGATCTGAAGTGGCTCCTGTTATTCTTCCTCCACTGCTTGGAGATAGGGCCTGTCTGTGACTGTGTGTTTATGTATTTGTGGCTGTGCTCAGAGCCCTGTTGTCAGAAGGACATGTCCGGGATGTGCCTTTAGGCCCCGGTGACTGGCCTTTATCAGTCTCCTGCTGCCATCACCTCCCCGCAGTCTGTCTGCAGGTCAAGAGGTTTAAGCCTGAGGTCCATTGCTTTTCATCATTCCTGTCCTGTCTCCCCAAATGCATAATTACTACTGCTACGAGTTGAACAAAATCATTTAGCATCAAAGCACATTAAGTGATCGTTACTTCAAAATAAAATGGATAAAAAAAAAACAAAAAAAAAACCCTTATCATCTCAAATGGTTTTATTGCCATGTGCATCAATAGTTGTTCTCCACACAAAAAGTTCAGGAGTGTAATCTCACCCTCTCCTGAGGTCGAAGGAAAGGTCAAGAGGATCTAATCATGAGACATCACGGCACACTTCAACTCTGTCAGACAGCTGAGACTCAGTCAAGCTCGCTTCCAGACAGCTCAGGGTTCAAGAAGCAGACTTGTTTAATCTACATTTATTATTTTCTACATCTTTTTTTTATTATTATTATTGCTGTGGACATCTAAAAGAAAAGGATCTGAATTGATTTTGATTCAGCATTGAAATAAATCATCACAATTCGAAAAAATATGCACAGTTGTCAATTGTGACATGATTGTAGCCAATGACACCAGGAAGAAGGTGAAGACTATAACTAACACTTTTAATTATTAGATATATTTAATGTAGAATGAATGCTATGATATATATATATATGTGTGTGTGTATTACTTGAAAACCACAACTGTAACAGATAAAATGCAAGCAACAAATATATATGTAATCTGAAAATTTATTTTTTCTTTTTTTCTTTTTTCACCGATAAATAAATAAACAGAAGCCAAATACATGAGCGAAACCTTATCATAATTATGTTTAACAAACACATGGACAGAAAAATAAATAAATTTGAAATAATATATACAAATATATATATACAAAAGCACTAGTCTTTATATAAAGGAAATCATTTTTATGTTGATTTGTACCCTTGAAGAGAGACTGAAGAGTCATGAAATCCCCAAAAACTTTCCAAACTTGGCATAGTCAGAGCAAAAATGGTAAATAAATCCCAAAGAGAGGTGTTATAAACTACAATTTGCATTGTATAGGGATGCAATTGTAAAAACCATTGAAATCCTCCCATATACAATGTCAATGTAGTTACACACCACCAAGAAAAAAACAAAAGAAAATGAGCCGAGCACCTTTTTTTCCCCCCCCTCTTCTATCTACAGTACCGCTAAAGCCATGTCGAAGTAATTGCTAAAGGTCAAAAGAGACTGTGTTTTACCAAAACATTTGTGTTTATCATTCAGGACAGATCAATACAATATTGTTGTTTTAAAGAACAAAAGCCAGGAGAGACTTAACACTGACCTTTGGTTCCATTTGCCATTGTGTTCAGAAGGTCTCACAAAACATACAAATGAGGCACGCAGGTTTCTGAGGAAACAAAAGGTTTTTGAAAGTGACTGGTCAATGTTTAACTGTGGAAAGCATGGGGATATGTTTTTTTTTTTTTGGGGGGGGGGTCTGACTAAGCTTTACCTAAGACTTACAAGAAAACATAAACTTGCATTGGTTGCAATTACATTTTTGGTGATACAGAAAATGTATGCAGCTTGGTTGTGCTTTTTGTATTAAACTTATGCGATCCAGTGGTTTTTCAAACCAACAGGAGTTCATTGAATGAAACACCTGCTAAAACATTGTAATGGCACATAAATGGTGCCACGGACAGTGCTATCTCAAGTTTTCTGATAGTTTATTCTTTACTACTGTATATTCCTGAATGTGCATTGTGGCACAGTGACTCTGAGTTTATCTCAAATACTTTCATGGCTATGTCACAAGTCTGAGCTGAAATATCACGAGTATTCTTGCTTCATTGTGAATAACAGCAGGATGAAAACAAGTTGATTATTTTGAGCCGGTTTGCGTACTCACCGTGCTCGACGGGAGAAACACGTTCTTCGTTTGTAACCACACACAGTGGTGAAGTTACGACCAGTTTCATCGTCAGCTGATCACAATTGATTATGAAATCATAGTTTTTATTCA
Organism: Lipophrys pholis; assembly: GCF_963383615.2. NCBI lineage: Eukaryota > Metazoa > Chordata > Actinopteri > Blenniiformes > Blenniidae > Lipophrys > Lipophrys pholis. Next base: position 13,132,648 of record NC_137639.1, on the reverse strand, counting down.
CAAATTAGATAACTTTCTAAATGGTGGAACACAGAAAAGAATTAAGTTTCATTATAAGGGCTTTTCTTATTAAAAATGTTGACCCTCTCTGCTTCACGATCAGGTTTGACACAGGTCGGAGTCCAGTTGCAGCAGGAAGGACAGTTGACATTAAAACGAGCCACATCTACAATTCAAGCTGCAATGATTTGCAATGATAAAAAGTCGCAGCCATATAGAGACGTCCTATGATATTGTGTTTTCAGTAAAAAGAATGTAATGAGGAAAGTTAAACAGTAAATAGACTATGACAGAAAATCATAAGCGTAATAGGTCAGACACTTGTAAATAATTAATGCAGAACAAAGTAAAAGCCTTCTACAAGAACCCATATTAAAGTTGCCTTTTGTACTTGATTTAAATCAATACATTTCCCTTGTAGAACACAAGAAGTTGAGGAGAAGTTAATCCATGTCTGTGCTGGTGTTTTTCTCACTATCAGGAATTATAAACTGGCTGAGCATGTTGCCTTCTCTCCCAGGCTGTCCTTCAACGTGTCCTCCACACATGCTGGAACCAAGTATTTCAGAATGTACGGAGGAAAAACTACAAATATCTGCATGCTAATATGGAGAGGTAAATATATACTTGAAAACTCTATTCAGTGCAGTAATTATATATTTGTACTTTAATTGCCACCTGTTAAATAAATATTGAACATCGTCAATATTGTATGTGTAATTCAACATCATTTGTTTTGTAGTTACATGTGTAACTTTATTGTTAAATTACATTCAAGACATACAGTATTTAGAATGTCCCATTCATTCTCTTCAAGCTCCAGTTTCTGCGCGCGTTTGTGAGGCAGACATATCTGGAGTGGATATTGGTTCTCCGGCAGTATCTCCCATATAAAGTGCGTGCTTATTGTAATTGTACACCTTTGAGAAATCAGTGATCTGAGGTCACATCCAAGACGGGGCAGGTTGTTTTGCACTGGGCACAGAAACAAGTGAAGCTTTGTGTCTGTGCATAGGAGCACGTTGTTACTCATGCACTTGGGGCTGTGAAAGCATTTGCATGCACTTTGAAAATCAAACAATTTCCACTGGTTTACTTTTTGCTACGAAGCAAAATTTCATCAAGTGTGTGGTACATCTCATGGTCTTTTGCAGAAGCGAGAATGAAGGCGGATAGATTCCAAAATAGCTCCTCTAACAAGTCCCGCTGAGAGGAAAAAAGAGACACCTTTGCGGGCCCATTGCTCCTGGGCTACAACTTGTAGTGTGACGACTCAGTAACTCCAACAGGTCGACTTTAGACTATTTGGAGAGTTTTGAGAGACAGCCCGGCCAACTGTAAGGATATGCTCTGACGCGCCGCGTGATTCTCCGTCTGCCATGCGTCTCAATCAAGCCTAATGTCTGCCTCCTTGCTTCTCTATCTTCACCCTTCTCTCTCCTCCCTTCACTTTAGCTCCTCGTTCTAACTGATCTCCTCAGGTGGAAGGAGGGGGATTCATTTTCCATCCAAATTGTGATGAGTCAGCCAAGCGGTGTGTTTTCTACCTTCCTCAGAAATAACAGCTTGAGTCAGCCTACAAGCTGTAGTTCCTCTTGACAACCCAGAGGGAGAGGAGAAAGACAGTGTCTTTGTTCACGAGCTTGTAACTGCACTGGACTGGTTGGGACTGAGTTTACAGTGTCCACAGACTGCCGGGCTAACTGGGACCTCACAGTGGAAAACACTTTTAGTTTTGCCTTATTTTTCAAGCATTCTCCACCATATTTGACAGGTGACATTTACAGACTTCAAATTTACCTTGGAACAAAAAAAACAAAACATATCTCAAACTGAAATAAATATATATATTCTTTCCCTCAAATTTCTTCTGGTAACAATGCAAGTACAAGAATATAATACACAAAAAGTCATTGATTTAGTCATTTTGGATTTATGCAGTGTCTACCCAGAAGTACGCTACAATTTGAATGATTTAGTTTTATTTGGTAGAACATATAATGCCTGTAGTAATGGGCAGAGATCATTGTTTGATCAGATCAGCATTCGGTTTTGTATTTTAACTGATGTCATGAATATAACAAAATCCAATCTCTTTTTTAAACCTTCACATGCTTGAAAAACACCCTCGAATTTCATACTTTTCTATACTGTCAGTGTTAGGGATAGATCTTGCATTAATTATAGTCATATAAGCCACAGTAATGTGTGACTAATATACAACAAGGCTGATTATTTTTGCATTATTTTTGTTTTGGGAAATCAAAATGAATAAAAGTTCCTCCCAGCATGTTCATTGTTCCAAAAATGTTTTCTTTTCCACAAATTTGATCAAATCAGTATACATCAATTTCTGCTTATAGGTCACCAACTACATTTTACGTCCAAAGCATGTAAACCAGAAGATTGATTGAAATTGTAACCGTTGAAATACCTGTTAGTAAACACAATGCTCCTTATTTCTTATGATTTATTACATGTGCAGTGATTGATAACATCAAATCACTATTTATTTCATCAAAAAATACATGAGAGATAAAGACAGATTTTTTCATTTTAGAGCCACTTTTTAAACACCATAAAATATTGTTTATTCAAAGATGCACTGGTTTCATTTTTGAAAACGTTTCTGGCCTCTCAGTAGGGTCACAGTTTTAGAGAAAATACTGAACTGAGGAGGTTTTCAGACAACAGATATGGAAGTCAGTTTTTTTTTCTTCTTTTTTTTTTTTACTGTGTCTGGTCTGGTCAAGGGTGTTGAGGTCTGTCCCTGCATAAGCAGCGTGTGGGACTGGTACAGTGGCTGCGGCTGAGTGATCTGCCTGCTCATTAAGGCCCTGGCAAGCCCATTTGGCCTGCTCCTGTAATGGGAGCCTGTACTATGTCAGAAACACTTATTTGCTCCACAGCCATCACAGAACATTAACATTCACGACAGCCCATCACATGAAGGAGGGTGAGAGGGGGGTCAGATGGGTGTCTGAGAGGGTTTGCTCCCACACACACAAGCACACACACGCACGCACGCACACACGCACGCACGCACACACACACACACACACACACACACACACACACACACACACAGGGCCTGCAGGCATCTCTCATGCACACACAGTGGATTCATAAACAGAGACACAAACATAGCGCATGTTGCACATTACACCAACCCGGACCATGCCTAAACTCATGCATATGCAGCCTTTTATGTACGAACTCCTGCATCCATGTGCACAGACATTCACTTACACAATTCCATTCTCTTAACACACCTTTGTGAAGATCACACACACATACGTGCACATTTCAAAACCTCGCTTTCTCTCACACACACTCTAGGAAACATGCAATCAGCCCTCTAAGTAAAGGTCACATTTGCAATGCAGGTGACTCAAGCAGAAGGCAGAAGGTAATTGGCTGACGGGACGGGGAGCACTAATACCTTGTCTCTAAAAGATTATGTGATGGATGGGAAATGCTTGGCATTGGGGTAATTAGATGTGTTTGGGGGAGACTAGACCGGGCCAAGGCCTCCACTTAGGGAGAGTGGAAGTGATGAGGGAGGGGAGCAGTCAAAGAGGGTGGGATGGTTGAGTAACAAAGGTTACACGAGGCCGGCGTTAAATTAAAGTGATCAGGAAGACAAAAAGACAGGAACAGAGAGAGAAAGTTGAATTCAGCTTTAGATTTCAGGGAGGGAGATTTCAGTAGCATGTTGTGACACAAACTGTGACTGCAGTGGAAGTGAGGCTTCACTTTGGCCCACATTAAAAGTTAATTTGCTTGAATTGTTAACTGTTCTGAACTTGCTGTGCACCAGATATGTTTTGTTTCTCAAGATTGCCAAACATCCGATTGTGATGTCTGAAACATGCTAGTTACTGGTGGTCCTGCTATTGATTTGGTAGAGGATTTGGTCCTGGGCTGAATTGACCTATCATCACCAAAACAAGTTCAGAGGGGAAGTCACTCAGGTCGTTGATTCAGAATTTTAATATGAACAATTAACGTCTAGTGTCATCCCTTGAAAACAGCAGATGTGTTTATTGTTGGCCTTTATTACCTGTCCTTTCTCTTCTTGGACCTGTTACTGCTCTCTCCTAAATATAACTGTATTTTGAAAAAAGTAAAAACTACATTAACCGTTTGCATGTATCCACCATACTTAATGGAGGACTTGGATTTTGAAGTGATTGAGATTGAGATCATTAAATGTATGCATCACAACTAAATATACTGTAATACATACAACATTTTATCATAGAAAACGATGTGAAGCACACATGCAGGGAAGGAGAGGACACACAGGATAGGAGAAGAAAGCTGAGCGCAAAGCATTCTAATTGAAGTGGGCCAGCTGTGGTGGGGTGAAACCCTTTAAGACACATACATTATTTACATAGTGTGTGTAGCTGTGCGGGCCTGTATAAGTGTGTGTGTGTGTGTGTGTGTGTGTGTGTGTGTGTGTGTGTGTGTGTGTGTGTGTGTGTGTGTGTGTGTGTGTGTGTGTGTGTGTGTGTGTGTGTGTGTGTGTGTGTGTGTGTGTGTGTGTGTGTGTGTGTGTGTGTGTGTGTGTGTGTGTGTGACACCCCATCTGCATTGCACCTCCTTTGGAGGAATATATTCCATCACAGGGTATTCAAGTGGAAACAAAGACTCCAGCCATTCTCCATACAGTGGACAAAATGAAAATATTGTCATTGACACTGTATTTATGTACAACTGTGATCTTTTTTGAGGCGTATTTGTAGTAATGAAATACAATCTTGTTCAAAAATAAGTAACTGTAAGTTGAGTATATTTCAGGATGAATATTTATGGGAATTCATCTATGTTGCAATAAGTACTATAGAAATAAACTCACATTAAGTTATGGTTCCCTGCTAACCTTGAAATATATTATGTAAAAATGGAGACATACATACAGCCAATTCCCAAATTGTCCCTCCTTAATTTCCTGAACTGCAACCAAGATATCCTTCACCCTTACATTTATGTAGTGGTACAATACATTAGTACACTGTCAGTACAAGTCACATGTTTGCTGCAGGTTGGAACCTGAAGCTTTACCTTTATTGGTTTGATAATTAAATGCTAGAAATGACACAAAGGCTAATTAAAATGACAAAATACAGCATAATGATACAAAGTCTGAGATTTTCTTTCTTTTTTTTTCTGTCTTGTCTGTGATATTTCCATCCTGCCTCCTCTCCCCTGCTCTCCCTTTCCAGCAGGTTATTGCTGCTGTGTGCAAATAAGATTAGCAGGTTGTATTTTCTCAGGTCCCTGCACTGAAACAGTAAGCCTGGCTGTGTATATAATTAGAGAGAGATTATGGCAAGGCCACTGCCAACGACCATGGCCAGCTGACATTTTGTGTGTGTGTGTGTGTGTGTGTGTGTGTGTGTGTGTGTGTGTGTGTGTGTGTGTGTGTGTGTGTGTGAGCTGGCCGTGGGTTTTTTTGCGGTGGCCTCTCCATAATCTCTGTGTGTCTCTGTATGTGTGCACAGGACCACAGGTGATGTTTGAAGAGTGGCAGAGCCAGAACAACACATAATGACAATATGGTGTCTCTGGAAAGATGTATATGAAACGTCCATCTGAAAACATCTGCACTAAGTGAATGAAGTTGTGATTTATAAAATGATAAAAGTTTAGAAAGGCATGATCCACCCTTATCATGGCTCAGATGAAAAGGACGCACGTCGTCCCTCGCCAAGATGGAAATGTGTTAATTTGCTTGTTAGTGGTTGCCCTTTGTTACTCCAGGCTTCAATCACAGTGTAAACATGCGGTCCTGTGAACTTGGCAGGTGCCTGTAGCTCGTATCTACCCTTCTCATGGCCCGAGTGTTTGACTGGTGACTCCATCGATATCCTGTTTATTCAGTCTGCATCGGAATAATCACTTCAGTAAATGTGGGATATTTTGCAGGGTTTATAGGTTTGTAGGTCAGAACGCTTTCAGCGGCACCAGATCATCACTATTTGTCTCAATAATACAGGGATATGGCCATTAATACCAACCAGCAACCGATAAAGGATAATAAACTGAACCTCGGTCTGCACAACATGATCGTGAATCCCATTCTAATTTCACTGTACATCCTATTTCAATAATGTAAGATGATTTTGAGACTATACGTTCCAATTTTTATTCATAGGTGATTGTTTTCCATGTACTATTCCAATGCTAACAATACCATTAAAATCTTATTTCTAAAAGGACGACTCAGTTAAAAACACTTGCTCCTTTCACAACAACTGCAAAAATTTTAAAAACAGTTCTTTTCTCTTCCCCCATTTCTTTTCTTTTGTGTGTGTGTGTGTGTGTGTGTGTGTGTGTGTGTGTGTGTGTGTGTGTGTGTGTGTGTGTGTGTGTGTGTGTGTGTGTGTGTGTGTGTGTGTGTGTGTGTGTGTGTGTGTGTGTGTGTGTGTGTGTGTGTGTACTTCCCATCACTCCATGTTGCCTGAAAGTCACTAAATAATAGAAGAATTATGGGTATTTTATTCAGCCATCTTTCATGCTCAGTTTCACACAAATTTGCGCTCACAGCGTTTGTTTTGTTTTTTTTGTTTGTTTTTTTTAAACCGAATGAAGAAGTGAAGCGGTTTGCCTTCCAAACAGACACCTCACCACTCACAACTCAACCTTCCTGCAATTAGTTTTCATTGAATACTATTGATTTTCACCCCCTTTCAATTACATACACAAAAGTCAACCACCCAGATGTTTGTAGTCATTAGGAGCTACTCTTTGTGTCTTCTTCAATACTAATTATGTCGAGCTGCTGGTGGCTCTTATCTTCCCCGCTTGGAAGAAGAAGAAGAAGAAGAAGAGGGGGAAAAAAATGGAATCACTACATGCACCAGTGGAGATCTGGGGTCCTGTCGCGTGTGTGTATGTGAGCGAGTGTCTGAGCACATGGCTATCTCTCCACCATGAAGCCTATGGAGAATACACCTAATAAAATAAATATGACTAGGATCAAGAAGGGAAAAAAAAAAAAAAAAGAAAAGTGGAAAGTGTTTGTCCCATGGCACGCTTCTCTGCGAGCGCGTAATGTATTGTATTTTATGTGGCCTGGCATTCCTTCTGCATTGTTGAAGGATTGTTTCCAGAAATGTCTTGGTTGTACTTAATTCTAGATAAATCCAAACATTTGATGGCTATTTCGTTGAAACAGAATTTTCTATCAAAATCTAAGGTGAAAAAAAAAACAAAAAAAAAAAACTGAAAGGAAATTGGATTTACAAATTTATCAATAAAATATGAGTTTAGTTTCGATTATAGCCAACCAACAGTTATTTTCCTCCTCCCTTCTGTGTTCATTAGTAAAAATGTTACAGATTAGAGTGGCCAGGTCTCTGTGTTTGCTCTAACCTCTGTCCTGTATTTACTCATCCTCGAAACAGGAATGCTCTGCATATGTACAGAACAGATTTGGCCAGCACCTCTGAGCTGGATCATTATGCCCTTCCCTCTGCATGGCAGTGGTTCAATGATAGCTCTGTACATGAGAGGGAATTGGCCATATTATTGCACCGACATGCAGAAGCTGACTGAGGTGAAAATCTTACACTCTTCCATTCATCGTCAATTATCTCACTAAACAAACTGCACCCTGTGAGTTCATTCCTACTGAGGTGCCTTCAGCATTTACCTACGCTGAGCTTTGACATGCATACCGTTTCCATTAGTGATCATGATTGTATTGGCTCACATAATAGACATGGATCAATACTCTTTCAGCGTATTCTACTCAATGTTGATATTTGTCTAAGCTAGTTTAATCTTTTGATTATGTTTTTGGGATTGTTGTGTGCAGTATATGTTAATCCAGAGGTTTCTATAGGCACATCCAAAGATTGTTCAAAGAATCTACAAGCAAAGAGACATATTGTGTGCTTGACAGACAAGCAAGGCAAAATCTGGCAGTGTGTTTTGATGGAATTTGTATGAATTGACTTTGAATGAAAATACCCTTCAAACCTTACTCAGGCTCTTGTTGACTATTTAGACAACTGGACAAAATACAACATGTATATATGTATATATATATATAGACCAAGCTCACTTTTGTGTTTTGTTGCCTCAACACCTTGAATTAAAACAAATGTTTTTGGGTTTTTTTGGTTTGTTTTGTTTTTTTGAGGATGAAATAACAGAAAATGTTAATGTTCCCCTAACATAATACTTTGTAGAGCCAGCAATTTGCAGCAATCACAGCTGCAGGTCATTTTTGATAAGCCTCCCTGAGCTTGCCACATTTTGCCACTGGGAATTTTGCCCATTCCTCAAGAGAAAACTGCTTCCGCCCCTTTAGGTTTGGTGGTTTGCACATGTGAACAGCAATCAATTGGCTTTTAGGTCTGACCATTCCAACACATTACTATGTTTCCCGTTAAACCACTCAAGTGTTGCTTTGGCAGTATGCTTTGGGTCATTGTCCAGCTGGAAGGAGAACCTCCGTCATGTCTTCTCAAATCACGTACAGACTGGTACAGGCTTTGTTCAAGAAAACTCCTGTATTTAGCACCATCTATCTTTGCCTCAACTCAGACCAGTTTCCCAATCCCTGAAATGCCCCCACGGCCCCACAGCGTGATGCTCCCACCGCCGTGTCTCACTGTGAGGATGGTGCTCTTGGGATGTGTTGGAGGCGGACAGTGTTTTCCTTGATGGTCGAAAAGTTCAATTTCAGTCTCATTTGACCAGAGCACCTTCCCTCATAAATTATGGGAGTCTCCCGCCTGCCTGTTTACAAACACAGCTGAAAGTAAAGTCTTTCTTTTGGCCACTCTTCCATGAAGCCCAGCTCTACGGAGTGGAGGCTTATTGTGGTCATATGGACAGACACTCCAGCCTCTGCTGTGGGACTCTGCAGCTCCTCCAGGGTAACCTTTGGTCCCTGTGCTGCCTCTCTGCCCTATGCTCTATGCCCTCCTTGCCCGGTCTATCTGTGAATAATGTACAGAAAAATCACCAGTTACGAGTCGAGCAGCTTCACAATTGGCTGTGTTTTTACATATGACTTTTCCTACACTTCTGCCACGAGAGGATTGACATCTGTAAAGCAGAGCCATTTCTTGCTATAGGTGAACTAGGCAAGTGCCTGGGGCCCCAACTTCACTAGGTGCCCACAAAACTCCTCATCTGAATAACAAGGGTTAAGTTTATCCAAAGACCTGCTTGTTACCATTGCTTTTGGCGTATATAATAATTACTTGTGAATGTGGTGTAATTTACATGGGGACACGTTACTTATCACTCATGCCACACATTTACATATGCTATCACTGGTACAGTGAATTAAAGAAAGTTTATTTTAAGATATTTGCTGATTGTTTCTCTTGGCTAAACATTTATTTTACTTGTCTGCACCCTGCCCCACAATGGCAGTCAGAAAGAATGAACCTGTGAGCCTGATCTCAGGGCACAGAAACCCTGATGTTGTAGATATGAATCCTCTCAGGGCAGAAATAGAACAAAAATCATTTGTTAAAAAAAAAAAAAAAAAAAAAAAAAGGGAGACAATTGTGAAGCTGCATGACATAAGAGGTGATTTGTGTTTATTTTCAGCACTTGTAGTCAAATGCATATGCTTTTCAACTGTGAATATCTGTGTATGCATTCACAAATCTTGTACACATTTTAATACAGATTAGCAGATATCTTTACACATTTTAAAAACTAATTGCGGACAGACAAATTTGAGACAACTTTGACAGATTCTGCTTCACACGGATAAATTGTTTTACACATTGACAAATGTCCCTTTGGACAGACAGATTCAGATACACAGACAGCTCTCCATAGGCAATGACAAATAGTCTTGCTAGAATCATGCTCCCACTCCCCCATCGCAAAGCTGTTTTGTTTTTTCTCAAAACCTTTTCATTTACCTTTTAAATAGTGACACATTTGTAAGGAAGGTGAGCTGTGGAGGCGATCTGGCCAGTTCTTCATAGGAACAACCCACATACTCACCTCTGCTACTCATCCCACAAATGCAAGAGGAATAAGAAGGTTTGCCAATGATATAAGGTTTATTGTCATGAAATATTGAAAAGAAACTATCTACCAAATACACTTTTCTAAATTTTTTTTATTTTTTGTGTATTGTTTACATCGGTGGCATGTGTTTATTTTACGTGTGTGTGTGTGTGTTCTTCTTTCTTTCTTTCTTTCTTTCTATGAAAATGCGTAATGTTTTTGTAGAAGCCAATTTGCTTGACAGCAGAAGTCAATGTTGAGCACATATTTGAATGAGTGCTGACTTATTGTCCTGTCACCAATGTGTGATAATTGCCCTTTGAATAACTTTCTTCAGAGTCACACTCAAACATTACTCAAACATGTTCTACTTTCAGGCACCACTTCATTTTATATTTCTGAGCTATTTCTTGACCAAGCCTGCTCTTTGAATAAAGGTATATAGAACTATATTTATGGAAAAACATGAGTCATTATTAAGCTTCAACAGAAAGAAAACTGTGGTCACTGTTCATTAATTCTGTTGCACTTTTTGCCGTTGAACTTTGTTTAACAGAGCTTAAATAGGCTGCTGGGCACTCTAGCAGAGAAAAGGATTGCCACTGTTGGAAGCTTTATTTGTGTTTCTTTCACTCACACTCTGACACCGGCTCTCTGTCATTTGTTATCGCTGAAGGTTAGCTTTCAGTTTTCCCTTTGACAGCTAATTAGAATTACTTGTTTGACAGAAGCACAGATGTGTCTCAGGTATAGGTCTAATACATCAACTTTAAAATAGATTCATGAGAAAACTCTTATCCGTTGGATCAAAGTCAGAGAAATCCTCTAATTATGATGAGGTTTGGACTGAGTGTCTCACTCTCTCCTCTTCCTGACGCTCCCTTGATCTTTCTGTCGTTGACTCTGCCATCTATCACAAAGTGTTCCTTTGATAATTACATGCCAAAATGACTTAAAACTCCACTGCTAGGTGTAAGGCATTACAGCCTGAATGACATGCCAAGTCACCCTAAGGACTTTTTAACAAGGTAAGTCAGGAGTATGCCATGCAGTCACTCATTCTGTTGCACAATTGTTCAGCAACACCTAATTACAGCCTTTCATAATCCTCCGGCTCGTTATTTCGACTAAACAAGTTCACTGTGAAAGCCACAGTGGCATTCTGCCATCCCCCTGCCTCCGTGTGTGTGTGAGTGAGTGAGTGGGGAAATAGAGGAAACATGCAGGTAGAAAGTAAGGAAGAGACATTCTGCCACTCAGTGAAACAGATAATTAACTGATGTACACCACAGCGGAGATTTATTTTATTATTTCGACAGATTCAGTGGGCAGGGAGGATCCTGCCTTTGTGTTTGTCAGGTGATGGAAATGAGACTTCAGGAGAGAGAGGCAGCGGGGAAATAGAATGTTGATGGGCCAAATGCCAAGCCACAAAGTCTCTGGTGAGTTCCTCTTTGAGACACTGTGTGCACAAGTGTATCCAAAAGTGTGTGCGCTTGTGTGTGTGTGTGTGTGTGTGTGTGTGTGTGTGTGTGTGTGTGTGTGTGTGTGTGTGTGTGTGTGTGTGTGTGTGTGTGTGTGTGTGTGTGTGTGTGTGTGTGTGTGTGTGTGTGTGTGTGTGTGTGTGTGTGTGTGTGTGTGTGGCAGCGCAAACCCCCAGAACAAGCCAGCCGAGCCTGAATATTTGGCACCTGCAGTTCATGTGTTAAATGTTGGGCATGGTTGTCACCGTGTATAGATGTGTGTTGAACTTGCTTAGCATGTCCCATGGACACTTGCACACTTTGTATACTTTTACACAGCATGTCCAGGTTGGGCCCGGCTCACAGGCACAGACCGGTTACTTCCGTATTGATGTTTAAGTTTGGGGAACTCAGTGGTGAGTGAGCTTTCATGTGTGTGCCAGTGTATTTCTATTGAATACAGTTGTAAGGAAGGAAACCCGTTTAAGAGAACGTACTCGTCCTCATGAAGACAAGAAGGAAAGTTGCCGGTGATACATTTATTAGATTTTTATTGTGCAGATAGGTGTGGGTCTGCGTGTGTGTCACAAACAGCATGCCATCAGGTCAGATATTTGACCTGACATGCACACATGGATGTATATATGTTTGTGTGTGTGTGTGTGTGTGTGTGTGTGTGTGTGTGTGTATTTCTCATCTTTGGCATAATTTGGAATCTCACAGCACTGATTAAGCCTGGCTTTGATGTAGAGTCCAAAAATCTGGCCCCACTTCCTCTTTTTTGAGGAAAAATGTGGTTTGACAGTCACAGTGGCAGTTATATTGGTTGTATGTGGGTTTTAGGCTTGTTGAATTAGTATTAGACACATAACTGTGGTTAAAAGGTACAGGGAACAGGCTTTAGGAAAAGCATAAATAGACGTGAAGCCTTGCATTTGATACTATAAATCACTATTTTTAGACTGTTTCGTCTCAAATTGTAAGTTTCTGGAAGAGATGTGTAACCACTACATAAACCAAGAGTTGCTTGGCGATTATTTGGTAAAGATGGTAATGGCCACTTAAAAGCTTGAGGTGTGCTCTTTGTTGCATTTCTAACCACACAGACTCATTATTAAGTGCTTGGGGTTAGTTTGAGGTTACTCTTTAAGTTTATAAGCTGCCTCACAGTTCGCTCTCTCATTCATGTTTGTAAAAGCCACAATGTGAAACCCAAATACCTTAGATACCTTTAACGAGATGAACAAGGGTTTACAAGGAGGCAACATGTTAGTTAGTATATAAAGCAACAGCGACCTCTGTGGTTAGAAAACCGAACTTCAGCCTGAAATTGAAATTGCACAACTTGAATGTAAATCAAACATGAGCTTACAGGCTGATGTCAAAATTGTCACCTGCTTTATTGAAATGCTGTGTCACGTTTAAATCTATTATATTAAAGAAAAAAAACTTAGATGTTTTTATGTTAAGAGAATTCTTGATGCAAAAAGTCACTTTTAAAGTTGGAAAGGGCAGGCAGTTCTTCGTCAAAATATGTGCCTTAACAGACAAAATGAAGGGTTTAATGTGTCAAAGGGGAATGGGCATCACTCTGTCTGTGTCTTTACCTCCTCCTGCATTCAATGTACAAAAGCTGTCTCTTTGTCTGTCAGTCTTGTTTGTCCATCTCTGTGTCAATCATAGTGCTTCTGTGTGTGTGTGTGTGTGTGTGTGTGTGTGTGTGTGTGTGCATGTGCCTGTGTGTGTGTGTGTGTGTGAGGAACAGAGAGAGACCGACTGTCAGACTGTCTGTCACCACTGATACTACCAGTTTGCTGGAGGGGAAACATCGAGGTATTTCTGCTTGACCGTACAGCTGCCCAGCCAGAGACGGCCTCTTTTCCTGCTTGGCCCCTCTGCGGACAGCTGTGTGGGCATGAGTGTGTGTCAGTTTGTGTGTGTGTGTGTGTGTGTGTGTGTGTGTGTGTGTGTGTGTGTGTGTGTGTGTGTGTGTGTGTGTGTGTGTGTGTGTGTGTGTGTGTGTGTGTGTGTGTGTGTGTGTGTGTGTGTGTGTGTGTGTGTGTGTGTGTGTGTGTGTGTGTGTGTGTGTGTGTGTGTGTGTGTGTGTGTGTTTAAGTCAGGGAAAGCAAGACAATGTGTAGCTGGTTGGACAGTGATTTCGGAATCTGTTTCACCCTCAGGTGACTGTCAAGCTGTCAGAAAAGCAGGTTTGTTCCAGCTCAAGATGTACCTCAGCATGTTTATATTTGCAGTTATTTTCCCCCTTTGAGTGCGAACATCTTGTTGACAACGCTGTACATAGAGAGGCCGGACAGGTAAATAAGTCACACAACTCTTCGGATCAGCAGGGGGGAATTTCGAGAAGCAGGATTAGTTGGATAGCCAGAAGAGCAAATATATTTCACTCTTGGAGATTTTTGCTTTCGAAAATATATACATATTTAGGGCTTTCTCCATCCATCCAAGGCAATCAAACCTTGTACAGGCAACAACACACGCTCATTCACATCAACTTTCAATTCAAATACACCAGTTCAACTAATAAGCGAGAACTGACGTGCCCAGAAAAAAATGGCAGCATCCACACATATGAAGAACATGCAAACTCCTCAGAAAAATGTTCCTACTGCTGTGATGCAAGAGTGCAAATCACCATAAAGGCCCTGTTTCACAGCTTTTAAAATTGAATTGAGGAAAACTTATATGTGCTTTAAACTTCTGACTGATTATAAACAATCCGACAAAGGTATGTAGCAGGAAAATTCTGATTTAACAGTATTAAATTAACTCAAGCTGCACAAGATGGTTATATTTTGCTTGTGACTACTAATCTAATTTTCAGTCAAAGGTCCTTTTCAGTCCAATGTGTTCAGATTGAGCCCAAAGCATGCAGCAGATGTAAAAGCAATATATCTGGGCCATCCATGTGGTTTATCACTCTGCAGATAATAATGAGCCTCTTAGTTTGTCGTCATACACAAGACAATCTACTGTGTGCATTGTCTCCTGGCCCTGGGTGAGCGTGCCCTACCCATCATTACCCTGATCCCTCCAGCAACAAGGACAAAGTGAGCAAAGGCCCCTTTCTCACAATACCTTTTACCTATTAATGGCTATGCAGCGGCGTTTTCTCTAATACACAACAGTAAATGTAACATAAACACATTTTGTTGCCAACAAACAAAGAGGTTGGTTGAACAACAGAAGAAAATTGTCCATTTTTATCATCCAGAAATGTAATGAATGAAAGCATGTGAGATTAGCGCTGGGTTTTGTTCAAGCCTGTTATCAAAGAGAAACAATTGTGCCGGAAGATGAGGAAAGCTTGTATGCAACAGAAAGTTTTTGTTTTTCAAAGCCTACCCTGCGAGTCACTTGGGGAAACAATCGCCCTGACACAGGTCCATTGTTTCTGGGCGGGTAGAAATACAAGTGGCCTAATGTGCCTGTTGTTTGAGATTTCTGGCTCTCGGAGCTCATCGCTTCCCAGAAGATAGGTGATCAAAGATAGAGACAACAGGATGCCAAAGTCATATCGCAGAGAATGTGAGGATTTACATCTGCACTCCTCATGAAAGCCGAAGCTTCTGCACTGACGCCCCGAACTGCCCGCACGGGCTGAGCAGAAGATGTGTGTATCTACACAATGGATTTCAAGCTCCAAATCAGTCTCTATGTGAGAAACACCTATGGGAACCTAAACAACAAAAAAGGCAATATCAACATTTCCACACAAAGGACCAAATAACAGAATTATGCTTTCAGAAACCTCTATGTTGGAAGGAAACAAATGGAAATGCACAATCCCACATAAGCATACATAGTCAAAGTTGCGCAAACACACAGCAGAGCACATGCACATATGCAGTCACCGAGCGCGGAAGGGATTACAATATTTCCCCCCTCAGCCAGATTAGACAAGATCAAATTATTTCCCTTCGGCGATGCCAGTTTTCTGCTGTCTAATGCCGGCTTTTCAAACAACACAAGGTTTATTGTGGGCAGCGCATAAAGCAGCAGATTTCAAATTCCTGTCAAATGCGGTGTGATAGAATACTGTAGCTCCTCTCGCATTGAGCAGGAGGAGGCCTACGCAGGCCACTTACACTGGCTGCAGCTAAGCTGTTTATGTCCCCCATTCAGCAGTTACACAGGCCAGCAAGTGTAAACACAACAGTATCTTTTTAATTGTGCTGTTTCAAGCCTCGCTTCTCTGTTGAATTAGAGAGCAGACCACTCTCTGTCTCTCCCCTAGTCTAGCAGATTAGGGGCCTTGCTGTAAGGAAATGCCGGGGTGGCTCAGTTTGGGTTGTCACCGAATCAGCTTAAACTTCCCTCAGCAAGCATGGCAAAGAGCGATAACAACCGCACGCTTGTTTGTGGTGCATAGATGCTGCGGCAGGGGTGGCTGGGAGGAGGCGTGTGCGTGCATATGTTTGTATGTCCAGCAGACTTTTCTGCTTGTTGTCCTGTTATTTGTTAGAAAGGCCGGAGATAAGAAGAGACAGAGTGAGCAAAAGAGACAGAGATACATAGGTACCACCGTGTGTGTGTGGGTGTGTGTGTGTGTGTGTGTGTGTGTGTGTGTGTGTGTGTGTGTGTGTGTGTGTGTGTGTGGGTGTGTATACCTTTGTATGTATAAGTGTCTGATAGAAAGCGATTCAGAGATATTGAGTTATTCCTCAAGCAGTTCATGAAAGTCAATGGTGAGCACACACAGGATAAAGCCACATGAGCGCAACAAATCACAGAGCTGGTCAAAATTGTTTTATTTTAATGGGAATTTAAGATATACCTCAAAATGAACAACTAACAATTTGATAATATATATTTACAAATTTTGTTCTACTTCTTCATTAGATGGCCCCTTCAACAGGATGTGTCATTCCTCCAAATGAATATAAAACAATGACTCACTTACTCGATTCAACTGACTTCTATCCATCTTCTATTCTGCTTGATCAGAGTCTAGCTCTCTCGCTGGCTGTGGATGAAGGCGATGAATCCCCTGGACAGACGGGCAATAACACAGACTCACAATCACACCAACAGGCTTTGGTTTTTGGACTGTTTGAGGAAAACCCCTTGCTATAGCAAAGAGAGAACATGCAAACCCCACACAGTCAGGCCATTTGGTCGCTGGGTTTCAAAACAGTTCAGGCCATGGTGGAGGAGTGAGGCGCAATCAAACTAAGATTTTCTGCATGAGCACCAGTATCCCCGGCACAACCCAAACACAAGCCTGCAAGGTTAGTTGGTGACTCTAAATTCTCTGATGGAGTGGTGATATTTTGAATGTTTACCCTGCTGTTCACCCACCATCACTGGTTCCAGCTCTCTGCAACCCTAAAGTGAATAAAGCAGATATGATGTGAATAAATACCGTTTGTTTGAAGAAAATATTTGAAACGACCAAGACATGTCTTTTGACTCAGTTGATACTGAAACATGTTATTTGAGACCACAGGTTTGTAAGTTATTCTCATAATATGTTTTCTATCTGATTCTCCATCCCAGGCATTATAATGTTGGCCACGATGCATTTTTCATCACACCATGTGCTTTTGTAGAATGATCAGCTGGAGTTAAATTGGTAAGGACATGAGGGTTTGAAAAATTTAAATGTTGTCTTTGAAAGACTGGGGTTGGGGAAATAACCCTGGCTGTGGAAATGCTTAACCTTTTATGTATTAAGAGTCGTATAGAGGAGACAAGCAATCTTGTATTCTTGAAGGAATAGTGTTAAAAGAAGTGAAACAAACAGAAACTTCTGTTTTATTTTATTTTATTTTATTTTTTTTAAATGTACTTCATTGTGGGTTCCAATATTTTAAGATCATGAATTTTAGTATTGAGTACAAATGAACTTTGTATATCACATTATCTCATTATTTACACAGAGTTTTACATCAGGATCTGTAGCCTGACTATAGAGCCTTCTTATTAAGATTAAATATGACACTATACTGCTAACAACTCTCATCTTGTGGTAAATATAACACGTTTCAGTCTTCAGGAGCATCACCAACAACAATTTGATTGAATACGTTTGAGATGATTTTCTGTCTTTGATGCTATAAGGCCACTGGTTGAACTGTTTAATGTCATTAAGTTTAAGGTTATATTGATGTAAATGAAAAAAAAAAAAAAAAAAAACGCCTTTTTGTGTGTATCTCACCTGTGCAGATCTTAGAAAACATCTTTCATTGCGTTGATTGTTGCACGTCACAGATGTGCTGTCAGTTAGGAAGAGGGTGTTTTAAAATACATATATTCAGCAGAAAAATTGAATTTTTATTAATAATTTCAAAGGCAGAGAGAGAAAAAAAATCTGATTTGAAGAGCACTGAGGTGATGCCTATTAATCCTCGTCTATCCGACAGCAGCGTTGAAAAAGGTAGAATTGTGAAATGACAAGCTCCTAAAAAAAGTGAATGAGCACACTTGAACGATTTCAACTACAGCTCCCCTCAACCATGCCCGTGGTTTTGAAAAGGAGGCGAATATGGGTGAATTCTGTCTGTAGACTGACGCAAAACCAAGTGGACAGGCAGGTAATAGGAGGGTGATGCGGAGGGGTAGAGAGACAGGCATGGAGCAATCATGAAAATGAATGCAAATAGAGGCAAGAGCAGCCATGGGAGGTCCAGGAGCTCAGGAGAGGATGTACTTTAAGAAGAGCTGTGCAGAGAGCACGGTAAAGCATAACCTTGCCAGATTCAAATAAACAGATTTATAATGCTTTTCCGCTCTGTAAACAAAGATGTCATTTTACCGTTTATAAAAATGCGTGTTAAGATCATGATTTCTGTTCAGAGAAGATAACTTTGGTTAATTGTTCAGTTTACTGAATAACACACCTAATTTATAAGTGTTGCATCAAGTATTCACCTGTTTTGCAGGCTATGTGCATCTGTAATGTCACTTTAAAACCTTTTCTTTTATTCCGCTTGCAACACTGCATCACGTCCACCTTCTTTTTCAATAACGTTGCTCTTTTATTCAATGGCACCTTTCTTTGCCTCCTTCCTCTCACTTCCCAGTGATACTTATTTTTTTCCTGTTCCTCTTCTCTCCATCTTCCCCGCCTTGGTTTACCGTATTCTTTCTCCTCCGGTGTGCCTTTCCTATCTCCTCCTCTACCCCCCCCCCCCCCCCCCCCCCCCCCCTCTCTCTTTCCACACAGCGTGGATTGCAGGGTAGCAGCTTTTCTGCTCAGTCGTCCCAGACTGACAAGTACCTTAAAAAACCCTGTCAGTTTAAAAACATGACGTCCCGCGACCTTCCCAGCATCCGGCGCCCGGGCCCAATAAACGAATGGAAATATACATCAAAGCTGTGGGTATGTCCATGTGTGCATGGGTGAGTTGTTTTCCTCTGCACATGAAGGCAAAACAATAAAAGTAAAAATAAAAATAAATAAATAAAAATAAATATACACAACTCACGAAAAGGAAATAGGTCATATTTACCACTGATATTTATATTTAGATATTTTAAAGCAACACTATATGTTCTTATACTCTGCTGACAGACACATTAAATAGTAAACACATGCGTCATTGCCACCCTGTATGGCAAACACAGTCAAAGGCGAAGTGGTCCTTTGCAGTTCGCCCGAGTGAAGTGACTTTCCCAATAACTTTGGATATAGTGATGGTTGGGGGTCCTGATGAAGTGTTGCCAAACATGCATACATAAGTCCTCTGTCTTCCCCTCTCACTTATTTGCCCTCTTTCCCTACACCACAGGTCCTGGCTGTCCTGCAGCTTTGAACATCTCAGCTTGTGGTTCCAGATTAATAAAACAGGGAATTAATGAATTTTGGATGAAATCTTCCCAGCTGGGGGTAGGTTGTGCCTCATTAATGCCTGTATTATTGATCAGATTAAAAACCTCCGCTTCCTCTGGTACCAAACTGTTAAAACTTAACCCCCCTCCCGCCCCCCGCCTCCACCAGCCTCCATAAAGAATTCTAATTGCACGGAGGTAAAGGACTGATCGCTAATTGAGCATATTTTCAGACAAATCAGCGTCATGGTTTGACACTAAAATGAACGTCTTTAATATGCATGGGGCCTGTCACACATTGTTAGCATGGTAATGTTGTGGAAAAGATTAAGAAAGGTCTAATAAAATCGAAAAAGGCTTTAGGCTATATAGCCACAGGCCTCATGAGACCGCTGAAGGAAAAAAAACTGGGAGGAAATATACACTTTGCGATAAATTAATATTTTATATGCAATAGTGAAATAAAAAGGTGGTAATGCTGATAGTAATCATGGATAAGTTGCTCCGGTTACAACCTCAACTGGTTGCAGTAATAATGGCATAATGAAAGGAGGAAGTCATTCAACATTCATACTGCGTCAACCACCAAGGGAACAAATTCCATCTGAGTATGGACATACATCACAGGACAAACACACAAACATTAATCTTAAATACATGTTTCGGACTCTCCCTGTGCATGAATCTATTCACGCAGAAAGAGAACATGCAAACTCCAAGCCCTCGAACGGAGGATATTCTCTCTGAGGACAGAGTGCTAACCACTACAACACCGTATCACATTTCATGTGTCTTCCAGTTTTTTTTTAAAAAAAACTTTATTTTGGCAGCCAAATTTGTCAACAAATAAAAACATTGTATATTTTGCTTTCTTTTGTGTGGCATTATTGAAATTGAATTTCTGGAAATCTGCAAGCTGGAACTTTTTCTTTACAACCAAATGTAATTTTTCGGCCAACATTTCCTCGCTTTATTTATTTGCCATAAAGATTTTTTAAAAAAGAAGCATTTTCATGTTTATGTTGCCAGCATGCCTGTTGATTTTATTTACATGTTTTTCGAATTGATTAATCTGTAAATCAGTTACAGGCCAATAAATAAGGATTTCCCCACGAGATTTCCAATTTCCAAGCTTTAAATCCGCGTCTCCGATTATGTGTTTTTTATATATATACATATATATATATATATATATATATATATATATATATATATATATATATGTATATATATATATAGATGCCATCATCTATTAAAATCAACATCAGCAAACTTTGCTACTTAGTGTGAAACTAAATAAGTGCATCATGTGAGCTTTAACAGCATGATTTTCACTCTTAATGCCTGATGAGAGGATCATTTGATGTGATGAAGTGATGATTCAACAGAAGAGGGATGTGCACATTCTTCTGAAATAAGAAAATTCAGAGATATATTCCAGGAGAAAGTTTTGGGGCAAATCGTCATCCATGTTTTTAGATTTAGTTAATTACTCTGATCAATAAAAATGGTTGTGATGCCTTGCTCTTTGATCTTTTAGGATCTTGTAGGATTTCTGGCTTCACTGTTGTACACCAAGTGAAAAATATACATGCATCATCATCAAACTGTGTCAGTCCCTTAACTTTTATGCCCTCGTCTGTCCTTTTTGTGATTTTTTTTCCAACTTTTTTTTCCGATTTCTTGTTTGTTTCTTCTTGATTTATTTATTTTATTTTTTTAATCTGCAGTCTTTAACTCATCCATGTCATTTAAACTATCTTAATGTGTTTTGTACTACGTCCTCCTCCCCAAGGCCAAAAAAGTTAAACAAATTATAAAAAGTTGAAAAAAAATCTGACAGAATTACAAAATATTTTTGTCTTCACTTTTTTGTCCTTGTACATTTTTACCTTGATATATGTAAAAAAAAACAACTAAAAACAACTGAGCTCAAATCTGAAATACATTGCTTACAGTTTTTGTACACCCGTCTTGCTGTCCAGTAAAATAAATCTTTATGAACTGAGATCGGTTTGAATCCCAAAACCTCAAATAAAATGTTGGACTCGTCTGTGACAAGGGCTACATTTGCTTCCCTTTGTGTGACATCCGTATGCGGCCGCGTCACGTGGTTCCATTTTGTTGTTTTCTCTTTGGTGACTATATTTTGTTCTCCCAAGCAGCTTGTCATGAAAAATTTAATGGATGCTAAGTGACTAATGCACTTTCTCAGTCGTGTGTTGAGACAATAAAAAATTAACAATAGAAATAATTAATTTTGATTGGTGCCTGAAGTACTGAAAAACTTGTGTTGTGCACTCATGAGTAATTCATACCTCATGCAAATTCCCGTCTTTGCGTACATGCAAAATAATGTCAGTTCCATGTTCTATAAATTCTGAAAGGCTCTTAACTTATGTTCCAGTGTGTTTTGAATACACTGTGTCCTTGTGCCCCTCAGCCTGACTTTGGAATATTATTTGTATTTATTGAGAAGTTATACCAAGTCATTTAATATGCATTTAACCAGAGGTAAACATGCATCCTCAGCAAGATTTCATTTTGTAGCTATTAATTCTTACCTTTCTCTCTGGCACGGTTCATTGTCACACTATTGTAAGCATCTTGTCTTTTGTTTTCCTGTCTACTAGTTGGCATATCGCTACCAGCACTGCTTGGCTTTAACTGTCATTTAGTCTAATCTGGCATCCAGTTCTCCTTGTTTACATGATGTTAGCCTGACTACTACCACCACTGCGGTTATGTTAGTTTGTGATTCAACAAATAGATCTGATGTTACCAGGATACCTTGGGTAAAACTCAAAGAACAGAGTTGATCTGCATCACACCTAAAAGCTATTCGTGGGGATGTTATCATTTGACAATTACTCAAAGATATTTGTTGTGCTTTGTCATTCCTGTTGAGAGAGTTCCCTTATGATTTTGACAATAGTACCAAAATATGTTCAATTTAATTCATTTGTAGGCCTTGATGTGACTTGATTGCTGATGTTTAGTCTTTGCCTCCCAGGTCACAAAAGCTCCACTGCAAACATGTTATTTATGCCACCATTGTTTTGTTTTTTTAAAGTACAATGATTAACACACCAAAATGCATGCATAAATAATGAACATTTACATAGAGACAGCCGTATGAATTTGGTGTATGGTTATTAACTCATATATACTTCTGTATTTAGATATAGGCCCAAAGACGTTAAACGACATAAAAGGCAAAAAGTCATTTATTGAGAGGTTTGTGCAGCCCTCCGCAAATCTGATTTTAAAAGTTGAAAAAAGTTAAAATTATTGTATATTTTATTGGCTTTTTGCATGAAACTTTTGTAAAAATGTAAATCATTGACTTGCATCTTCCATATGTCGATTTCTGTGTGTGTGTGTGTGTGTGTGTGTGTGTGTGTGTGTGTGTGTGTGTGTGTGTGTGTGTGTGTGTGTGTGTGTGTGTGTGTGTGTGTGTGTGTGTGTGTGTGTGTAAATATAGAAAACTTTTAATATAAACTTAACATATATGTTTTCTCTATTTTTATATTTGACTTCATATTTAACTTATATTTAAAAGCATATATGTTTTTAGACATAAGAATTGCATATCATTAAATCCTGTTTTGTTAGTTTTTTTGTTTATTTTATTATATTTTAGATTTTTTTTTTTATCATTTACACCTCGTCCCAACCTTTTGGAACTGGGGTTGTAACTGTTTGCATCCATTTTATATGTTTGATGTTTGATGTTATTCAATCCTCAATATGAATACATAAAAATAAGTCTCATCATATCTTGAAAAAATGTGGCTCTTCCAGAGGAAATAAAAGTACAGTTACTTCTCCTCACTGAGAGGAGCCAGTCGAGGTTGTTCAGGCACCTGATTAGGATGCCCGCTGAGCACCCACTGTTGAAGGTCTTCCAGACACAGTCAACTTGGACGAGACTCCACCGTTGGCCCCGGACCCGCTGGAGAGATTAGATCTCTCAGTTGGCTTGTAAGCAAGTTGGATCCCCCAGGATGAGCTGGAGGAAGGTGAAGCAAACAAAGACATCTGTGCTTCTTTGCTTTCCTGTTGCCACTGTGACCCTGTTTGGACTCCACTGCTAAGATGAAGGACTGAATGGGAGGACGTGAAAAGGTCTTACAAGGGGCCTCTGTAAAACATATGTTGAAAGCATGTGAACACAGCATAGTCTTTGCATCCCTCCACATTTCCAACGCTCGCACATAGAAAATCCACAAACACACACACATACAGAGCCAGAGAGCGCCCCCCCCCCACCCCCACCCCCCACTTGATATCCCGTATGGCATCTTGCTGAATGAGTGAATTCATCCTGACAACAAATGGGGTATAAGACAAAGAATATGTTTCCCTTCACTCGCCCGTATTACTAATAGATAGACTGTTGGGTTGCATAGCATAAATACTTTAACCACGTCACCTCCATTTGTAGCTGTGTAGCGCAAACAGATTCAAACAGGGACATATGAAATATAAATTGGCATTTTATAATGGCCTTTTGTGTGCGCGTAAGCGTGTGTGTTGGAGTGTGTGTATGTTGTTTGCACTGTAGTTATGTTCTGCGGGGACCCCGCCGTCCAAGTAAATTGAGAAAGTAGTGAGAGTGAGCTTTTCCATGGGGATTTGATTTGAGTTGGCAGGCAGCTGTCATAGGTCAGCACAGGGAGCATAACCTGCTTCATCTCAGCAAATTCCTCTCAGATTAGTTTAAAACATAATCCCACACACACTACATATATTGTCCATACAGTCTTTTAACAGAAATTTGCATGCACAAACAGGATTAGTGCTAATAAAGAAATCAGGAAACATAGGTATATAACGGTCATTTTCATGTTGATTAGTAAATTTACAACTGTATGCAAGTTAGATAATAATTTACACACAAAATTGTCAGAAGGCAAATTAAAAATCATACATTAAAACCATCGTCAGCCTTAAAATTAAAAAGAGAAGTACCCAGTAGAGGAATTGGGGCAGGAGAAAAAAGGCAATATGCCATTTGCTTACCACAAGAGAAAAACCTTGTTAGTCGAGCAAATGCACAGAGCATGTAGACCAGAAGCAACATGGCTTCTTGGAGCTTGTACTACACTTCTGTTGGACATCATGTCAACCCAGGGCTGATCCATCATACTCAGAAACACACACACACACACACACACACACACACACACACACACACACACACACACACACACGCGCGCACACAAGTTGTGAAGCTCCGACTGCAGATCTGTCATTGTAAAGGCTGTAGAACATCTTGTCTGTCTAACACATACACACCAGCCTAACTGCTGTACTACATCTTAAATCACAGGTCCATCATTGTACTGGCTGAGGAACATCTAGTCTGTCGTGTTCCAAGCACAAGACTGCAAATTGAGGCAATTATGGCTTCATGGATTTTACGCTTACAGCACGCGAGCATGCACAAGGAAGAAATGTTGCTTTTGCTTGATTGTGTTGACTATTTATTTTACACATCGTCACACAGTGACTTAATTACAGGAACATAGATATGGACGTTTGTGCTGATTGTGTTCTGCTGAAGCATCTCACTGGCTAGTTTTAGACAAGTGTTAAAAAAGAGAATCAAAATGTTGACTGTTAACAGGGGGTTGCCAGGTAGTTGTAGCTATTGTTGTAGCTGATGTCTAATTTATAATAGGCGATACCTCAACATAATGCTGTTTTTGTCCATATTAAATGGGTTATATTATTATCTGCAACCATTTTAAATCCTTTATATCAACTTTCCCTCATAAAGCTGGAATCACAACTCTCAAACTGCACAAAGTAGCACTGTTTGTTGAAATGATGGACTTCCTGGTGTTTTTCATATGGCGTCATTGTGATTGATTTTTGAGTATTAAAAAGTACTTCTTGTGCTGCTTCATCTTTTAATTTAAATATCTCATATGTTTATATAGTTCGCAACCACTGCAAGAGTTACACTTATGGTAAAAGCTTAAAACTTTATTTTTTTTTTCATTTTTAACACATTATGTTCTAAAATATCTGTTATTCTGTAAATAACTGTTGAGTTTAACCTCCACTAAATCTATTTTATCATGATTATTTCTTAAGAATTGTAAAGAAAAAGTCCACTCCAAAGATTTATACTATTCAGAGTGATACAGTCTTAATTTCTTCCCCAAAGATCACAGACGGACCATCTTTAACCTGATGCCTTCACAAAGCTCCTATAGGGAAGAAATGTTTCATTCACCTCAAAAGTGTTCAGGTTTCTGAATGTGATTATTGTTGAAAAGTGTCAGAATAGAGAGAGGATGAAAAGAGAAGGAAGTGAGAGGAAACGTAAGACAGGAGCAAAGGATGAAGAGGAAATTATCCAGACACAAATTAAGCTGAAGGCTGTAACAGACTTGGGGGGAGAGAGTGCCTGTCCGTCCCACTTATCCCAGTTCAGATAGTGGCAACCTTTGATTTTGAGATAATCTTCTTATCCTGATCTGCGATAAGTGGACATCGGATCTATCTGAACTCACTCACTGTTTCTTTCTGTTGTGGCTCTGGCTGATTGCCTTGTCCCTCTTCCTCTTGCTCACTCTCAATCACACACACATACACACACACACACACACACACACACAAATTCACACACCATACAAAGTTACATACATATGTACTGGTTCAAGACAAGTTTGGGTAAACTCACACACACCAGTACGTTTGCATATTTAGTCACTGACGGGCCCACACACACGATATTCGGCAAACAGTTGTACATCCTGATTTTAGATCCTTTTCACACGCACACACACACACACACACACACACACACACACACACACACACACACACACACACACACACACACACACACACACACACACACACACACACACACACACACACACACACACACACACAGTGAGTCTCAGGGCATGGCTGAGCACCCAGGGGATGGATAGCATCACATTTAAACACTTAACAGACCAACTGGCAGTCTTAATGTATCGCAGACTCTTTCCCCTCCGTCCCACAGCTGCTGTGAGAGATAGACAGATACTGCAGATGTTTCTGCTAATGGATCAAAAGACAAATGAGGCTTTAAAAGGGATAGCTGCTTTCCGGGAGTGTGTCTTGAGGAGATAATTATATGACGTATTCTTCGTCTGGTGATTTTTATCGTATGCCATATTTATTAGCTCAGATGAAAATGTATTCAGCAACTGCGGGAGGGCAATGTATCACATTGTAGCCCACGTGTTTTACGATATTTTCTTTTGCTCAGTGATTTTGTCGGGAGTGCCTGTCATGCACACTTACAGAAGAGGGCATAGGTTTTAGAGTGGTGCGGATGCAGGTATTTTGCAAAACCCAACTTTTCATCTCTGTCCAAAGGTTATAAAGTCTACCCACCGATACCTTTCAGGCTCCACAGAAAATACCCCTAATTCACAAAGGATGAAGTGTAAATAAAATATGGAGCCACAGGCATTTGTTTTTACTACAGTATACACCAGAGAGCCAAGAGAGATATTCCACTTACTTCCATCCATCCACCTTCTTTATCACTTCATATAATTTAGGGTGATGGGTAGCTGGAGCCTTCTGCACGGTGGAACAGCGGTTAGTGCTCTCTCTCCTCACAGTGAGAAGGTCTGGGTTCAAATACCGGACAGGCCTTTCTGTGTACAGTTTGCATGTTTGTGAATTGTTGACCCTACATTTCCCTTATGTGTGATTGTGAGTGCATGTGGCTATCTGTCACTGTGAGTTTGCTCTGTGACAGATTGGTGACCTGTTCAGAGTGTACCTGCTCTCAACCATAGTTAGCTGGGATCGGCTCCATGGATGGATGGATGGATGGATGGATGGATGGATGGATGGATGGATGGAGCCACTAGGCCACTAGTTCACCACAGGCCAATCACACACTCACATTCACATTTATGGGAAAATTAGATTCACAAAGTCGAGTACTCGGAGAAATCCCTCACATAGTCTTGTGTTCTTATTTTAAAAAAACATCCAAAAGATTTATGTTTGTTAGGCTGAAAATAAAGCCCTCAGAGAGAGAGAGAGAGAGAGACACTAAACCATTAGTCAAATGTTATTAATGACTTGCCCATATGCATGTGCTGGACAATTAACCATTCACAGGTGAGCGTAACCGATAGGCGCCTTGCTTTCCCTGCAGTAAATCGAATGAACTTTGATAACATCAGTGGCATCCCTCTTTTTTCCTGTGCTCATTCATTCTGGTCTTTTTTTTTTTTTTTTTTTACATTGTTCACTGGATGCTGGTGTCCCTTTGGTTATCAAACTATCACCAAAATTTGCTTGCCCATCTACCGAGGGAGAAAAAGAAGGAAAGGAGGGCAGACGAGGAGAAGAGAGGGAAGGGCCTAATTACTTTAGCCCGTTCCACTGTCAGGTCATTAATAAAACCTAGTTATCTTCTCGTGATGCCCAGCCAGGAGCCTCCCTCCGCCGTATCTTCTCCTTATCTGCTATAAAATATTTGGAAATTTTTCCAGCTGAATATAATTCAAGATTTTTGTCTTGGTGGGGTTTTAAGAAAAGCTTGACTAAAACTGATGTGAACCAGGCAGAAGGTATTCATGATATAATGGAAATGTTCCACTAAGTGTGTGTGCTTGTGTTTGTATGAGTCCATGTGCATGTCTACATGCACGTGTGTGTTCTAGGTGGATAAATGTGCTAGAATTACACTGGCCTCAGCTTCATAAACATTGATGGATCTGGGCAACCTGCAAATGCAGATAAGGATGGTGGAAAAATCACTGGGGCAGTTTTCTTTTTTTTCTCGACTTCTCACCCAATGTATATTTAAATAGGAGTATATATGCTATAGGTTACATCTGCATTACTTACTCTTTTGCCCACATACATCAATGACAAGCAAGGAAAAATGAATAGTCAATAAAAGCAAGTCCCACGGAGTCCAGCCGTGCATATTTTACAAGCAGCTTTATCAAATAGAAATAGTAACATGATATGGACTTCATTTCCTGTAGCATAACCTCTCTGGCCTGTTTGCTCGGGAGTCTGGTAGATAAAAAACAGAGTGTAAATCAGGTTGGGTACATAAGGTAACACAGTTTCCTACTTGCTACCATCTGTCCACCTACAAAACTAAAACCAAGTTATCTTTTTCAGAAGATCCACAGCCAGCCAACCTGAGACAGGTGGTCGACCCGGAGAATTATTTATGGCTACAAACTTAAGTTTTTCAATTTGCCTTTCTGATTTGAATGAAACAGAAAATGTGTTCAGCTGTCGGCCTTCAGGTATCATAATTAAACATACCCGGCGTGTGCATGTGTTGAGTGTGTATGATGTATGTTCCTAAAGCTTTCAATTACAGCCCATAATACCCAGCCATTATCTTCATCTCTGCCCCCCGATGACAGATCATTTCCAACTGCTTTGAAACAGTAGCACCCTCAGCTGTGTACGAGCCTCTGATCACACAAGAGCTGCATTCAGTGGGAAATTGAGAAACTGGATATGGATTATAAAAGATGCTGCTCAGTCAAAATGTCCCCATGTCCCACTGAAAGCATACCACAGGTCCACTCAGCGGAGGAGGGAGGAGGTGTGGAAAGTTCAAGCAAAGTGTCAGCAGAGAGCAGGAACAGGTGTCTCCTTGTGTTCACTCGGCAAACAGAAGAAGACCTTTATTTTCACCCTGTGCCAAATTACTAAGCTGTTTGTGCTGTATTTGGACTAAAACAAGCAGATAATCATACTTCTGAGTGTATTTAATCACACTTCTGTTTAACACTACAAGTAAAGGTCATAACTCCACTTTAAGACCTTTTAGCATTTATTTTGAAACATTTGGGCCACTACTAGTACAAAAGATGAATCACTGATATTTTTCAGTGCAATGTGGCCACGCCAACATGTACATTAGTGTTATTGGGAGCTTGTTGTACTTGTGTACTTTATTGTACTGGTTTAAGATATGTTGATCCTATCCACCTATTATTTCCCCCAGTGTTCTTCCTATAATGAACAAAAGGTTATGGGTTGTTAATCGGTTTATTGTGTGAAAAAAACCTTTGTGCCAGTTTTATTTTGGAAGACAGTCTTGTACAATTTGTATATATTCTTAAATATCACTATTATTACTATTTTCATATGATTTTACTACTATTACAGTACGGTTATTAATGATTACTACTTTGAATGGCTCCAAAAGAAATAGCAATGTCAATGATAATTATTTTAAAATATGAAATTCATAGTATCTTTCCAATGAGATAAACTCTTGTATACAGACATTTATATATAACTTTTTTGCTTTGCTACTGGACAGTTGCCAGGCATTATTCCAGAGTGCACATTCTACTTTTTAGATCCAGATTAATGCATTTAGGTAACATTACCACTTCTCCTTACTCATCATATGTGGGAATTATGCACTATAATACACTTTTTTGTATTTCGATTTCATTTTTTTTAATAAACATGCATAAACCTAAAAACGTGAAGTTATTTTTGCTCAAATAATGTATTTTTAGAAAACTCCTAATTGTTTCTTGTAAATTTCTGTATTAATTGTGTTACTTGTGGTTAAAGACGTGCCAAACCATGAACAGGTTTATTATACTGGAAATTCCAGATGTTTACATCAGCCATGTGCAAATAGTGGCGAAGTGTTAATGGACACAGGAAACTTGTGGCCCTCTTACTTTTCATTTAAAAAAAAAAAGAAAGAAAAGTTTATTCGTAATGAAATATGTTTTTAGATGAAGATTGCACATGCTCTTTGTTTCTCTGAGGTGGTCTGCAGATAAGATCAACATCCCAGCTGGCACGTTGAGTTTGAGTCAATCACACAGCTTCTATCTAATATCCCCCAGCTCACTCACATACATGTAGCCCACCCCCTATGTTTCGGGGTCAGCCATGCCCATCTCCTCTGCTCTGCATTTAGGACTCATGAATAAGTAATGACATCTCTCATCACCTCAGAGCACTGACAGTCAGGCCAAGAGCTTTCATCTGCTCCAGCCCGTGTTCAATGTTAATGTTTTTCTTCCTTCTTGATCATGTGACAGACAAGCAGCTGACCCGAAACCACCATAAACAGTGACGCCCTGTAAATGCTGGATAGTGAAGAAATGGAAATTTCCGGCTCGATTATTTGATTTTGATTTAGAGACGTTAGTCATGCAGTCAGTACTTAAGTTTGCAAACTTTTTCCAACCTCTGCATATCAAAAATTTAAAAAAATAATAGTCTAAAATGCAAAGAACAGATAAACAAAATATGTCTGAAATACGTTCTTTCAAAGTTTAGACACACACATTTCTTCTGCTATCAACTACAGTGAAAAGTGATTGTGTGGTTATGAGAGCTCGCGGATGAAGATCCATTTAGACTGTAGCCACAAGATGAATATTCATGACTTCCATCACTGCTTTGGCATGGTAAAAGCATATGACAGTATGTAAACACATCAAACACGCAATCAGCATATATCAGCACTTTTTGTATCATTCAAATTCGTATTTCGTATCATAATAGCATAACTTGTGCTAATGCTAATGGACCTTTTTCCTTTGAGGTCAACCTGTAACAATATGCTCGGTTTTTCTTAAATCAGTAAGTCATCATATTAGGGTTTTCTTCTGGAAATTAGACTTTGTTAACTGTTGGCCACCATCCTCCTAAAGCTTTACCGTTCGGATTGATTTATATTGCTATCAGACACTCACGATCACAATTGGGGGCAATTTAGAGTCATTAGTTTCTAAACTGTGGAAAGAGACAGGAGTACCCTGAGAAAATTCTCTCTCACGCACACACAAGGAAAATATGCCGACTCCACAAACAAATGCTCCCGCTCGCAGACTTGATTTGAGCCTGAAGAGATTTTTCCCGAAGGCAAATCACAACACCATTGTGTTTGCTTTCATAAAACTTAATATAACAACATTACTGTGTGTGTGTGTGTGTGTGTGTGTGTGTGTGTGTGTGTGTGTGTGTGTGTGTGTGTGTGTGTGTGTGTGTGTGTGTGTGTGTGTGTGTGTGTGTGTGTTTTCCTGAGCCCTCTGCCTCCTTTAAGGGATTGTCTCCCTCTGCTGACTCAGCTTTCTCACACATTTTTTTTCATGCAAAGACAACACGGAACATGACAGTGATGGCCTGAGGAATTATCTTTGCAACAAATGCCCCTTTAATCAAGGTAATATTACAGGACCCCCCCCCCCCCGCCACCACCACTACTACTACCAGCACCACCACCACCACCACCCCACCCTCACCACCACCCCCACCCCTTCAGATACTTTCTATTCTATTGGCATTTTACCTTTTGTGATATTTCCACAGCAAATCCTGTCAATACCCTCCGTTTCCTATATCTTCCTTCCTCACACTGAACACCTGTATGTCCTCCCTCACTGATCTTGTTCACTGGCCTTCCTGTTCTCTTCTTTCCTGGCAGCTTCATCCTGGAAAATCAATTATTTTACGTTTGTAACTAAACCATCTGATTTTCCCACCAAACTGTCCAACTTGAGCGTCGCTGTATTCATGTACAGTCTTGTCTATTCAGGCCAGTACCAGTGAAATTGCCAACGTGCTCAGTTCAAGCTTCTGGTTTTCCAACTTGGAACACCGCATTTTTTGTCTTTCTGCATTATATACAAATCAAGACTGTCTCTCACCACCAGTGAACAAGTGCAACGCCATCAGCATTAACGTGCATCACATCCACCTCGTGTCTTCTTGCACGTGAAAGCCAACAAAACTGACTCTCACATCAAACCTCCGCTGTATGGATTCAATGACAGAGACAAGGTAAAGGAAGCGAGCTTGTGACAGGAAGTTCGCTGGTTCGAATCCCACTGCCAACAAGTCACCACAAAGGACTTGAAAATGCACTGTATGTTATACTTGTTCATACGGTTGTCATGAATTGTGAGATTTGTGTCAGGAAGGATATCTGTTGGAAAATTTGCGTCGAATTAAACACGTGGATCACAAGATTCACTGTAGTCACCCGAGAGAGGGACAGCCAAAAGACAAAAAGCAGAAAAACCACTATTATCCTGGAACATTTTGTCAAAGCTATTTATGCAATGACAGCTCATCTCACCTGAATTTCAGTCATTCACAAGCATAAAACTCAGCACTCCAAATATTTTGAGGTTCCCCTCGATTGACAGAAGACATTATGGAAGTTGCTTCTGGAGGTATTGCGATGTACCAGTAGTGAGACAGCTTGATGGTGCAATAAATGGCACGTGTACCACTTTGGGACTGGCACTGTCCGTGTCATGTTTGCATGTTCTGTGTTTGCCTGTTTCGGTTCTCTGCACTTTTCATTTGTGACTCTAAACAAGTTAACTCTGTGTTATCTTTGTAATAAACTGATCAGTGTGGTGTACCTGAACAGGTTTTAGCCCCCTTCCAGGTGAGCCTGTATAGTGGATCCATGAATGGTATATTTTGGTTGTGACTCTTTCATGTATATACAGGTTCTCAAGTAATGGATCTTTTTTTTTTAGGATTATTCTATGGCTTTTGTGGGGCAATATCAGACAAATTACAGTGTTGTCATTTTTTACTCGGTTCTCATTCTCTAATTCTCCTGCTGTTTAGTCATTGGACAAGAGTGAACCAGTTGCTTTCCATCCCACAGCCTTACGTTTGGCATAAATATTTCATGCTGAATTGATGGATTAAGTTATCCCAGCCCCACAATCAATTGTAGCATGCAATGTATCCCTTACTCCTTTACACCACTGGACCACAAACCCAGATAGAGAAAGAGGGAATGGAGCAGGCGAGAGAGAGAGAGAGAGAGAGAGAGAGAGAGAGAGAGAGAGAGAGAGAGAGAGAGAGAGAGAGAGAGAGAGAGAGAGAGCGAGAGAGAGAGAGAGAGAGAGAGAGAGAGAGAGAGAGAGAGAGAGAGAGAGAGAGAGAGAGAGAACTCAGACACTGATAAGGCTCAGTCCCATTATATGTCATTTTAAACAAAGAAGCAAAGCAGCCTGTGGAGACTCCCTATCAGCTATTAAACAGAGACGTAGCATGCAGCCTGAGATTGATGATTAGCATTTTCTCCTGGTAGAATAAAGATGCTGGCCTGGACTAGTGATAACGAGAGAGTACAAAGAAATGCTTCTTCACTTCTCAGTTTTTTTTCTCCCTATTCTTTAAGTATTTTTCTCCCAGCAACTCCCTCTATCCACTTCTATGCAAATAAATGCACAGGATGTGTTGCTGTCCTTTTGTCTTGCATCCATGTGTAATCTGTTAGGAGTGGACAGCATGGAATCCCTTATGTCACAGTCAGAGACTTGTAAGTCCCGGTCAGATACAAGGCAGAATGACACAGAATGAAAGCAGGGTAAAAGAGGGGATTTAAGAAAGCGTTTGATAGGAGCATGTCAGGCCATTGTTTTCATCTGTCCAAGACCAATGTCAACCATTGTGTTGGAACAGTTTTAACAGCATGTAAGAGCTGCAGGACAGCCTGGTTGTAAATGTGCTGGGAGGAATGTGTGTATATGCTTGATATTGTGTTTCCTGTTGAATGTCTTTATATGTACCCACCAAGGTTAATCTTAAGAAATATATATTAGTGGATATGATAGTCATCATATTTATTAATTTAGAATACATAGCAGCACGCTCTCATTCATGGTTGTAAAAAGTATTTTACTATTTATTGGCATTTATGATGTTATTGTTTGCTGCATGGTGGTATGTCAACTTAATGAAATTCATCTGAATCTATGATTATTCAAAGAACTATTCTTTATTATTTTAAAAGACACCATTTCTAAATTGAATATATTGTAAGTGGTATGAGGACAAATATAAAAGTAATATAAAACCAAATAAACTCTAAAGCTAGTTAGTAGCCTATTACAGTTATTAAATTAATAGAGTAGTTGGAGAGACTGACCAGGTGATTTAAAATGAAAGCATGTATGTCATAAGAAGAGTTAAAAATCTTTATTGTCTATGGCTATTAAATCATATAGCTGTCTATGAAAATATCCTATAATATGAAAAACATCAACATCCAACCTGATATTACGAGTTGGTGTGAGCCATATGAGCTGTAAGAGTTGGGGGCAATGTGATTTAAAATCTCACCGGTTGTTCCGCCTTCCACATTTACATTTACAAAGTTTTACAGAACTTACACTCGAATTAAATCAATCTGCAAGACGATTTAAAGTCCAGAAAGCAACATTATACCTGAAATCAAAGCTTCCGTTGTATCAGTGATTGTCACTTTAATAACCTGTGTTCCTAGAAATCACATTCTCACCCGTAACATGTGGATATTTAACATGAACATGAAAAAACACCCTAAATCAATTCACAAGTGCACGTGCATGTTTGTGTTTGAGTATATACAAATAAGCTTGTGTAACATACAGCTGAAGCTTACACACACTTGGACACATGAGGATGTTTGTGGTCCTCCCGATGGTCTTCTCTTGCTCTCACAAAAACATCACTAGAGCTCCTCCATTTGCCCGAAGCCAGTACTGCAACAACCAAGTAAAAAAAAAAAGAAACACTGTGTAGTCTGTGTAATGACTGATAATGCACTAATGTCAGTGTCTATAAATGTGTTTTCATAAAAAATATAAAACATCAGATTCCAGATAATTATCTGGAATTTGATTACTGTTCTCAATAACACTGCTCTGTCTAGTCAATCCATGTTCAAGGTCAGTTTCCCACATCTGATGCTCAAAACTGGTGAGTATAATTTGACCACTGCCACCGAGATTTGACCTATAAGAGGAGGAATCGCCGAGGGAAAGCGATAGGTACAACAGGAAAAGAGAGCGTGTAATGAAAATCTCATCGCTTTGATACCATTGTCATCACTGTAGATGGTCAATTAGACAAAACATTATCCCTCATCCAGGAAAGAGTCCTGTAAGAGAGTCAGAGAGGGACAGAAAGGGCACATTTGTTGCAGTGTTGGCAGATGTGGAGACAGGAAAGAACATTTATCCACATCGGGGGGGAAGAAAAAAAAACTTTCCAAGAACAGTTGACACGAAACATGGCACCAGCCTTTCAGCACTGTGACTGCAAATTCATCTTCCCAAGCCCCTCGCACTTCTTCCATTACTACATTCCCTGACCACTTGTACCTATCAAAGTGGAGTAATTTTGTTTTAGTCGAATCTTTTCAGCCCGCTTGTCAAGGAAAGAATTAGCCCTCTGTTTCTCTCTCCTTCCACTTGTCAGCCTCGTCTACGTGATTGTCATTCAGTCTGTTGATATAATCTTTGTGATGTTCCTTTAATGCGACTTTGACTTGAGCCACATCTCTCTTTACGTCGTGTGATTATATCACGCTGCCTCTTTTGGATGAGCCACAATGGACTGCACGTTTGCCTTTCTGTGCAGAGTTTGCAGGTTCTCCCTGTGGATTTAATCCCATGGGCCAGCCAAATGTATCTGAGGCTAAGTGGTGTCAATAAATCACCCAAAGGTTTGAATGTGAGAGAGTGTGTGTGTGTGTGTGTGTGTGTGTGTGTGTGTGTGGTGGCTTGTTTCACCATGTTTGCCCTGAGATGCACAGGCAACCTGTGCAGGATGCCTTTACTTGCAGTCACCTGGGAGGTAGGCTATGTTGAAATCAAAGAGGCATAGAAGATGGATTGATGGATATTTGTCTTTGTTGTGAATAGTTTACAATTGACAGACTTGTTCACAGGCTTTTGGGGAATCACTTGCGAATCATGCTGCTACCATATTGCACATTTTTACTGCCTATACTCACTATGGGGCAGTAGAAATAAGGCATTGTCATTGTTACACATTCTTTTTTTCTGATCCTGCCACAAACACATTATGTTAGTAATA
Organism: Lipophrys pholis; assembly: GCF_963383615.2. Lineage (NCBI taxonomy): Eukaryota > Metazoa > Chordata > Actinopteri > Blenniiformes > Blenniidae > Lipophrys > Lipophrys pholis. The sequence continues at coordinate 13,096,523 of NC_137639.1, read as the reverse complement.
ATATGTGAGTTAATGAGTGTTTTGTTACTTTTAGAATGAGCCAGATTAGTGTCTGCCTCCAGTTTTAGTGCCAACACAGGCTAAACTCCAACTTGTAGTTTTTCTTTTCTTTTCTTTTTTTTTTTTATTACACACATTTGAGTAGTTGTATCAATTTTCTCATCTAACTTTCTGGATGGGATAGCAGTGACTCACAGACTATGAAATACAAACCCACTGATTTCAGCTTTTAAAATGCTCAACTGCATCCAAAACATTAAAACTTCCTATGAAAGGGAGAGTCAACTTTCCGTTGAACCTCAGGGGGTTTTCACTCCTCTTTCTGACAGTGGCCAGTGTGGAATACGGATGGATATTTGGCAAACACATCGTGAACACAAGGCGTATGAGAATGACAAATTTCAAAGCAGTGTCTATTTTATGCACTTCATCTCACACATGAGAAGAGATGTGGACCACTGAACTGATGGCTGTGCCTTTAGTGAGTATCATTTAAGCCAAATCATATACATAATGGATTATCTCTACTAAATTATGGAGCATAACACCTGCCACGCTGTGATGCCGGCCGTGTTATTTTATACTTCAGAAAGCAGGGTGATGCTTGTTGAAAGATTGTGTTGTTAACCACACTATCATGACAGTCTGGTTCAATGATGAGCGAATAGAACAAGAGGAACATATGATCACATCCCGTATAAACTCCTTTATGAAAGCCTTTGAATTTCACATTCATATCTGATACAAAGACACAAATACACACCAGGACACAGGTCACCAATGCCCGAGTGTTTTATCACTGCTTTAACACTCGGGCAGATACGTATGTGGTTTCTGTCATCTAACACTCGGCACTTAATGATAACGCAACCGTGTGTGTGTGTGTGTGTGTGTGTGTGTGTGTGTGTGTGTGTGTGTGTGTGTGTGTGTGTGTGTGTGTGTGTGTGTGTGTGTGTGTGTGTGTGTGTGTGTGTGTGTGTGTGTGTGTGTGTGTGTGTGTCCAAGAGCAAACTTCCAGGGTTTATCTTTTCCCTCTTCCTGCTTTCTATCATTCAGTTGCATTCCAAAGTCAACACTTTACCCTTAATTCCCAGACAGCCATGTGCCTTCAACAGGCTTTTAATTATTGGAATTTATGTTTTGGTCCTTTCTTTTATCAAAACCAAGATGGCATCGTGCAAGGACACAGCAGTTTGTAGCTCTCTCATCAGTAATTTCATTATATGAAACATAGAATGATGAATAAAGCTATTCCATTCTTTTTAATGTGCTCAACAGAACGCCAGCTGCCATGCTGCCAGGCTACCAGCCTGATGTTAAACATATTTTCAAAAATTATCTGTGTATCTATTACAGACATACATTTATTAACCAGTTTTAATTTCAGATCTGGATTATTTTGTAGTCGTTTTTTGCTTTGTTTTCTTCTACTTTTTGCTGTTGTACCTATCCAGAAGGAATTTACAATAAGGTCTAGTGTTGCTGTGTCATATTTGTGTTGTGTTTCTTTATTACTGTGTATTATTCTGTTGGATTCTCCATCTTGCCAGATTTAGTTGTCAAAGAGTCCTTAAAGAAGACACTGAAACCAGAATTATTCACTGAGTCTTTCATTCCAGCTTTTGGGGTGTGCGTGCGTGCGTGCGTGCGTGCGTGCGTGCGTGCGTGCGTGCGTGCGTGCGTGCGTGCGTGCGTGCGTGCGTGCGTGCGTGTGTGTGTGTGAATGAGGGAATGCAACTTTGACACAGCTCAATGCAATGAATAAGTCCATAATTTTGTAATATATATTTTCACGCTATATTTATGTTATGTCCATTTATGTATGACTCAGCTCAGTTGTCTCTTAAGATCAAAGGTCATCTCTTAAATAGCTCAGGATATGTTCGTTTTTAAAACTATATCAGTATCACTTCATGAGAGACTCTTTAGAAATGTAAAAAGGTCTTTCTTACTCCAACAGACATGAACTTTCAAAAACAGGCACTCAACCCCTCTCACTAATACTTACCAAATTAAACACATACCGAACACAAACACATGCCTGGATAATCCCTCTTTACCCCCCCACCCACCATTCCTCCTTTTGTTTTTGCCTGTGTAAAATTACAGTTGTACAGGTGTCCCGCCAGCAAAGCAATGCTGACAGACAGGCATCCAAGAGGACAGCCAAGCACTTGTGTTCGCCACAAAGATCTTTCTTGTCTTACAACTGGCTGTCCTGCCCAACATGTGGTTTTGGTTACACAAACCCGCTCTCCAAGCAAGAGCCCCCTTCATCTGTGCGAGGAACACAGAGGACGATGGAAGGTGCTTTCCAGGATGAGCAGCAAAGTGGCTTCCTTTTTCAAAGGGCCGTGGATGTACATGGCTCACGGATTCCTGTGTTTGCTGTGAGATAGCGTGGCACCTGGAGAGGCCAGACAGGAAGAAAGGACAAGAGAAGGAACAGAGAGAAGCCGCTTAGATGCGATTCCAGAGAAGGAACCGGCAGCTCTCTCAGATTTCAAATGTCTGTCGTGTGAAATTGCGGTTTCAAACGCTACCAATCTCACTGACTCCACTCGTCATCAGTACATCATGAAACGTATAGATTAGTTTCACAAAAAGCCTGCTGCGCACAGATGAGTGTTGTGGATTTGTCTTTTACCTGTAGGCTTTTGACAAAAAGCCCCTCTTCACTTTTGTATGAGCTTTCCTTTTAACCGGCTTTTTCCTCTTTGAGCCAAATGTAAAACAAATAAAACACAAAAACAGTACTGTGTGTATATCACGCCACAAAAGCATATGAAACAAAAGAGAAAGTCTTTGTTCTCAAAGCCTGAGACAGGGGTAAAACAAAAGGGCCTTTGGTGATTGACACACGCGGAGAGTCCCCTGCCAATCTCAGGCACAATCCATTTCCTCAAGCCAAAGTGTTCTCTTTGTGTGTTGAATATGTTTTGGAACATGCCGGCCATTGATTGACATGGGCGCAAGGGCTGGTAAAACATTTCTGTGGTGTGAAGCAAACAACGGTCCGTCTGTCACTCTGCCTCAGATGTTTGGCCTGGGGGGGTATGCTGATATAATAGTGCTACAAAAATCTGGACATTCTCCATTTTGTCCTCCTTCTCTTGCTTAGATTTTTTTTCCTTTGGCTCTTTCTATTCGCTTTAAGACCAACAAAGTCTTTTGTTTCGTTGCCCTTCGATTGTCTTTCTGTTCTGAACCCCGTTTTTTTCTGCCTGTTTGCATTGATCCTAAGCTCTTACGTCTACTTGCGTCACAGAGCTGGCCTTCAAATATTTTGACTGCCAGTTTTCATAAGCTGCTTTGGTCAAATGCATAAAGCACTTCAAGGCTTCGGGTCCGAGCTTTAAGGTGTGGATGACGGTGGCAGCAACAATGCAATAAGGCCTCCAAAGAGCTTTGGGAACATCTTTTTCCGTCTTGATTTTCTCCTGTACGCTCAAATCAACAAAATGTTTCATAGATAAAACTAGTGATGATTCCACTATCCAATATCATCTCTAAAGTGGTTTGGGAACAACTAACCAGATTTTCTGAATAAAAAGCAATTGTGCTTTTTTTATTGCTTATGGATCTTACGAGCCATAAAAAATAATAACATGCAATGTGAAAGTCACCAGGAAGGCTGGCAACCAAACCAAAATAATTTCTCTGAGGAGTGGAGTTCATCCTCCTACACTTTGAAAATCTCTACAAGTGGAATTATTTTCAAATGGCATTCTCGTCCCCTCCTAATTAGCGTTACACTTTCATGCTGCGAAACTCAATTACATACATTGATTATTGCCCCATTATATGTGTCTTTGCAAATGTCTTACATGCGACTTTTTCAGTAAACACAACGCGTGAGGACAGTGACATATTCATAGTTGTTTAGGATGTTGAAACTTCCTTTTTCCTCCTCAAACAGTTGGAAGGCATAGAGCTGACACCCAGTGTGAGTCGCCACCTTGCACCTTTCTGTTTCCAAATGAAAACAATCCGGGAAAAAACGCTGTATATATAAAATGTCCTGATAGTTGTGTATTTCCAAAATGTCATATGGATTGATTCAACACAAGCATTACAATTTTAATCAGTGGTGTAGAACCAGGTGTTAAAACGCATGCGGCAGCCCTCCAGGCCATAAGAAATTGGACAAGGCACCAGGAAATTGTCTCTCCTCTGGAAACAAGTGTTTTGTGATTGTTTACCCCATGTCTTTAAATTGCATTTCTTCCTTTTTAATTTAAGCACCCCAGCTTTGGGATTGAAGGAGGGAACGAGAGATGGAAGGGGTTGTAGGAGACATGGTGGTAGTGAGGGGGCTTTTCTGCTATTTTGTTTTTTTTCCCATTTTTTTTCATCCCTCTATTCTCTCCAGCATTAACCCTGTCTGATGTGATTCCTGTCAAATGCAAATGTCACGACCTGATATGGTCAGCCCACAGGGCACTTTGACTACATGCTAGTCCACACCCAAATTAAAATATGAAGTTGAGTGGTTTGTGTGCTTGTGTGTATGTGCCTGCAAAATATGCATCCTGCATGTTGGTGCTTGTGTGTGTGTGTGTGTGTGTGTGTGTGTGTGTGTGTGTGTGTCCTTGACACACTTGCGACAGCAGAAACCATAAGCAAAGAAAACATGATTGCTATGAGAACACGGAGAAATCAAGTGTCATAAATAAAGTACAACCGCCAACATATAGCACCATTTCTCACTCTATGCTTGAGTACTTATATGAACATGTACATCATAGCTCATTTGATAGGTCTGCACAAAGGGAACTTTTAAAAAGTGCTTTGTACACAGGGTTGGGTTGACAAGCTTAGAAGTTGTTTTTTTTCATTGGTATCAGTTTGTTTCTTCAGTTTATGCTAATTTATTTTATGTTCATCACATTTATTCAGAATGGACAGGAAACACAGTTTGGCAGTGTTGTGGATTCAAATTACCAGCTGAGATATGTATGCTAAATGTTTCCTTATTGAATTCTCAGGCATTTGCTAATTCAGTGAATTTGCGACTATTTGTTTCTAAAGACAATTTTTTGTCTGAGAGTTTATCAAATGTAGAATCATGCGAGTGAAAAATTGATTTGTTTGAGATACTTTCCATGTTTTCATAAAGTCATAGGTATTGCTGATGAAAAGTCCACATTCAAGTCAAAAGATGGTAATATATTGAAATTAGTGCACACAGTTGTGACTGAATTACGTTTTTTTTGACTTGATAGTCTCAAAAACATTGTTCTTGACTGGAAGTTTAACAAACATAAATTAATGATGCATTCTAAATAATCTGAATATATCTTTATTCTCCAAGACATGCTGGTTATCTCCATCATTTACATCAGAGAATGATAGTTCCCTTCAAACATGAAGTTATGATTATATGTATGTTGTGCACATTGTTAGAAATGACACATTACCGAAAGGCCACTACACTGCAGTGGAGCAATCACAATTGATAATACTGGACTTCAATAATGACTAATTAACTCAAACAAACCACTGAGTTTGGCGACTAGTGTAGCGACTGGTGGAACCAAAATTATTAGTTGAATTTGTCATTATAGTGACCGCACAGTGCTGAGAGCTCAGCTATTGTGTCACAGCAACAATACAACTGTACAGATAACTGCACATGATTAGAACACCCAAACTGGTTTCTATTTTATATTAACTTGAAAAAAACAACAACCTTCCAATATGTTCAAAATAGATAGCAAACTATGATTGAGGATTATTTTTGTGCAACTTAGACAACACTCTGCATCTCTATGTCAGTGCTCTTGGAAGCTTGACAGTTGTTTGATCTTAAGCCATCTGGAAAAATACACATAATCTATCTATAATCTATATCTATATCTATAATAATCATATTTTTTTATTTTTCCCCTCTCCCCTACCTATACATGCAAATGGCAGTACAAATAACCAAAACATTAAGAAAAACAAACAAAAAAAAACAGTAATAACAAAAATATACACATAATCTAATATATATTGTTGTGCTACCACATTTTTAGAAATGAAGATCTGTTCATGCATTTTAAATGAGAACTATTGTTAATGTTCTGCTTTTTATGTTAGTAAGAATGGCATGCAAATAATCTGTCAAGTTTATAGATCACAGCAACTAATATGGTTACAACTATACCTGCATATGTGTTGTTCACAAACATATATTGTTGGTTGTGTGATTGTCTTCATAACAATTGTTTAGATCGCACTTGAATTTAGAAGCACTATGATGTTTTCACCACAAGAGGGAAGCATACAACAATTTTTAAAATCCAAGGTAACGGGCTTCTGCAGATTTGAATATTCAGCGCAGAGAAGCGTCGTATACAAGATAAATAATCTCCCGTACACTTAAAAAATATCTTCATATTTTGAAACATTTATATATAATTTACAAATAAGCACACCTCAAATGCAACATGTTTGCATTTTTCTGTTTCTCTCGCTGGCTATGAGCAAAACAATGCTTTTATTCTGAGGAAGATAGAAGCCATCCAATATTAAACACCTGTTCATATGACTCCCACTTTCCAGCTGTATGAAGAGCTGGCCGCCAATTATAGTATGCTAATAATAGGCATAACCTTTCCTTTGTTATAGGCAAACCAAGCAACACCGCCCCCACATATAAAGATAGCTAGATAGGTAGGTAGGTAGGTAGATAGCTAGATAGCTAGATAGATAGATAGATAGATAGATAGATAGATAGATAGATAGATAGATAGATAGATAGATAGATAGATAGGTAGGTAGGTAGGTAGGTAGGTAGGTAGGTAGGTAGATAGATAGATAGATAGATAGATAGATAGATAGATAGATAGATAGATAGATAGATAGATAGATAGATAGATAGATAGATAGATAGATAGATAGATAGATAGATAGATCGATGGCAACAATTGTAAGTAAAGGACATTGATGCACAGTTATTGTAGTTTATGCACTACAGCCTTTTAGTGATACGCACAAAGATCAATATTTGCACATCACTACAATACTGTACATGCAAAAAATATATGGAAAACAAGTAAATTGTGCATGCCTTTCTTTTATCACATGATACAATAGTTCTGATCTGTGAAGTTTTACAACTGTGTCAAAATATATGAAACAGAAGTTTTGTATGTCTTTCAAGATGGAAACATAATTATTTAAATTAAATTGTTACTGCTACAATTTATCCTTACCGATACTTTAGTTAATGATAGAAAGCATATGTTAAATATTGACAATAAACATTTCCGATATTTGCGGTGGTTGTGAAGGCAGCATCACTTCGTGCCGAGGACAATGCACCGAGGACTTGGGGTACATCCGAATAGTCCCTCCTATCTCCTTTCCCATCTATTTTTCCTTAACCCCGGAAGTGTTTTTGTGGCGGCCATGATAAGGGACTCTCCGAATTCTCAATAAGCTAAGGAAAGGAGGCTCAATGCTTCCTTTAGAACCTCCCTTAGCATAGGAAACACTGGTGCATCCTTAATCAAAGGAGGAGAGATCATTCTGCCCCACAATTCCTTGCAGCAACAACATTTAAAGAGACCCGCTCATCCGAGCATCCAGGGACACTCAGGATGACTCAGTGGCGATCATGTTAAGTTACCAATGCAATAATGTGCCTTAAACAACTTTAAATAATCTAAAACTAATATCCCAACTATGAATGTTATGTGGATGTTGTCAAATAAACACAGCAAAGTCAATTTTTTGTGCAGCCTACTCTCAGTTTGCATTGGGTATTTATTCACCTGGTAGCCTCTTTTCCTCTGATTTCAATACAAACCTTGTGATATTTGACATCATATCAGCGTTTGGAGGCACCGGGGTAAAGTGTTATAAATGCGCATTTTGTAGTCCATCTTCTTAAATTTGTAGTTTTTCACCACGGAGGGCATCACCAACCTGCACCGCCGTCGCATTATTATTACGTGACGTCATCCACGGGGGTTAAGGTAAAGTAGATAGGAAAGGAGAAAGGAGGGACTATTCAGATGTACCTATGGGGAGACCACCGCGCGCATGCGCAGTTGCAGGAGGTGAGGGACCGCTGCTCCGTTAGCGGACTGATCTGGCTGGGGGAGCGCGGTGCGTGGAGGAAGGCGTCCTGCGCACTGTATGCGCACAGATATCGGCAGCTTCAGATCTCCCCGGCTAATCCTCGAGCTAACCATTATCCCTCCATGCTGTCCAAGAAAGGGAGATAACGTTAATAGCCCCGCACTGCCACCTCAATTAGCCACCGTCCAGGACAGAGAGGAGAAGAAACTGCGTTCTGCGAGAAGAGCTGCCTTCTTTTTTTTTTTTCCTTTTTTTTTTTTTTTTGGGAAGCAACATCATTCCCCTCCCTTTCCCCAAATATTAGGACTACCGCTGATTCGCGTTACTCTCAAGGATGAGGTTACCGAGTAATAGGCAATATGGGATGGAAGGAGACGGGAAGAAGATGGACCAAGCGCCCCCGTTCAGAAACCCTTTTGTGCACGTCTTGAAATTCACCCCTCTGGAGAAGGCAAAGGTAAACAGCACGCAGGCTCATTCTGTCACTCCTCCTTGCGCCGATGTGTTTCAGTTGCCGGGGGAATAGGCGACACTTTAATGCGCCACCGCGGGCTGGGCTGTCACCATCATTTAACTTAACTGTATGGAGTCAGCTGTGCTAAGGTTAGCTAGCCGGCTAACATTAGCTGCATACATGTTGCTTTCTTTCCCCCTCCTCCTCCGCCGTGCTTCTGAAGACCCGGGAGGTGGTGCACAACATCCCTAACCCTAATAATATTTATCTACTGTACACGTCGCCAAGTGTATCTTCTCTCAGTGGAACCCGTTAACAGCCTACCATCATGGGAAACAGTTACTTGAGCATGGCCGTGTGTCCAGGAGGGGCCTAGCTTGTTGCTCTTCGATTTTCATTTACATGCATTACAGCCGTGCTCAGCTTATTAGTCAGTTGTTGTTGCTTTGGCATGGTGGCATGGGGAATTGGCAGAAAGAAAACAAGACATACTGTGCATTTGAACATGGTGCCTTTTTCTGGTTTCGCTCACATTTCCTGCGGCATTGTTGGTTATCAGTGTCAAGCCAGCACGTGTGGAGGTGGAGAAGGGGGATGGAGATCTGACAGGCATGGGCATTTTCCCTCCTCTTCAACTGCAGTGTGTCTTAATATTCTCACCTGATTACGTTAGGCATTTTCAGCGTTAGATGTGCAGCCCAGCTCTCTGTCGTTGCCTTTTAATAATCAGATTTAGAGCTTTCAGCTTCTGCTGGGGAGGAAAAAAGTGTTAATTGCCGCTTCGTCTGTTACGTTTCAGCTTCACTGGACAAAACTATGAAAACATTATCGTCTGGATGCAGCTTGCCACCAAGGCAGAAATGTAAAATGTGATTTGTCACCTGTCACTGTGAGGGAAGCTGATTCCCTGCAAATATTGTAATAAGTGTGTGTGTGTGTGTGTGTGTGTGTGTGTGTGTGTGTGTGTGTGTGTGTGTGTGTGTGTGTGTGTGTTTTACATTAAGTCCAGGATACTCTTCCATATGACAACATCCTACTTACTGTGGTGATTTGTAATGTATAGGCTGTAAAACTAGTGTCCACAAAGAATAATGCATAGAGAATACTATTGTGTTCATGAACAGGGAGGGAATGAGAACAAATGTGAGATATTTTCAGTAACAGAGACGCTGCCACCTGTTTATGAATGTCTGTCATTGTAGGCATGAGAAGGTATCTTGTTACAAATAGTAGCACTGACCTAGGGAGGCTCGAACAACTCTTTTCACAAAGACTATGGGGAAAAGTTAGAATGTCACGTAAATCACATCCGAGTGGACGAACTTGGTTTCACCTGTAAGTGTGACATAACAAAGTAAAGGAAGTTGCCTCTGTGGCTGCAAAACCTAGAGCGCCACCGAAACTCCACTGCTGTGAACGCTTGTTCACCTGACTTAGTTTTGCATCTATTAGATAATTGGTGTTCTGTCATTCTTCATATCTTTACAACTTTGTTTCCTGTGGTACATTGAGAGGTCAAATTCTTCTAGAAATACATTATTGCGAACCTCTGCACAAATTTTAACTCCACATTAAATACTTTCAGGCTATGTTTTAAAGACTCATCTCATATGAACTTTTTTTTTTTTTTCACCACGTGCTGAATTAAAAAGTGGGTCATGAAATCTCCCCAATGGGATGCAACATTAAATTGCTCATTTCAGTATAATATAATGTGTTACTTTCACATCCACTACAACATCATGGGTACTGCACTTGAACTCTTGAAATAAGTCACACTGTTTGCTCATCTGCTGATCAGCCTACACAATCAGGTTTGTGTTGAGACTAATGGAAAAGTCCCCTACATTTATCACCTGAACCTGAGTGATGAGCATCCCAGTGACTTGTGACATACTAATTATCTCGTAACGAAAGCACCCCTCTGCAGACCGGATATATCAGTCTGTAACTAAAGGGTCAGCTCTGTTCATTGCATTGAATGCAGGCTCGTTCATAAAGAAAGTTGATCTTTGCAAAGAACAAGTTGTGATGGCTGAACAACTGTTTCCTGTGTTGAATGCCTCAAGCCTACCTAAAGTTGACCAAGTGTGCAGTGAGCTGGTGACGGAGCAATGAGTGACCGAGACTTAAAAATCCTGACTCACTTAATAAATCCACAGAAGAACCACTGTACCGGAAATTCGTTGGAGTATTTCTGTCATGCAACTTTGTTAGAGCACCAAATGCACCACAGTTTCCTCTATATCAAACTGCACCACTGTGTTTGGAGTGTGTCCTAAAAATGCTGATAATGTGGATGTTTGTCACAGTTGGATCACGGTGCAGTGGAATTATGTCACAGGATCTGATGAATCATATTTCTTTGACATCATCTGCATGACCATGTGTTTGTTTACCTTGGACACAAATGGCACTGTGATGCTCTGTGGGAAGAAGACAAGTCAAAGGAGGCAAAGAGATACAATGTTCTCCTTGTAAACCTTGGATCCTGGAATTCATGCTGATGTTGCTTTGACAAATGCCAACTGCATAACATTGTCGCAGAACACTTGCTCCTCTACATGCCAGCACAACTAAGTCATTGAGCCCAAACACTCTGCAGAAATTGCTTAGAGAAGATTTGAGAAATGTTGCAAAAGAGTTAGAAGTGCTGACATGATCTTTAGACAATTCCAAATCTAAATATGACCTAAGATGAGCTGGAAAACTAGGTTCTTCCATCGAGGCCCTATATCGCAGCTTATGGAAACTATAGGGTCTGTTGCCAACACGTTGATATGTGACACCACAGGTCACCTTAGGAGAACTTGCATAGTTCATTCCTTTGCGGTCAGAACTTATTTAGGCGGCACAAAAGAGACCTTCACATTATTGGCCGGGTGGTTTTAATTTAGTAACATTTTTATGTTGTTTCCTTTCAAAGCTGTAAGATCACATTGTTGGAGGCCACATACACAAGGTGAACCCTGTTGATCATGTGGAAGGCAAAAAAGTCCAGAGAGCTCATAGTAGCATTGAAGTGGGCACTATAAAGTGTTAGAAGTCCTCCAGAGCTCCATCCATGTACATTCTGTTAACCAGGTTTCCAATAGGTGTTTTTGGACTGCACTTTTTCTCGTCATGATAGGGTTCAGATCTTTCATTATTTTCATTTGCAACACCAACATTTACTGGGAAATGACATAACAAGATATAAGACACAGAGACACCGAAAGGGTTATGAAATCCACGAGTTTGTTCGAGATCACACTTGCTTGTCTGTTAAAGCTGCATTATTTTACTTTCTGATTTTTGAAATGTAGATTTTGTTGCGTCTGGGATTACCCAATAGGAAAAGGCAGGTTTCTACTAAGAAGCAGGGTAAGAGGTTTTAGGAATTGTCAAAAGTTCTTGACGCCTCTTAGTGTAAACATATACCAAATGCTTAGCATCCACCCAAGGTTCCTGAAAACAACAGAAACTTCGTATTGTCTGAAGACCCTTTGATGATTGCATAGTGAGCTGAGTGCAGTTGAGCATATTAAATTGCCCAGTTGAAACCAGGTCTGTTTGTAAAAAGTGACATTGGCTTTCATAGACAAAGGCAGACCGTCCTCTTGAGGCTAACTGGAATTTATCTCTTTTCTAATCGAGGGTTTTCGTTACAAGAAGACAGCTGTCCAAAAATAGGTCCGGAGGTAATAAGGTGGATAATTCTGACTAATGGCAACATTAGCCATTTGCCCCAAATCTAGAATCATCTATAGAAGCTTACAAATACTCATTAGTAGGCGACTCTGTAATTCAGTAGCCTGACCCTTTAATCCACATAAAGCTGCTCATGCAGATTTTTCACCCTTGATGAGCTAATGAACTCATTTGCAGAGTTTGTTGATAGAGCCCTGAAGTTGCCACATTATTATTTTGCTTTTGTTGCAGATTTATGTCTTATCATTTAGCATCTCGGTCGTAAAAGAACTTTGTAGTCCAACGGTTGGTGAGGCGTCAAAGGCCAAGCTGCTAATTTTAGTTATCTGGCCAGCTTCGACAAGCCTCATCAACATTCCTGTGTGATTTATTCTATAGATCCAATAAAGATTTAAATCTATGTTGATGTTGCCAGAGCAGCAACAAAACAATATCTTATCCCACACTTTTCAGATCATTATTTCATTTGATGGGCATCAAAGGTGAACTCTCCTTGGTGTTCCCTCAAGAGATCTCGTACATATTCATTCCACAGACGGTTAAAATTAAACCCAGAGTTTAAGCAGTACAGCACCTCCTGGTATAGTGTTGATAGCTAATGTCAGGTTTTGAATCCCGTTGAGCCCTGAGGGTGATTGTGAAGTAAAACCTGAGAATCCGTTTTACCTACTGAATACAGTGCGAAGACAATGAGGCTCTAGAATGAAATATGGAGGCATAAAAACTGCCTTTAGGAAACCGACAAAACATTTTTCTGGGGGGGTAAGGATGAAACACAGAAAGTATTATCATTGATTACACTGGTATATTTGAATGCTTTAACTTTTTATGCAAAGTGGATCCAGTATATATTTTTCACTGGTGCCTGAAGCGTTTTTGTTTTTGCTCTAAATGGGTTGAAATTGTGTTGTTAGTGACTTCTACTGATGATGAATAGCTGAGCAGTTTAGTGTTCTTAATAATAGACTGATTTGTGATTTCTCAGTCTTGTCAACTGGGCGGCACATAACAAAATATTGGTCCAAATTGGACAAGGAAGGACAATTTTAGTTTAGACTGCATGCAAGTGAGTCTGTGACTCTTAATTTATTGTTAATGTCCACAGTCCATAAACGCGGCTTAACTTGGCAATAATTCACCCTTTTCTCTAGCATTTCAAAAACTGTTCTCACAATAGTGAAAATGTTGCACTTCAGTAAGTCACTTCTCTTCAACCTCAGCATCCTCTTTCAGTGTGTCATGGTGAATTAAGCAAATATAACGAGGCTCCGTCTGTGACTGTCTTATAGCCACTGCCTTCAAGAAAGCCAGATCAAAAAAAAAAGTGGTGTACGTGAATTGAAAAGTAATTGGATGATGAAGTGTTTGTGATCTGCAAGTGCTTTCAAAATACATATGCCTGCCGTCTACTTTGAGGTTCATGTAAAAGTCTCACGACAGATGTTTGTATTCACACAAATAGCAATTGATTAGAATCATCTAGGTCACACTTCTCGGCAGTCGTTGGTTCCCTTTCTGGAAAGAAACTGGCTTCACTTCCATTGCTGCTGGCTTCACAGGCCTGCGGTTCTGATAAGACATTGCGGTTTAGTTCCGCTTCATCCTGAGTCATTTTACATTATGTGCTGTCTGTTGAAAGAAGCATTGTAGATCCCAAATTGTATTGTTCTACATTTATGTTTTACGCTGTGTCAAGATTTTTATTCACCAATCTAAGGTTTTAGTGAAATGACTAATTTAGATAACCCCTAGATAACCTTTTGGCTTTTGTGGCATTACTTTAATCCAATGTGGCGTTCTTGCATTGTTTTGCTTTGGGTCTGTATGAATATTTTAACGAGTGCATTATACAGAGAGTCTGAAATACTCAAAAACATGTAATGGTACTCAGATTTTTCTTTATTATTGTCAGTATTTTTTATATTAGTGTTGTCTGGAACTGCATTATAGATATATCTTAAACAATTATTGGATTTTTGTTAAGGGTTCACTATAATGGGACATATTTACGTCTCATAAAAAGAACATGTTTGCTGGAAGAGAACTGAAATATGTAATATGTTTTGTGAGATTTGGTGCTTTCCAAGTTGATTGATTTTTGTTTTGACAGTGCCGAAGTAGAAGTTGCTATCAAGTCTAATATTTACAGAAGATAAGGACTGCTGTTAGGAAGTAATAAAAGTCTTTAAAGTAAACAGCCACCATCGGCTCGAAAAAACAAGTGGGCTTAAACAGGGAGGTAGCAGAAATCCTTAGGAGAAAAACGAGATTCATAAGAAATATCTCAGGCCTTGTCCACACAAGCCAAAATGATCTTTTTTCTCCCCGTAGTGCTTGAAAAGTTTCCCATCCACACGTCATTGGTGCAGGAAATGAAGTACATATGCCAGGCGTACAGGTGGCGTTGTACCTCACAAATGCACCAAAAATCAAGATGGCGCATGATTAAACATCTCCCCAAATTCACCCAAATTGAACCAGCTTCTGCAGTTTGAGCTGGAACATGTACTCTGTCATTGTTGTTAAGTGATGTTGCGGGTATGGACATGAGGTGGGGCGGTGACATCATTGTTTTCAGCAAATGTGCGTCTTTGCCCATCCATTTTCAAATTTCTCCACTCTGGTACCGGTTCTCAAAACAACGCCATTTTCAGGCTCCTAAAACGCCACGCCTTCTAGATGATTGGCCAGACACGATGCAGTTACATGACAGCATTTTCATGCAGACGGGGTCTCAGATGTTTGTAGTATCTGCTGGAGTCACCCTCCCTGTTTGGGGTCATAGTTCTGAGTGTTCAGATTATCACTCATGTTTTCAGTCCTGTCTGTTGTACAACTCTTTTCAGTTGTTGGTTATTTCTCAAGTTTCTTCTTCCTGATTTTGCTGTTGCTTTAGAGGGTTTAATCTGCTATTACTACCATGCCCAGTTGGTTTACCAGTTTCTCTGTACTGCACTAGTTGAACTAATTCCTTCAGTTATGATCCGCTCCATCGCTGATACCACCCATCAATACTTACTGTTCTAGACACTCGGGGTGTGGGTCATAAAGTTTGTCCACCCCGATTTAGACCAGGGTGTCAAACACAAGGCCCATGGCCCAAAACTTATGTTCTGCAAGAGTCTGCAATCTGGCCCAGGAAAAGACCAAGCAAATTGTAAATATTCCAAAGACAACATACTTACAGCTACCTCGTTTCTTGCAATCTAGCCTCAAAGCCATACTGTCAGGGTGAGTTTGTATAAACATGCATAGTGCAACAGTTATATAAGTTGTTTTTGGCTATTTCACTGTATCTTGCACCAGAAGGTATCATTAATATTGGCTTTCTATTGATAGTATAGTAATTTGGGACAGTAATGCAAACATTTTCATCCTGTACACTCTGCTCCACAACAAATATTAACTGTAACATTTAAGGTTTTATGGCACTATTTTACCGGTCCGACCCAGTCCAGGTGAACTTGGTCCTTCTGTGGCTGCTGAACTAAAATGTGTTTGACACCCTTGCTGTAGACCTTGCCATCCATGCAGAGTATGTGATTGATGGTTCCTCCATTCTATTGCCTGAACTGACTACCACTCTCTGTGATGTCTTTAAAATATGCTGCTCTTTCTACTTACTTGCATAATTTATCATATGCTGGCTTTATCAAGGCCCATCAGAACAAAACCAACCCAGCTGTCTTTGGTCAAAATGTGGATGAATGATTTGTTTCTATAAATCTGTGAATGAGATGGGTTGATTTCTTGAAAAAAGAAAATTGTAATTGTCGGATTGAGATATATTGAAATGGTTGGGAAAATATCTTTCTAATTCTGTCTTTTTCCTTTCCTTTCCTTTCCGTTTTTTTTAATTTACAGATTGCATTAATGACAGTCACGCTATTCCCCATCCGTCTACTCATTGCTGCGTTTATGATGTTGCTGGCCTGGCCTTTTGCCTTCCTTGCTTCAGTCGGGCGTTCCGAGACTACCGTCGAACCCCAGTGCCTCTGGAGAAGGTGGGTGCTTCAGTCTGCATATATTTAGATGTGGTTGGCTGTGTAAAAGCGCATTTTGAGTGTGTGGAAGCCCTGGATGAACCGTGAATAATATGAAGCCTTTTTTCCTGGAAATACTGGTACAGCATGTTTGGTATTGACATTCTGCAACTGTAAGTCAAAGAGCAGAGGTAGAGTGCTTGGAGCACTTAACCATGCAATCAACAACTCTGCTTTCAGTATCAATAGAAAGTCACGTGGCTCAAAAGGGCCACTTCCATGTTCAGGTTTTGTTTTGTGTTTATCAAACGACAGCATTGAAGTGAGATTGGTTTACTCTGATTCATGAATTTTCACAATTTCTCCTCAAGCTAACTGCAGTCTCTTAAAATGTTGCAATCAGAATAAGTCTGGATGTTATTTATTTGTTATTTATAATGTCATTATTAAGCTGCACTGCACAGTTCTGGAATGCTTTATTCAACAAATCGCTCCACCTTTTATTTGTTGACCACATCATTTCTGTCTTAAATGCAGTAAACAACACAACATTGTTTTTACCTTCAAAAGACTTCTCTTATTACATTCCCGTTTATAGTCTTTTACACTGAAATTGAGATCTGGTGTGTTACTTCTTCCTAATTATCCAATGCTTCGTACCAAAAAAGTAGGCTAATAGAATGGACACAAGTACAAGGATAAATATACTGTCGAGGACATTGAGTTTCTCTTCTGAGGGAGTGTCTTTGCTGTGGAAAAACTGGGATGCAGAACATTGGCATCTGCCAATAAACACAAAAAGTTAAACAAAGGCAACGGCTGATTAATGAAAATAATATATAAAAATTTGGCGCAATCAGTATGAGCACGCGATTAGCACACTAGGCTGTCAGTGTAAAGAAAAAAAAAGATGTCATCATGTGATCATACATTTCCACAGGGCATTTATTGTCAAACGGTAACGCCCTGCATCTCAAAAGAGGCTTTCCTTCAACTACAACACTTTTGTATAGGAGCGTCTATCAATGCACTCCCCTAGAAACCAAGCTGTGATACTGTGTGATAATGAGTTCATCACTTATACTTTATTCTTTTGTAGCATCGCTAGTCTGTGAGCTCCGAAATCCTTTAGCATGTAGCACGGCTCAGAGTGCCACACCTGATTTTTGTTTTTGCGATGCTCCCCACACCTAATTTGCGGGGAGGGCAGCTCCCGAGTAACGCAACGCAGCTCGAAACGCACAGCAATATTATATGGGAAGCAGAAAATTGACAGATCTTGTGTACATGTGATTTTGACATGCCGACGCATCTGTTGACTTCAGATTATATCGTATCGACAATATTTTGTTTGGAAAATATCAACAAATCAGATCTGCGCACATATCCAACATAGTGCAGCCGTTAAAAAAAAAAAGGTATTTCAGTTTTTGTTCTGACTCACTGATATGATGAGTTTTTAATGTTTGACAAGTGTTCCTCATGTATCCTTTCTCTCTTGTTTTCCAGACTGGTGGACATAATTCTGAAAATCATCATGCGGGTCATGTGGTTTGCGGGAGGTTTCCATTGGATGACTGTGAAAGGCCGAAGGGCACTGTCTACAGAAGCTCCCATCCTCACCCTGGCACCCCATTCGTCTTACTTTGATGCCATTCCAGTCACAATGACAATGTCTTCTATTGTCATGAAGGCTGAGAGCAAGGACATACCTCTCTGGGGAAGTAAGTAAAAGGAACGTTCAACCATTGTGAGATACCATTGTTCTAAGTAACTGATACACACACAGAAGCACACGCACAAAAAAAAGTTTTCATGAGAGCATAACAAAAAGAAAATGATTTGGAATTTTGCAACACTATGATGAACAAGCAGAAACCCTCCTTGCATAACCTCCACTCGGCTGTGGGGCTTAAAAGCTTCAAATTAAATGGCAATAAATACTGGCCACTAAAGACACTTTGCTGTGTCATGTTTGCAGAAGGAGCAGCTTTGGTGTTCCTTTGCAGTCAGTTTTGGTTTGCATTAGTATAAGGATTTGAAGATAGTTCAATAGAAGTAAAAAAGAGAACTCAACATTGTGCTGGTCTTCTGCTATCCGGTATGTTTGTTATCGTAGGAAATTATGTGGCTTATTTTGAGGAGGCACTAGTTTAGAATATCACAGAAAAACAGTACAAATTATGTTAGAGATGGCCACATAATTAGAGTTTCTTCCAGCCGCAAATATTCACTTACACAGACCTCAGGGTTCCTCCAGGAATCGCCTTGCTCCTTACATGTCAACACATTCTCTGCTGTTTAATCATGGTTCTTGTTTTCTTTCACTACCACTGTCAGACCTGAATGCAAAACAGCCATTCGGATGTCTGGCTACAGTTTTTGTCCTAGCACAACCTAAAGCTCCATGCAAAGGTCAGATAGGCCTCACTCATCTGCAGTCAGTACACACACTACTGTAACAGCAGATCCTATTAACTGGCTTGCAAGTTCATTTACCTCTCTAGTTGCCAGCTAAAGCATTGGTTGCCAGCAGGACAGACACTAAAGGGCTCTGTGTTATTTTAGCCTTCCTTTCTCGTCCGAGTCCTTCACTTACTGAGACACTAATTGGCCACATTGTTACCTGCAGGTTGAATGAAACTTTGAACATTTTACATGGTTGTCGCATCAAAGGAGTAGACCCATTTTGGATTAAAGATTTTCATTGGCAGATTAACAAAAAGCTGTCAGTCAAGCATTGGTATAATTTAGAATGGAGACATTGTTAACATTTTTGATTTTATGACTCCAGTATTAGTTTATTTTCCAAGTGCCAGTGTACCTCTCAATAGGAAGCAAGCACCATGGTCAAGCAAGGGGAATACAGAACAAGCATTAAGACCTGATCAGCCACAGTGACGTGTGTAGTGTCTCTCAGGGTTGTAGCTCCAGCTCTAATCCTTTCCTGTGAGCAGACAGCTCATTGTTGGAATGAGTTTCTTCCTCATAGAGCTGAACCCTCTTTCATTTCCCCTGTCTGTGTAAGCGCAACCAAATATTATTTCAGTGCAGTTGAAGGCATAAGAAAATGTTTCTGGCGTTCGACAAAACTCCTACTGCTATTTACCAAAATCCTGTTGACCAGTCATCTCAGTTCCCTTTTCATTGTATTGTACTTCTTATTCATCGTAGCTCTACATAGCTTTACATTTGATTTGACTATTGCAAATATTCCTGAATTATCTTTGAGATAGTGTACCATCTTATTTTACTGTATTATTTGATTATTTTCTATCAAGCAAATAAACTGAAATGACTGTGTTATGAGAAGTAAAATGTTGTGGCTTCACGAGACTGAAGAAACTTGTTAGGTTTCTTCTTGTTAGGTGATGTTTATGTGACAGATGTGCACATGTTCCCTTTGAGTTCCTAATTCATCTCTCAGGTGTGGCTAGTTGTTCTCTGAAATCAGTACTCTCCACAAGCAAAACCATTATCTTCTAATATCCCGTCCAGTGCCACAAAATGAATATACTGATCTATCCATACTGTATGTAAGACGGGCCTTTTCGTTTCTTCTTGAAATGGGTCTGAAAAAGTAAGGTGATCTGAGGCCACATCCACACAAGCCAAAACAATAATTTTTCTCCCTGGGGTTCTCAAAAAAGATTCTGTCCACATGTCATTTTGAACACCGCTCAACACGAGGCTTCAGGGCATGTAGTACATATGCCAGGCCTTTAGGGGCGCTGTGACTCACTAAATACACCAAAAACGCAGAAGACAAAGCACATAGAAATGTAGAATTAGACTCCTGCTCATAGACTTCTATATAACTCTAGTTTTAAAGGTCTATGGCCCCGCTCCTTCTCCAGCAAGCATCAGTAGCTTCTGCAGCTCGACTGGAGCACATAGTCCGTGATTGTTGTGGTTATTAGGTGACATCGCGGACCGCTGTGGGTGGGGTCGTTCTACAGGGGATCATCTTTGCCGTCCACACCTCACAGCCAAGCCGGGGTTTTAGAATTTCACCACTCTGGGACCCGTGTTTAAAAATAACTGTTTTCTGGCTTCTAAAACGCTGCCTCGTGTGGATGATCGGCCAAAAACGGCTCGTTTACGTGAACCAGAGTTCTCGTGTGGACGGCCCCTTGGATTCACGGTCTGGTCTTTCTGAGCTCCCAATGTTGGACTCAGTTCAGCATCACAGCAACATCGGGGCTATAGAAGTGAGATGATCAGGCCAGAAGAGCGACTTGTTTATCGTAGGAGGGGGATGACACGCCATCGAGAGGTGCTCAGTGTTGTTAAGAAGTTGTTCAATGTTTGGGAAAAGAGGCGGGACCGATGCATGAGAACTTGAAATAGATTGTCGTGAAACAAGCGAAGCAGGAGATCTGAAAGAGGAACATGCTGGTAAACGATCATGTTCCAGTGCAAGGGTCTGACTCCCATTAACAGCAGTATCACATGGTAAGAACTGCTGTTTAACTTGTTGTGTTTTTAACATTTTGTATTTTAAGGGAAAAGAAAACACTGCGATCCTTTTTTGCAACATATGCCTTTCAAAGGGTCATCTTGTTTTAATCAGGATCATCTTTTATTCAGCCCAATCTGGTAATAATCAATGGCGTACCAGCTTCTGCATTGTAGCTGACGCTGCTTTTTCACTGTTAGCTGATACTTGATCATTATGGCTTTAGCCACAGTCTTGATTTAAACAGTCGTCTTTCTGATCAATACCCAAAACCATCCAGACATTTGACATTTTTGAAGGTGGTTTAAAATACTTAAATTACATTCAGCAGCCTCTAAAACACTGGAGATTACTTTTTTGCACAGTAACTCATGCAACAATAAACCCGCTGTATAACACTCAGCTGTAATACTGTAGTACTGACAATTCAGCTCTGATGTCTTTGTTTCATATATCATGATGTTAAGATATCTGTCTACCTTTTCTCTTCATCTTTGATTGTAATATATTGATTAGAAGGCCTTGAAACAATTCATCTTCTTATGCTGTATGTTGAAGTTGATTGGTACTGTAAGTGTATACTGTTTAGCCCGAACCAGATCATAGCAGTGTCCTGCCATGTTAGTCTAGGGAATATATCAGGACAACATCACTTTAATACGGCCTTGTTTTGCTGTGGTGTTTTAGCTTGAAGTGTTCTGTTTAAAGACACCATCAAAGTGATGGTTGCCGTAAACGGAAGCTTTGATCTCTCCCCGGTGGAGTATTTCATGAATATTTAATAAATGCTACGATTACAATTAAAGCAATTACACGTATTACATTAAGAGAGAGAAGTCATTTTACTGTTTCTGCGTTAATCTTGCGATTTGTCTGTGCTTCTATTCCAGCTTTGATTAAGTACATCAGACCAGTGTTTGTGTCACGGTCAGATCAGAACTCCAGAAAAAAGACAGTGGAGGAGATCAAACGCAGAGCTCACTCTGGAGGAGAATGGCCTCAGGTCAGTGAACGGAGAGGGAAATCACAGATACACATGGAAAGATAATCATCGTGGTCCAACTACTGAATTCACTGTGGATATCAACAGACTACGTACATTTTTCTTTCTATAACAAATTGGCCAAAGAACAGAAGTCAAACATTTTTGGTACTTGATTAACTTTAACCGCCCACCGTCTTTTTCTTTGATACATGTTTTAATATGAACACAACAGCAGATTTCGGAGAATTGTAAATAACACGACATCATGCGTGTAAATTCAGCTTGCCACGTTAAAACTGGATGTTTAATTCACAGTATATTTGATTTAGGTCACAGTACATTTGATTTCAGATGTGACAGGAAGTCGTGTTGATGTACTGACTCATATTTTTCTCGCACGTCCAGATCATGATCTTTCCAGAGGGAACGTGCACCAACAGATCCTGCCTCATCACGTTTAAGCCAGGTAGCACCTCTGCTTTTCTTTTCCATCGCATACAATGAGTATTTGTTGCCTGACATTCGTTTTAAATTAGTGTACTGGCTTGTCTTGTTTATTTTCCTTATTTGGTGATTTTCAAATTTTGACAACAAATAGTGATAAAGTGGCCACTTTCATTTCTGACTAGTTAATGTTATGTACAGGTATATTGAATTAAACAAAATCTGATCTGTGTTTTTGCTTGTACAGGGGCCTTCATCCCAGCCGTACCAGTTCAGCCTGTGGTCATCCGATATCCAAATAGACTGGTAAGAGTATAAGATTTAAAAAATGTAAGTTAGCAACACAAATGAATGGCACAGTTATTGTGACTAAAGTCAAAAAGAATAAAATATCCATAAATACGGGTACATGATTGATTAGGGGTGAAATACAAGTGCCTGTGGTCCTGCACATTATTTTTTTCAACTGACTTGTATACTCCCTCCATGTTTTATTTTAAGATCAGATTTCACTGACATTATTATTTGAACATGTTTTTCAAACATGTCATGTCCAGTGTAAGCAAATAAAAACTGTTAACATATTAGAGGAGCATGCTGTGCAAAGAAGAAACGTAGCTGCAGTAAAATCATTGGAAGAGCTTGGAACAAAAAAAACACAAAAAGAAAAACCTTGGTGCACTCTGACTTTGGATGCGTTTGTAAGTGCCAGATCGAGTACGTGTGTGTGCATACTATGTATGCCCTGTAGCTTGCTTAGCATATTCCCAGAGTCTGACTCAGAGGATAGATGAATATCTGAAAAACTGACTCGACAGCATTTCAGACTCCTTTTAAGGTCTCCGAGCATAAAGGAAAAATCTATTCAGTTTCCATGCATCTGGTATTATGTGTCATTAATCAAAGCAAGTGGTTTTGCCTGTGTGGGAGATGGTGAGTACAAAGAATTCGCTGCAGCGTGTTGGCTGACAGGTGAAATGGTGAGTTTTATGTATCTCAGGCCCCGTTTACACGACAACGAATATGAGTGTAGCCGCAAAACTTTCTTCACTGTTGAGGGGTCCGTTTACACTGCGACGTTTTTATCCCGGCTCCCAAAGTGGAAAGATTCTTTCACGGTCGCTATTCCCTCCTGCGGAGACTGCCGGAGGCTACGGAGCCTGTTACTGTGCATGCGCACCTCTCCCCCTCCCTCCTGCTCATCCAGTTGTAAACAAACATGGCGGCTGCGTAGTGGTATGACTCGCGGTCTGTATTCTAGTTTTATCGTCCATATCAGTAGTTTTATAGTTGAGACTCACCCCTGATAGCATCCGATGTGTCATCAGTCCATGCGGATGTCTTTTGCTCTCCATTTTCTTCACGTATATAGTATATTCTTCTCTGCACACATTTCTGTGTAGTTTAATTACAAAATCAAGCAACAGCGCCTTCCTGTGGCCCGGCATACTAACTCCATCGTTGTCTCTGTGTCCGCTGCTGCAGTGTAAACACACTCGTTTTTTCTAACAGATTAGGTGTTGTCACATGAAAGGTCATGTAAACGGGGCCTCAGAGAATCAAATTCAAAAGTGTCAAGTCTACAGGAATTTGGCAATTTTTAGATTGTTTAGAGTTATTGAGATGAATCATTCTGTGAAGCACTCAGGCTTTTATATTGCTCTAGTTCAGAGAAGATTGAAATTGTTTTCTTCTTTCTTTCTTTTTTTTTTCCTTTTTTTTTGATTCGGTTTTATTTCATATTGTGTGGCAATGTAACAGATTAACTCTTCATAAATGATGTGGATCTTTTGTGGAGGAAATCATTACTTTTCCCTCTCAAAGTTTCCGCATTTTGCCCCTAAACTCCAAATGGTTAGGAGAGTCTTCGTTTTTCAAGTATATTCATGTTCCCATGACAGCCTAATGATTCAATAGACAGCTACTGGCAGGCCAGAGAGGAGGTTTCAGTTGAAGAAGTCCTTTAGTGCGGTTATAAGAAGAATTCATTGAAGCATGCAAAGCCACTTTCTGCTCGCCTGCCTGGGAATGGAGCTAATCATGCTCTGATTCAGCAGACAAGTCCAAAGCATCGTTCAGGCTTGTTAGAGGAGCCGTAGAAAAACCATCTGCCAAAGAAAATTGTTCAAAGTCCTTTTCAATCCAGCAAACCTCTGTTGTGCAAGGTCATCGCCTACTGTATGTTCTGCAATATCTATTTGAGAAATCACATTTGCAATTGCAGAACTTTATAGTGATGTCAGACAGGACGTTGTGGTTTTGTACATTGCAATCGTGCACTGGTCACTTTGTCTACAATGTTCTGGTAACGTGATCTGTTTTTGGCATTGCTAATTTCAGCAACTGAATATTGGCAGTGTTTTGGGGATGTCCGACTCTTCTCTAAATAAAGTTTGTCAGGGATGTTTATGTTTTTCACAACTTAATGCAACTCTTATTGAAGACAAATTGACGTTATCAGCTTTTGCAGAGTCATCCTCAAACTCTCATACCTCGTTTCGGTTTTAATGTGTCGCTTTCAATGTGCACTATAAAATCTAATTAAGTACTCAGGTTTGTTTTGTCATATCAAGTCTCCAGAAACCATGGGAAGAACGAGAAGAAAGCTTTATTGTCAACATTTTCCACAGTACCTTCATGGTGCAGCAACAAACTGTCAGGTGGTGCTATTTTCTGGGGTTCTGTCTTTAAGAGCAGTGCAGTTTTCTTCATGCTGTTGATAAATCGGACCAATTTAAGGCAGTACCGAAGCATGAACAGGCTAACAAGCCAGAAGAAAACTCATTATAATTCATTGTTTTGGTGAGCAGGAATTTTGTGTTCATGTCGGGG
Source organism: Lipophrys pholis (assembly GCF_963383615.2). Lineage (NCBI taxonomy): Eukaryota > Metazoa > Chordata > Actinopteri > Blenniiformes > Blenniidae > Lipophrys > Lipophrys pholis. The sequence goes on along the minus strand of NC_137639.1, from coordinate 13,071,603 downwards.
AAGGGGGGGGGGGTTGATGGCTTTACTCAAAACAGATACAGTAAGACTGATAACAGTTTAAATTTAAAAAACATTGCACCAAACAGCGGAATCATGCAGTTTATGCAAGAATATACATTTCTATACTAATGTTCATGGCCCTGTGAATATATATCACTGTGCTTATTTACTATTGTGCAGAGTACCTTTACAAAGTTGTTAACGTGGGCTTTGTGCACAATATGAATGAGAAAATAAATCAGACATGAATCATCTTATTGAAAAATCTTTTAATAAATGCCTACTTTTCCCCATCTTGATTGTGCCTATTTGTTAACTCGAATACAAGAGACAGTTGCTTATTGCTTTTATATAAAAAAAAATACATTGCAGTATCAGTACATGTCAAGTTTCCTAAAATGAAAATAAACCGTTTTAATATCTTGGTTAAAAGTGAGTAAATGATGTTATTTGAGTTGTGGCATTGAAAACAGTTTTCCTGAAGTATCCTGATCACACAATGATCTGATCTTGGTGTGCCAATAAGCTGCACGTCTATGTAGGGCACATTCGCAGTTGGTCTAAAAATGCATCCTGGAAAGATTTTAATTATTTTTATTCTGCTCTGTCTAATAATATCTGGGCTTTTATGTGTTTTTCCAGGACACAATTACATGGACGTGGCAAGGGCCAGGAGCGTAAGTAGAGAGTATTATTTTGTAATATGTTTTATGAATGTGTGTGTGTGTCATTGTTCACTGACAGGGACTGACTAAATGTCTCTATTTTAATTTTGTATTTTTTTTATTATTATTATTATCCAGATTTGAAATCTTGTGGTTGACACTGTGCCAGCTACACAATGAATTTGTGATAGAGGTGAGTGTGAACATTTCCCAACTGTGCTCCCTGTTTGTGATTGCCTGGTGTGTTTTATGCATTAGTATTTTAGATTAATGGACTCTCGTGGCGTATACAAGTACCCTTATGTCAGAGACTCTGTTTACTAATCTATTATCCTCCTCTGCCAGTTCCTTCCCATCTACACGCCCTCAGAGGAGGAGAAAAAGAATCCTGCACTCTTTGCTATAAATGTGAGACGTGTCATGGCAAAGTGAGTTTAATTTGTTATTGCATCAGCGCAGTATTGTTCATTGTGAAAGCGCTATGTCCAGGTTAATCACTAAAGCTAGTTAATGTTTCCTTCATATGGCAAAACAAGTCGGGGAAACTTTGTAGTGAACTTCTATCAGAGGACAAATGTTTCTCTTCTTTGAAAGTTTACCTTGTGTGCCTGTTATTTTTAGTATGTTACCATCTTCCGCTCCCCGTGTTCACTCTTGAGCTGTGGTCATGTTGCACCTGTGTTGTAACACGCTCTTGCACACACTCCAGTTCAGAATGAAAGACTTCCCCCTCTCCAGGCTGACAAAAAAAAAAGAAAGAACTGAGCACATTGTTTTCAACACCAAGGCATCATCTACTACATCTGTCTTTATTTTTTTTATTTAGCCAGGAGAATCACATTGAGATTATTAATCTCTTTTTCAAGTGTGTCCTGGAGAGCAGGGGGGGTCGAGGGTCTTGCTTGAATTGATTTGCACATGCTGACATTCCATCGTTGCCTCCACCATGTTGTGCTTAGGGCCCTGGGTGTGCCCATCACAGACTACTCATTTGAAGACTGCCAGCTGGCCATGGCAGAAGGCCAGCTGAGGCTGCCAGTCGACACCTGTCTGCTGGAGTTTGCCAAGCTCGTCAGGAGACTGGGGTAAGTCACTTCAACTTTCCAGTGCAATGCACACCACAAAGGTAAGTAGGTGAGGGGTACTGCAGTACAACAAGGGAAATACTCGCCCAAAACAGCAGGGACTTAGAGGGGATTGTGTTTTCTGGCAGCGGCATGTTGGGATATGGTTGTCCATTCCCATAAAGGCACCTGGTTGGGCGCATGTAGCAGAAGGTGGGGTCGCTGCACTGGTGACTCGCACTGACTGGTCGAGCGTCTGCTCAGGATGGGATCTAGTTGTAGTCTGGTCTCCAAACACAATAAGTTAAACTGTTTGGCTGGTGGGCAGAGGCAACCAGCAACACCATGTGGATGAGAGAATGAATGTATTGTATCGACTCCCTATGTGGTGAAACTAAGATTTGCCAACAGGAAAGAGAATAAAACTATGCTCATTTTCCCAAATCTCTTCGTTGTTGAACAGAAATGCAGACGAAACTGAAAAATATCCCAACTAACAGAGAAAAATGTGTGAAATGACCTTCACAGGCTGTTGAACTAACTGCCCTCAAACATATTCACACGTATGGCCTATATATAGTCAGTAGTTAACCCGACATGCTTGTTATTGGAGGAATCTGGAGCTACGAATCTCCATGCAGGGTATATGTGCATGCTGTACCAGTCAAACAGCAGGCTTAAAACTCTAAATGTTTTGTTGTAAAGCAGTACACTCACCACCTTAACCTCTATACTGATGTGAGAAAGAAAAAAAAACCTTGTGTAAATGGATTATTTAAAACCACATAGATATAATACAGTCTTGATTTTTTTCTGAATTTACCACTTCAGCAGAAGTAAAAAAAAAAATGTTGTAGAGTCAAAAATGAATACACGGTGCTGTGTCCTTGCTCACTATATCTATTCGATGTTATGGATTAACGGAGATGTTCTTGCTCCCGCAGGCTAAAACCGAAGAACACTGAGAAGGTTTTGCAGGAGTATGGGAACAGAGCCAGGAAGCTGGAGGGACAGAAGCTGGGCTTGGAGGACTTTGCTCACTTTCTGGATGTGCCAGTTTCAGATATGCTACGAGACATGTTTGCTCTTTTTGACGAGGTAAAAACCGCACATTTACTAACACAATGAGTCTGTAGCATCCTGCCTGTCTTGCGTTTCATGTTGTTTCAAATTGCTTTGTGGTTTTCAATGTATGGAAGCACTCTGATATGGTAAAGCAGATATGGTATACCTAACACAATAGAAAGCCACAGGGTACAAGTAATTACCTACCAGTACATTTGCTATAGTTTAGGCCATAATGAACAGAGTGTGTTGCGATTAAAGCTAAGCATGACACTTTGCCTCATAAAAGCAATCACCCATTGGAAATGGAGTAGCCTCACACACATGCCCTGTCTTCATCCTTTTTCCCCCCTGTTGTTTCCCCAGCATGAAGATAACAACATGGATATTAGAGAATACGTGATAGCCTTATCTGTCGTATGCAGACCTGCCAAAACTCTGGGAACAATGAAATTGGCCTTCAAGGTATGTTCTGTTTCAGAGTTCACGCTTATCGGACCATCAGACTGAGCAGCTTTGTGTTTGCTGAGGATCAGCTTGACATTTGCTGCATTATAATACCACGTACTGCACGTTGTCTCGGCTTCGTCAAACAGATTAATAAAGTAGTTTCCGTCTATGAGGAGCATATTGGCATGTTTATACAGCATTTTCATTACTTGTAGTTAGAACAGACAAGCATACTTACACAGTGTTTACCTGATACTTGCTGACAGACTTTCGCTGCAACATACCGGCATGTTTCCACTGTTGTTCCCATTCAAGGCTCATATCATACTTCATTTCCCATACCCTTGTGCCTTGACCGATCTAGCTTGTTCAAATGGTATTTCCTCCCTTTAAACCCATTCTTGCAGTATAGGGGTATATTTACAGTTTACACTGTATTTCCCAAGTACTTGCACTGTATTTTGCATCTAGTTGTGTTATATTTATAGATTCACACTGTTTCTCCTGTACTCATGCTTCTACAATATTGCCATATTGACATGGATTTCTCCCCCCATTCCAATTTATAGCAGACTAGGACATTCTGTATTTTCCTATACCTATGCTTAAAACGTGTACAGTATTTGCACTGTATTATCCGCACACTGACAAGTTGTCCCTCATTCTTGTATACTGGCACATTTACATTGTAATCCTCCCACACCTGTTTCCACAGCATACTGTTCTATTTACACTGTGAACAATGTATGTGATCCTTACAAACCCACAGATAAACCTTTTCTAATGTTAGATCCTTTGTTCAGGTGCAAAAATAGATTTAAAAAACAAGAAAACTGCTCATCTCAGAACTCAAATCATCTCACAAATTCAGATTCTCGTCTAATTTCATGCCCTTTGCCAAAACCCTTCCCTATTTCTTGATGTTTGACATCCACCAGATGTTTGAGGCAGAGGAGGACGGCGCGATCACAGAAATGGAGTTGGCAGTTATACTGAAGACGGCTTTAGGAGTGGCTCACCTCGGTGTGTCACGTCTGTTTACCGCCATCGACGCTGAAGACACAGGGAAGGTCACATTTGGTAAGAAGATCAATGAAACGTCTGTTTAAAAACTTGGGTTTATTTTCTCACTTGGAGCCGCTGAAGCCCGTGGCGTGTATTTCTAACGTTGCCTTTGTCTCTGGCGCCCTCCTGTGGTCTCCACAGACAAGTTCAGGAGCTTTGTGGAGCAGCATCCGGACTTTGCCGAGGATTACTTGTACACAGAAAACGCAGGGCTCCACGGCGCCCCCTGCCACCAACACCAAACGCAGCCGGGCCAGTCGCCTGCGAGCCCACAGGGCACCGCCACCAGCAAAACAGCCAACGGTATCTGTCCCGACTTCAGCCCCGGCGACCACGACGGGGCAAGAGACGGACTCTTGAAGAAACACAACTGAGAACGGTTTTCCAGACGCAGTGACAGAACAGAGACGACTCTCCTGGTGAGAGGACACCGTCGGAGAGACGGGACGCTTAGTAAGGGAGTGCATTTCAGCTACGACACAGAGTCAAGTTTACCTTTCCCTTTTTATTAGTACTGTGTCCATGACATTTTGGAGGTTATTTTCAACTTCTCAACAGTTTATTTTGGTATAAATTCTTCTTTTTTTATTTTTTCATAGCAAGAATCATCAAAATGCCAAACAATGGCTGTTACAGAAACAATGCTGGAATACTTGAAGGGTGAACACATGTAAAAAAAAAAAAAAAAAAAGAGAGAGAAAAATCCTTTGGGCATAATGTTTTTTTGTCTTTTTCCCTCCAGCGTAGTACCGACTGCATGTTTTACCACGCGGGAGGCAGGTCAAAAACGAGCTCTGGATTATGTGGTGAACACATTTTTAGTGACGTCAGTGTTAGATTCTTTGTTTCTTTGTAACTTTGATCCATCTTCTTTTCTTTATTGGGAGCTGCCTTTTGAATTGAAAGTGCAGAATGCATGGACTCACACTATTTTTGAGCTGCACCGAGTATTATTAATGTAAAGAAGGAAGCTCTGGGGGTACCGGTGACAATTGTGGGGCTACTGGAAGATTCAGTAGCCGACATTTGAGGTTACCTCAGGTCGCTGCTAGCCGAGGGTCGCGACTGCTCGTGACCCCGTCAATTGTAAATATACAATGATATATTTTATTTAGCTCAGGGTTCAGTGACGAAAATGAAAAATTTACTCGTATGATGTCATCATTTTTGACGCTCAATGGGTTTATTATGTGCATGTAACACCAGTACACTCTTCTCCATTCATTTGTCATTCGCATCATCTTCTCATTCTTTCTTACTCCTGGTCGCCCCCACCCCCACCCCCACCCGCACCCTCCCATTTTCATTGAAACGAAACAACGTGGACCAAAAATGCATCGGGTAATTTACATCACGCATCTTGTTTGTACTGTTCTTTTTTCAATCGGGTGGTGTGATGGCTTTAACGGGGAATCAGTCACAGTGCATGACCACTGAAAGCACATTCGGTCTGTTGGCTCTTTCAAAGGCGAGGTCATACTACTTCCCTTTATGCGCTACACTGTTAAAACTTCTTAATCATTCCTGTCCTGTTCATAGTGGATCATGTCTCACTCTTTGGAGATCCCTTCTTTTTCTGGATTTCTTTTCCCCACACAGATGCAGTTTGTCATCAAACTTACATATGAGGTTGTACTTCAACGCTGCGTTTCCAATCGTGTTTCAAAACGGAGCCAAGAACCTTAAATCACATTTAAGAACCATTCTGCAGCTGGTACATCTGCAGTAATATTTAAACTTATTTCAGAGGTTTTTCTTTCAGTAGTTCTTGATTAGTTTTATCTGTCTGCAGAAGAAGGTTTGACCTCTTTTGTTTATAATTGAAATGGATTATTTAACATTTTAATCTGAAACGATCCAATAGACTAGGATACTGTCCTGAGCGGTTATTAAGTTATAACTTTTTAAAGCCTTGTTTTACTCCGAATCTCTTCTGGATATTTTGCGCCTTGAAGTCCAATTCTAATTCATGCAACATTTTCTGGAACTACAATCAGCAGACACATTTTGATGTGCTGACAATAATGTCCCCGTGGAGTTTCCGATAACACAATGCTCACTTCAATCATTCGCCAACAATCGTTTGGCCGTCTTCACTATTCTATTATTATTATTATTATTATTATTTCTCTGTCCAGAAACACACAGCAAAGTAAAAGCAGCTTCTCTAAATTGCTGCACCTCATTTCTTGTCTCATTACCATGAAAGGGAATACAGATTAAAAACGGCACGTTAGGATCAGTCAGTTGAATTATTTGAAATGTAATCAGACCAAAATTTATCGCATTGTTTTTTTTTTTGTTTTTTTTTCTCCCCTCTTCATTTCACCTTCCCGTCTCCTTCATCGCCGCCTGCACTGTGTCTGTATCCCCATTCTGGCTTTTCAGTGAAGCAATATCTCGCGTCTCTTCAGCCTTCTCAAGATGTATGCTTTCGAAGAGTTCCGATATGTATTTTGAATATTCCAAATGCAGGACATTTTGAGAATTTTTGATATACGTATATGAATGATCTTTATTTTCACTGCCATGACAAAGATCTGTGATCTTCTCTCTCTTCTGCAGATTGTATTGATGATGAAAAATGAGCCACATTTTTTTTTTCTTTTGTATAATATTGCAGTTTTTTTGTGCTGTATTCCTCCTACACAGTGTAAAGTTTTAATATTATTATTCTTATTCTTATTATTAATATTATTATTATTATTATTATCATCGCTGGGTTGACTGCTTCGAGACAAAAATGCAGATTTCATATGGAAACCGATAGCCTTGAATCTATAGAATTTTTATGCTTAGAAAAAAAAATGAAAAAGAGAATGTATAGACAATCTTGTCACAATCCGGAGCTCCTCTAAGCGCTGAACTCCAGTGGACAAATTTTTCCTAAGAAGTCGTGTTTTTCAAACGTACGCTTGCTTTCTATCCCCCCCCACCCCCCCACCCCCCGAACCTTTTCTTTCCTTTTCGTCTCGCTTTCCTCGTAGCCGTGCAGGTTGAACTCGGTAAAGTGCGAGTATGTCCGCGCGGCGGGCCTCGAGGTGAGGCGCCACCACATGACGGGCCGCGTCACGCAAACAGCTCCAGACTGCACACGTGCTCTCACGTTCTTTTAGTATTCTTCCCTATTTCTCCTAAACTTGTATTTAAGCTTGTACTTTACTTTTTTTTTTTTTTTTTTTTTTTTTTTTTTTAAGAAATCACATTGCTTTTAAGCATAATAAGTTAGTAGGTTGCAATATTGTAGCTGGATTTCCCTAAAGGAATAGCCTTTGCTTTTAGGTATTTGCTACAATAACAGGAGCACAGAGGAAACCGGGGGTCATGTGAGAAAGCCGACCGCCTCCCCCCCTCTTCTAAATCTATTTTGACCAACTATTCTGCTTCGTCTCAGGATTGTGGACGCTTCGGAGCCGGAAGATAAACGTGTAAACTCACAGGACTCCACATCAGAGAGTTGAGATTTAAATGCACCGTGAAATTCAATATAATGTAGTCCTTCGTAATGTGATCTCAGCCCCTGATTGTCTGCGTGTGAGGAAAGCCGTAGTGTTTTTGTACATAGAGGGGCGACCTGATGTATTGAGCCACACTCAACCCCTCGTACAGACGTTAGTCCAATCTGAACTTTTCTACACTGTGTGTTCAGTATTTACTTTGTGAGAATACTGGGTCCATTTCTATCCACACTTTAATTTCAAATACCTCAGTGGAGGTGCATTGAGTTGTTTTTTGTTGTTTTTTTCTACTTGTTATCAATCTGAGAAAAAGTAAACCTGCAAGAGAAACTTGTATTTATGCTACTGCTGCCTGCTCATCACTTCGTCTCGCACTGAGCCTAAGACGAAAGACTTGTGTACTCTGACAGAGCGATATTGTCTTTCTGATGGCTTATTGCATGTGGACCAAGGAATGGAAGTCTTTTCTTTTCTCTGTAGCTCTACGTCCTGTCTTTTTTCTATACTGAACAGGTTTTATTTTGATAATGCATTTTGATGACAGAGTCATTACTGCAAGCTACTTTGAATTTGTTGGGGACTGCTACGTTATACCTTGTTAATGTGACTCTTGGATGGAATTAAAGAAGAAACATTAACGCACAGATTCTGCTGTTCCAGTGGTAATTGGTGTGTCGTAATGTTGAAAGTTTGAATGTATGTGACACTGTTTTTTTTTTGTTTTTTTATCCATACAGTCATTGTGTATTAGTTCCCCGCAATAATGCACAAGACAAAGTGTCACTCTATTGCAGGGCTAATGCAGAGGTGAGCACTTTCATACTTGCCATCACAGGCCGACCATACATGTATAACATGGAAACTCAACCCAGGAAGGCCCCTTTTTTTTTTTTTTTCTGAGACGAACAAACTGCAAGTCACTTTACATCTATAGGTCATTAGACTTGACATATACGTGGGTGTTAACGCACTAATACTGATTGATGGTCATTAGATTCCATATGATAGAAATCTTATATCCAAACACTGTGTTTAGTTAGGGTCTCATTTCATGAGCTCTTTGCACAGTGATGGGGCTCCAGCTGGAATCATGATTGACGATTAATGTCGAAACAATCGGCAACTGTTCAGGTGAGGATGGAAAGTGAATGAGCGTTTAGATCCAGGGCGTCCAGATGATGGACGAACACAAAGAAATCCCAGCTTCACCAGGTGAGTAGGAATTAAAGTGAATGTGTCTGTCTATATGAATGAAAAGCCTTCGACTCTGCAGTCTGTAGGAATGTCATTTTCAGAAATGGAACAGCATGATCTCATGCTTGCTGCTTTTCAAGGGTATAACAGATATAGACTATTAATCATTCGACAGAACAAAAATGTATTTCCATGAGTTTTTGTCTCCGCCAACACAGAAACAGCTTTTGCTTTTTTTCTTTATTTGTAGTTCCACTCATTTGAATTCTGTAAAGTTATACCTCAGTTATAGAAGTTATGCTTTATAAATGTAAATTGATCTCAACGTCTGTTAGAATTTATATCTTTTATAATGTGACAAACACCCGGAAGTCGGGCGTTCAACTAGTCGACTCTCAATTTAAATTTGGTGAGTATGTTTTATCCCGAATTACCAAGTTTTGAATGCCCGCAATAACAATTTATTGCGGGTACTGATCTTAGGAAGGTCAAGCAGTATATTCTACAGTAGTATAGATAACATTCGTAGGAGTGTTTGTATTATTGACAAAGCCAATTTTTTTTTTTTTTTTTTTTTTTAAATCTTTAGTGTATCATCAGGACCAACTCATATAAGTCTGTTTCAGTGATGGATTTTTCTGCCTGAATCAACAAGTCATGGCTGAAATACTTGAAGGGGTACACATACAGAGAGCATTGAGTCAGCTCCTTCCCAGGTACAGACGCAGCTTCAGATATTTGAGAAAGGGCTTTATTCCTTTGTTACTATATGCATCTTTCTCCCACTTTGCTCATATACTTTAATATGTACCTGTTGTTAAACTTTTTCCACGAACACAGTATCAATATTCACCCCCACCAGACCTATTCAGACGCAGCTCATGTGCAAAGGCGGAGAGGGACGGAAGACTCATGATTTTCCTTGTCGGCCTCTGTTTGGGATTTGTGGGCCCTTTACACATTCAGAATTTAATTAACTCCCGCATTTAATTGTGGAACTACTTGTTTCGAATCTCACTTTATGAGCGCTCCGTGTATAGCCACAACAGTCGAGCTGAAAAATCCTCGTGTCTTGTGAGCAGAACAACTGAGTTCCTGTGATCATCTCTTAGTTATTGTATGAATGTCTCCCTCTTGAGGCCTTTCGGGGGAATTGCAGTTCTGATTGTGAGCGACACAACTCCAAAGGCTCTTCCTTTTTTGCTCCTTGTGAAAAATGTTAATCAGTGGATTTTCAACTTATACATTGCGTGAAGCCGTATTTTAGGATACTTTTTGATGGAATGGCAGAGTTCTTGAAGGTTTTTCACGTCATAAAATGAGTAGTTTATTGATAAATACTCTCACCACATTGCAAAAAAAAATAAAACTAAACTAAAAACCCCAGTTTGATTCGAGGTTGAGCTCAGGGACCTTTGCATTTTCTCCCTGTGTGTGCGTTGGGTTTTCTCCGGGTATTTCAGTTTCCTCTAACAGTTAAAAAAACACTTGAGTTTAATTCTGAATTGCCCAGAGGTGTGACTGTCTCCGTGTCTGTGTTTTGCCCTGTGATGACCTGGGGACTGTCCAACCCCTGGTGCTAAATCAATGCCATCCTAAAAACTGGAAAATGTAGTACAGAAAATGGATGGATGGAGAGTATTATGGGTTGTTGCAGTCCACAGACATTAACAGCAGAACACTTCTTGTGCTAGTTCAATGCATAGGAATGGCAAATGTTTAATGTATGTATCATCTCCAATGGTGCACATATGGGTTTCTGTTGAAGCCTTCTTTTTTTAATCTTCATTATTGGGTTATGACTCTTTTGAAAAACATTATAGAAAAATTCATGCTCTTGGCTAAACTTACACCCCCTCCCATGTTTCCTCCTGCTGTGCCAGCCCCTCAAAGAAGATTAATCCAACAATAATTACTGATCTAATTTCAAGTAAACCATTTATATATCTCTTTCTGAGCAGTATCAATGAAGGGAAGTTACATTTCACCCTTCGGAATGCATTATTACATATTTTGGACTCCTAAGCTTCTTCTGATGACACCGTCCATTTGGTTGAGACTCTCTAATCAGGTGTTCACTGGTGTTTGATCCGCACTCACCGTCAGTATTTAGGAACTAAAAGTGTTTGTGGCGTTTCCTCATTCACTCGGCATCCGCGCAAAATTAAAACGAGCACTTGGTAATAAAATGTTTTCTTTCCATCGCCAGCTCTTATTAATGGTGGCATGTTTGTCTTGCTGAAAGAGACTCGGTCAGGGGTCCTCTCTGCGTCGCTCAGCAGGTGAGAAGGCGGTCTGTGTTTCGGGGGGGCAAAGTTGTAATTGTCTGGAATCAGTGCTTATGGCCATGACTCAATAGATAAAGAATTTGACCTCATTCCTCTTTTGTGTTCGTCACCCATTCTCTGCAGGGAGACGCAGACAGTGCCCCGATGAACTGAGTGGAAAGGAAGCATAAAGAGAACAGAGCTGATCCGATTGGGAAATACAGTACATGTTCAGGTGAGGGCAGACGTACATTTGCTGCTCTTTTTGAGGACAGACTGGACTTGATTGGAGAGCTTCAGTTTACTTGAAACACACTTGCCTCTCTCCTTTTGTTTTCCTTTCAGCTGCTCCTAAAAGCCCTCCGCTCTGTCTCCCACTCCTAGGGCCTTCCCCTCCCCGCTCCTCCTCGCCGAGCTCCTCTCCGGGTAGCAGCTGTTGCATTTATGAAAACAAGACACTCGATAATGTTCAACTCATCTTTGTCCAAGCTCCATCGGAAACCTCATAATTCCAACACGGCTTACATCGACCCAACAGTTTCTGATATGAGGCCTGAGGGTTGACGGATGATTGCACTTCAGAGGTGTGTGTGTGTGCGTGTGTGTGTGTGTGTGTGTGTGTGTGTGTGTGTGTGTGTGTGTGTGTGTGTGTGTGTGTGTGTGTGTGTGTGTGTGTGTGTGTGTGTGTGTGTGTGTGTGTGTGTGTGTGTGTGTGTGTGTGTGTGTGTGTGTGTGTGTGTGTGTGTGTGTGTGTGTGTGTGTGTGTGTGTGTGTGTGTGTGTGTGTGTGTGTGTGTGTGTGTGTGTGTGTGTGTGCATTGCGACCGCAGCGGACTTGGGGATTAGTGGCCAATTGATCACTGTGATTGGCTTGCAAACAACAAGCTGTCATTCGAGACGTGAGGGCCATAAATCTGTCCGTGGGGAGCGGGCTGATTGTGTTATTTGATGCCCCGCTCCTGTTTTGGCTGAGTTTGAAATGGGAGAGGTCTGGGTGTCAAGACTGATTGTGTTTAGGCAGTTGGACATAACGGGTAATGGGATTTCGGCTTTGACGGGGAGGGTGGGCGGCGTCATTTGGATCTATTTAGTGGTGGAGCAGGAAGAGATGGAGAGAAAAAGAGCAACTAGTTTTATGGGGAGCAGCAAGGTCAGGGTTGGATTTTCTCCTGGGTGAAAACTTTTTGGATTGTGTCCTACATAAAGAGTTATCAGTCAAATGCAGGGTTGTTGTTTTTTTTTGTTATCTTGTTCACCTTATTTATAGGTGTGAAGTAAACTGGGCACAGTTAGAATGAGTTAAACTCACTTATTTCTATAAGCCAACTATTATTGAAATATCCAAGCCTCACTCAAATACGTCTGAATGCTGAATCTTAAGATTTTCCCACTTAAGTTTGTTTGCCTGAAGAACTCATCCGTCTCTTAATACCCAGTGTATGTAAACTAGAATCACCGAAAGCTGCAACTGATGCAACTGACCATAATCTCAGTAGCTTTCAATGTTTGATATCCTCGATTTGTCCTTCACCACCTTTAAACTTACACAAAACATGTTTACTTCTGCACTTTCATGAATGGCGTTAGATTAATTTATGCTGCTGCTAAAATGAGCATTGTTACCTTCAATAAGATATACCCATCTTTTTAGTAAAAATAAATATAGCAAACATCAAGGAGATTTGTAAATCATTCATTTGCGACATATAAGATTTATGAACAGGAGAGAATAAAAACAACATATTCTGTGGAAAGAGTAAATTAACTTGTCTGTGTCAATTTGAATTTTTCCTCCCTTTGCTCATTTTTGCTTTACAATACATATTTATATGTAACTGGACAATTTGTTAACAGTAAAGTCACTTGTTGAAAAGTAAAACTTTTGGCATTTTTACCTTCAACTTCAGCAAATATGTGCTCGTTAGTAATAGTTTAGTAAAATCCATAAACTGCATCAATCCTTTTTAATTTTTTTACCATGAATTGACAGTTTTGTGGAAACTTTGAATGGTACGTCTGTCTACAGACGCAAATTACATACTGTTGTGGAAATTTGTGAGACAGAGGCAAAGATGAGGAGTCTGGGTTTCTGATGCCCTGAAGAGGTTTGTTTTTTTGTTTTTTTTAGATTTACAGAGAATATAAACCCAAGTCAGCTGACTTAGAGCAAGGCAGCTACTCCGAGCAGAACTCTATCTATTTCTATCATTTTCTGGTCTTTCCTCATCTTATACAGAAACGACAACCCCAAGAATAACATCTGTTGTCCTCCCATGGCACCTGACATCTGGGGACATGCAGTGATGTCTAAACCCGTCGATGTCAAGGCAGTCTGACTCGTCTGACAGTACAGACAAAATACGTTCATCATTCATCATCAACCTTCCACATGTACAGGGGTTGCAGAGGCGATTGTCGCCGACCACGGTCGAAGGCAAAGTGCATCCTGGACTGTCATCCATCACAAAGTAAACAGAAAGAGACACCTGTATTCTTTCTGACTCGGAGGTATCGTCGATTGTCCTCAAACTAATTCGTCTGGCTGTTGAATGCAGGTAAACTGTGTATACTGTAAAATGATCTAAAAAAAAAAAAAACAATAGAGTAGAATCTAGCTCAATACCGCCTCGAATTTTTTAAAATCGGAATATAATTTGATGGATCGGCACAAAATAGTAGAAGTTTTGAAGAGAAATGAGAAATATACAGTATCTATACAAAAAGAATTTTTAAAAATAAAAAACAGAAAATTGGCCAAAAGAAAGACTTTACTTTCTCTTGTGTTTGTAAAAAGCCATGTGGGAGATTCCCACAGTGTATGGAGGAAGGTGCACTGGTCAAATAAGACTAGCGCACCTCCAACAAGAGCACCATCCTCACAGTGAGACACGGTGGAGGCAGCATCATGCTGTGAGGATGCGTTTCACTCGCAGGAACTGGGAAGCTGGTCCGAGTCGAGGGAAAGTTTGATGAGGCTGAATTCAGGGATACTCTTTGGCAAAAACCTATGACTAGTCTGTCTTTTGAGACAAGGACGGAGGTTCTCCCTCCAGCTGGACAATGACCCTGAGCATACTGCCAAAGCAGCACTTGGGTGGTTTAACGGGAAACAGAAATTTGTTGGAATGGCCTGGTCAAAGTCCAGACCTCAAGCCAAGTGAGAATCTGTGGTCAGATTTAGAGATTACTATCAGACTTGAAGGAGCTGGAGCAGTTTTGTCTTGAGGAATGGAAAAAAAACTCCCAGTGGCAAAATGTGGCAAGCTCACGGAGACAAATGAAAAATGAAGCGTGGATCTACAAACTATTGATTTTAGGGGGTTGAATAGTTATGTACATTAGAATTTTCTCTTATTTTGTCCTTTTTGTTGTTTGCTTCACAATAATAAAAAAAAAAAAAAATCACATCTTGCAACCCATGTGCTGTAAATGAAATGACGCAAACCCTCAAACAATCTTTTAATTCCAGGTTGTGAGGCAACAAAACACACAAAAAAAAAAAAATTACAAGAGGGAGTGAATACTTTTGCAAAGCACTGCATTCAATATTGAACAACAAAATAGTGTTGGCCACCTTGCTGGTGGCAATACAAATGAAATACAAATCATCTTGGCTGCTTATGAGTTGAAACAAACAGAAGAATTCAAATCATATAAAGTAGATTTAAACCACTTTGATCATCTCAACCAATCAGAATATATAGTAAAGGGTTTGTTCTGAATCACTGTACAGGTCTACCAAGATAGGTATTTCATGATTATAGCCATTACTATAGATTCCACAATTCTGGGAAAATGAAATGCAAGAAATATTGAAATACAAGTCGGCTTCAAGCTTCAGCTCCGATAGTCACATCTTCAGGCCTGGGGAGACTCCTCTGACGCTTAAATTAATACAACACATTTTAGACTAAAGCGCCCATCATCTACAAGATGGAAAGTCTGAAGATTTGTTTTGCGCATGTTAGAAGATCCCATTTGTTTATGTCAAACCATCTGACTTCAAGAAGAAGAACGGCAACATCCAGGGAAATGCTTGCGTCAGGTGAAGGACAATGCAGTGGCGGGTGAGAGAGGAGGAGGAACGCATGGAGGTTGGGTGATAAGGGGTGGGAGGAGAGTGACGGTGATGAGAAGGGGGGGGTGGTGGGGGGTGTAGCTGATTGTTTCTCATATTTCAAGAGTGGTCCCACAGACGATCTCCATACGAGACCACGGGGGTGCTCTGGTCCGTGTGTGTTGGGGGGTGTGTGTGTGTGGGTGTGTGTGTGTGTCTGTCACTGGCGCCAAGGAGGGTGGGAGGGCTTTCTACAAACTCATCATAGACTGCCAGTACCTCTCATCTTTTTTCTTCTCTACTCTCCTCTCCCGTCTTACTGTGACTCTCAGTTTGGGGTTGTTTTTTTTTTGCGTTTCCTTTTTTTCCCCAAAAAAAACATTTTGGCAGCGTGCTTTTTGCTCAGCGTCTCCGATTTAATCTTCACATCGATTTTATCAACAAAACAATGAGCATGAATGTGTTCAGCATCAGTTTCCCGCACACTGAAGAACACCAGCATTGGGATTAAAATTGACAAGTGGAAGAGTTCACACAAGACATTTTTTTTTTTCAAGGTGAGTGTTTCTTTGGCAAGAAGAAGAAGATTTTATTGTGAAGTTTTGTTAAGGTTATATTTGAATGTGTTTTATTGAGAGCTAATTTATTGCATTAGATAATCAATTTGAGAGGATTTTTAGTCGTGTATTTTTAAAGTTGTAAATTGAATAAATCTTTTTAAAAAAAGAAGAAAAACAAAAAAGGCCAGATATTGGAATCGACAAATAAAATTCACAATAGATGTTTATTCCTCCATTAGAAACAGAATGAAATCAGGCGTAAAACATGTTGTGGTGAGATGAAGTGTGCAGACGCTGGGCCGGATCCGTGAGCAAAATGGCGATCAACAAGTGTGAAATGAAATGTGGACGCGGTGGTGACCTTGTGAAGATGCTCTCTCTCATCCACTCTGTCTGCATCCTCCCCGCTGTTCGCCGCCTTTCTCCACTCATTCTGCATTCCATGTAATCATTTTTAGCAAATGTGATCTTTACTTTACATATTCAGTTTGTAGAATTGTTTTGTTAAATTCAATTATTTTCCTAAAACTGCTCAGTTCTGATACGCACCTTGAGTCTTTTCTGTTGTTATTCTTTTGACTCAATATTGACTTTAATATGCAGGACCTGACGAAGCGCTTCACATTTGCACCATTGAACTTATTGGGGACACCTTATGTTTTTGTGTTGTACGGTGCACTACAGACTCACCAGCTCCAGCTGCCCATTTTACTCCTGAAAAGGCTGAACGCTCCTTCATGCTGACGGAGAAAGTCCCTGCTGCCGTCATGTCCTCAGTTGTAGCCCCGGAAAAACCCGCCTCCAACACCATGGGTCCCAAAGAGGTTAGTACAGGTTTGGAGACACATGTAGTGGATTAATGGCAAAAAGATTGAATAAAAATGAGGTACTTATTGGATCACTGCATGGTGCACGCTCCTTCATTAAGGGCATTTGTCTCTGACTCAGTTTGCGCAAACTTTGAAGTGTGGGGTGGGGATAAGACTCATAATGGGAAGAGATGGTAATTTTATGGAGTTTTGAACTGGACCTCAGGAGATTTATTTTACTCCTTACCGTGCTTTCAACTTTTTTTCACTGCATAAGGACAGTGCAGATCAACAGTTTTTATACCACAGACAATGTTTTGTTCTGTCTTTCATGCGTGGGAAGTAAGAATATGACGACATGAAGGTGAAAGACATTAATTTACCCAGTGCTCTATCTTTAAACCGCACGTATTGTGTATGCTTGCACTGGCCTATATCTGTTCATATGTTTGCCAGGTAAGGATGACGTTCAGGTGAACATTGTGGAAAAATATTACATATGATGTAATACTTCAAGAGAAACAAAGAAGGTATTATCGCCGTCATCAGTTTAAAACATTTGTCGGATTCTTCGCCCCGTCCAAATGTGAACCATCAGGTGGAGCTGATCCTTGTAAAGGAGCAAAATGGGGTTCAGTTCACCTCCACCACGTTAGTGGCTCCTGCTCCAGCTGAGGCGAGCGCCAGTGTGGAGGAAGAGAGGGAGACCTGGGGGAAGAAGATCGACTTTCTCCTCTCCGTGATCGGATTCGCCGTGGACCTGGCAAACGTGTGGAGATTCCCCTACCTGTGCTACAAGAATGGAGGAGGTGAGCTGGATGGATGACGGAGGGCAGAATGGCATGCGTTCTGCCTCACGGAGCAACAAGACACTGTTCTTGTGAAAGAGGGTGAAAAGAGAGGAAAACTATATGAAAAGAAGGAGAATGTGAATGTCGGGCTGTTAGTAGTACCCCTAGATGTTTTCCCCCAAATACACACACTGCATTTACACATGTATGCAGGTGTGTGTGTGTGTGTGTGTGTGTTTCTTTCTTTCCTCCCAACCCTTCACAGAGATCAAAATAGAGGGGGGGAAAAAAAAAAAAAACACCACAGCTGTTCCGAATAGATTAGCTCCGACAATCAGTGTCACTAATTACGGCTGTTTAACATAGAGCTCTCATTATGTCTAAGAGCTGTAACTGATACTGTGGCTGTAAATGAAAGTAGACATGGTCAAGGCTGGCACGCAGCTTTAACACACACTTTTTTTTTGCATGTCCTGTATGAACACCTCTTGTTCCTTTTCTTTTCTGATTACTATAGTCACACTCAAAAAATGATAAAGTACCCTGTAATGTATTTACATTTACAAAGTCATAAATAATTGCATTTCTTTCTGTACTTTACTATTGTTTTGTTTATTTTTTAACCGTAAAACCCAAATCCTCAAACTTTCTGTGCTCTTTTATTGTTCCAAAGCATGAAAAGATTGCTTTATCTGTCACACAGTCATCAAACCTTTGCGTAATAACATATCCAAATATGATTTCACAAAATGGCAAGCAAATCAGTGGGAATTACCTGAGAAAATATCTCTTCACTCGTGTGTTTTGTGCATTCAGGTGCATTCCTGGTCCCCTACCTGTTCTTCATGGTGATCGCAGGCATGCCCCTCTTCTACATGGAGCTGGCTCTGGGGCAGTACAACAGAGAGGGGGCAGCAGGCGTCTGGAAGATATGCCCCATATTTAAAGGTAGGCTCAGGATCTCGGAAAGACTTGTTGCCCACACACGTCAACACTGAAGGATCCACACATGCAAACTTATGACACTGGCATGGGACGCTTGCTTCCATCTATAATCTGTGCATCACAGATTGCAATGAGTTTAGATTTTTCTTCTTTTTTTCTTCTTCTTCTTCTTCTCCCCCCTCCCTGTATGTTTATCTGCCTACATGGCTGCTTGTCTTTAACATCTACTTGTCTGCTTCTCTGCCCACATCCCCCTTTCCTGTCCACATGCCAGTCTCCTTTGTCTGCTCGTCTCTGCGCTGAGCAGCGACAGGCATTGTTTATCCTCCCCGGGAACGTCAGGTTCTGATGGCACTCAGATGGAAAGCAAACGAAAATTGGGCTTTTAGACTCTTTTCCTGACTGTCCAAATCCATTCTGTCAAACAGTGGTGGCGGACAGTGGCTGACAGACTATTTCGAAGGGACTTTTCAACACCTCATTAGGCAAAGAGCAGGTCTGGACCAGCAAACATCGAAGAGACTCACATTTTTAATCACAGGATTAAAATAAGATATTACACTTTGCTGAGTGAAACTTTTTTTTGATACATTTTTAACTATTCTTTGAGTCCACCCATCTCTGTCTATTCAATGTAATTTATATACTCTTGTCTTCCGCACTTCTTTAATTGCCACAACGACAAAAAAAAACAAAAAAACCAAGTCACACTTGAAATCATATTTAACACCGGGGAGACAACATCAGACAACATTTAGACCAGCGGACCATCTGTTGCTTCACAGCATGAGTCCACAGTCAAATGATGTCCTTCCTGGTCAGGGAGGTGGCCCACAGTGCGTAGCGGCTTCATGTGTTTCTGCATGTGTGTCTCTCCGAGCGTGTCCCTCAGTGTCGGTCTGTCAGGGACCACACTGAGTAGGTTGACGTTCTAATCACACGCTTCGCTCTCTCTCTCTCTCTCTCTCTCTCTCTCGCTCTCTCTCTCTCTCTGTCTCACAGCGGGGGGGATAACAGTAATTATTCAAATCCACATACACATGCCCGTATTGACAGTAATTATTCTGATCAACAAGCTGGTTTCCTCTCAGGATCAATGCATTTGAAGAAAAGGGCTGAGAAGGGAAGATAGTTTGGCCACATGCGGCGCTAATAAGAGGCATCACACCCCGGACAAATATCACATTCCCGTTACAAAGAAATCAATAAGGCACAGTCGCGGTCATGCTTCCCGGCAAAGGTTAAGAATTAAATTCAGCCTTAGAAGAGTGGACGTTGGTTCACATCCAGAAAGGGTAGATTTCTTGATAATTACGGCATGAAAAACACATTCCCTCAACCTTTTTTTTGTTCCTTTGCGAGGCACTGACTGATGCTTGTCTACGTTCCCACTGAGTGAGCGACTGTGCTCTGCAATGTACGCCTTGGAGCTCAAATCTTTAGTGGTGAATTCTGAGCCGTTGTGCAACTTTTCCTGCTGATTGACAAGGTTTCCAAGTGATGCAATGAATGACACCATCACTAAATAATTAAAGCATTAAACCGGTGGAAATCTATGATTAGCAGTGCCAGCTGCCAAGTCAGGATATAATTTACTTCACCGTAGGGTACATGATAAAATTACTCTCCTGAAGTATGCATGTTAGATGGAAGCGTGAACAAGTGGATTCTAGTGTCAATCTCGCAGAGGGTTAGAGGTGTGTTTTCTTCAAACAAGACAGTCAAATATTTTGGCAAATGTCAAGATTTGGTGAAATAAAAGATTTAATATGTATTTCGTTCGGGGTTTTCTTTGAATAACACTGTGTCCACATCGCTTCACTTTTTTTTTAGGTTTTAAGATGTAAAACATCAGGCCAAGTTCCACAAAACAAAAAAGAACAACAACAAGAAAAAAACCCCCAAAAAACACAGAGATTAAGTCAGGGAAAGAATGGAACGCATGAAACCTGAGGAGGAAGCAGCCATGGGAGGCTAAATAGCAGAGTGGAAACAGAGGAGATGAGCAGTAGGGAAGATCAGGTAATATAGCTGGCAAATTATGTATTTTCACTGTCATTATTATTTTATTATCATATATCTTTCATCTGACAAACATTGAAGATGCAGTGCATTCCTCAAATTACAAACATACCAACTCCCCAGCTTGTTCATCTTCACCATTGTGGCTCCTCATAGTGTAAATCATGTCTGGATAAATGTGTGAATATGTATCACATCCGACAACATCAACTGCACTGTAGTTTTCACTGCAGGTGATCATTACTGAGCTTCTGATCATAGACCTCATTTAACTAACTGACAGGAAGGAAGAGAAATGTTGAAAGCTATTCTTCTGAACTACAACTCCATAAATACAATATAAAGTCTGATTTAGGTTTGTATACTTTTAAAATCGGTACAAATCTTCATATTAAATGATCTAAACTGTTTTGTTACTCCAGACAAGTTTTATTATTTGGTAATGGGAGACGTAAATTGCCCTTTTTGTTGTAAAGATTGCGGCTCCCTGCGTTAGACTCCCAATCATGAGATTAATGGCAGTAACAGGCAGTAGATTACTGGGTGGAGTGGGGGAAAATTTTTTTGGGGGGGTGAAATATTAAATAATTATTCCATTAAGCAAGATTCCCACACGGTTATCAGGATGACAGGGAGTCTGCAGGTTCCGGGTTGCTCCACATCATGAAGGTTACGTAACAGGATGGAAGCTCGCAAGTAGGTTTCTCTAAACTGCCGGCTCTGTTCAGTGGCTGTAATATCGCTTCACTGTGTCCCTCCCATAGGTGTCGGCTTCACAGTCATCCTCATTTCCCTCTATGTTGGTTTCTACTACAACGTCATCATCTCCTGGGCGCTGTTCTATCTCTTCTCATCCTTCACCAACGAGCTGCCCTGGGTCCACTGCAACAACACCTGGAACAGCCCCAACTGCTCAGACTGGGCCGACAACAGCTCAGTCAACGACATTTACAAAGTCACCCCTGCTCAGGAGTATTTCGAGTAAGTGCATGATCTTCGTCCCGAACTCAGAGCCTATCTCCAAGAGCTATAATACCATTGGCGCCTTCCAAAAAGTGCAAATAAAGTGTAAAAGATTGTCTTTGGGGATATAGATGCAGTCATGCCACTGAGTTGTGAGAACAAGTGAGTATTTCACCAGGATGACTCCAGATTGTATCTCCATTTTGCTCCTGCCTCTTGCTATATTCAGCTGACCAGGTGCCTCCTGTTGCAATCAGTGAGGGGTTGTTTTGTTGTGACATTTGAGGCACATCATCCACAATGGCCGAAATAGCAGCCTGCCATTTACCCAGAACCACCTGCAGATGATTTGATGAACATTGGGCAATCGTATTTCATTTGATCTGCGAAGCTCGCCCCTGAAATTATCTGAAACGTGGCGTCAACGCTGTTCAGTGGGCTTTCAGCTTTTCAGGTGACACGTGCAATCAAACCTTTTATTTATTTTTATTTTTAATTTTTTTTCCATAAACTTCCATTTAGAAATCTGTTAGCTTTAATACTCGGACTGCCACAGTCCCAGAGATTTTACAACTATCTAAAAGGAACTTTATTTTAAAAAATTTTGCAAAGATGTACCAATCCTTTGGTATATCCGGCCAACCCATAAAGGGTGTAGTTCAGCTGCACTCACCTATAAATACAAATACATAGTATGGATGAGGTTGAGAAAAACAAACTGTTAACGATAACTTGAGAGGCGCTGTGTTTCTCACATGTTCTCTGTCCTCAGCCGAGGCGTGCTCCACATTCAGGAGAGCAACGGTATAGATGACCTGGGTCGCCCACGCTGGCAGCTGACTTCCTGTCTCGCTGTGGTGATCGTTCTGCTCTACTTTAGTCTCTGGAAAGGAGTCAAGACCTCTGGCAAGGTAGCGCATAACACAACGTTTTAATGGCACAAAACGACAGCGATTCCAGCATTCTTGGCTGCATTTTACTCAAACTAAAATGTGAGAAGAAAAAAAAGTGCCTGCTTCATTTGTGCGTGCGTGCGTGCGTGCGTGCATGTGCGTGCATGTGCCTCATGTGACTCTTGCAGGTTGTGTGGGTCACAGCCACCATGCCCTATGTGGTTCTGACTGTGCTGCTGCTCCGCGGAGTCACTCTGCCCGGAGCCATCGATGGCATTAAGGCCTACCTCTCCGTGGACTTCCTGAGACTCTGTGACGCCAAGGTGAGTGCCAGCAGAGGAGAGAAGAGAGGGGAAGGCAGGAGAAGCAGATGCTACAGGAAAGGGATGAAGGGGGCAGTTACTGAAACATCTCTTCAAGGGAATGCTTTGACATTTTCAGCTGATCTGTTGTATTTAACATTTTCACAAACGTTGTTGCCTTTCTAATGTGTTGCGTCTGAAGTGAATTTTATATTCTGATATAGGAGGATTGTAAAGTTACTGGATTAGGTACTGAGAGGGCATTAGCGCAAAGATCATCTCCAGATTCCTAAATAGCCATTAGAAATACTCTAACCCATATGAATAGTTAGAGTATGTTTATTAAAAATACATGCATCTTTTTTAAAGCTTTAAGAATGTAGTGTATCCAGAGCTGGCCCTACCCTGTGGCGCCCTCGGCGCGATTTTATATGGCGCCCTCTTCCATAGGCGATTTTCATCCACTTATAAAAGAAACCAAATAGCATGTTTTTACCATTGTCTTTGATTTATAACATATCACCCACTTTAAATGCTTGAAATAATTTAAGAATGATGATTAATGCCCCCCCCCCCCCCCAAAAAAAAATGACAATTTCTAGATACATGTTGTAATAAGTACTTTCAATATTATTATATTGAAATTTAATGTTTTTCTTTTTTTGTGGCTCCCGCTGGAGGCTGCTCCGCCCTTAACATTTGCCTGAATTGCCCAATGGGCCAGCCAGCACTGAGTGTATCAGTTACTGAAAAACATATTTATTAAAAGTAGTGGATTTGGACTTCCGGTGTGCGTTTCAAGATGGCGGTCTAATAGAAAATGCTCCTGGTCAGTTTTCATGAAATGGTCCCACTTAATCACGAAAACTACTCCTGCGCAAAGACGATATGACCTAAAATGAGTGGGGCAAGAAACAAAAAGCCTCTGGGGAAAAACAAAGATCACGACGAAAGAAAGGAAAAGAACACGGCAAAAGCTGCAACCAGCACGAGAGAATTGAAATCCAGTGGCGAAGAGGAGGACTCCACCACTGTTAAAGCGATTCAAAACCTAACCAAGAACATATACTGGGCAAAAATATAAATGCAACACTTTTGTTTTTGCTCCCATTTTTCATGAGCTGAACTCAAAAGCTCTAAAACATTTTCTATATACACAATAGACCTATTTCTCTCAAATATTGTTCACAAAGCTGTCTAATCTGTGTTCCTGAGCACTTCTCCTTTGCCGAGATAATCCATCCCACCTCACAGTGGAGTATTGCACAGGTGTCCCTTAAGGTGGCCACAATAAAAGGCCATTCTGAAATGTGCAGTTTGATCACACAGCACAATGCCACAAGTTCTGAGGGAGCGAGCAATTGGCATGCTGACTGCAGGAATGTCCACCAGAGCTGTTGCCCCTGAATTGAATGGTCATTACTCTACTATACGCCGTCTCCAAAGGCATTTCAGAGAATTTGACAGTACGTTCAATTGGCCTCACAACCGCAGACCACGTGTAACCACACCAGCCCAGGACCTCCACATCCAGCGTGTTCACCTCCACGATCGTCTGAGACCAGCCTCCCGGATAGCTGCTGCAACAATCGCTTTGCATAACCGAAGAATTTCTGCACAAACTGTCAGAAACTGTCTCAGGGAAGCTCATCTGCTTGCTTCTCATCCTCATCGGGGTCCCCACCTGACTGCAGTTCGTCGTCGTAACCGACTTGAGTGGGAAAATTCTTACATTCGATGGCGTCTGGCATGTTGGAGAGGTGTTCTCTTCGCGAGAATCCCGGTTTTTACTGTTCAGGGCAGATGGCAGATGGCAGATGGCAGAGCGCGTGTGCGGCGTCGTGTGGGTGAGCGGTTTGCTGATGTCAATGTTGTGTATGGAGTGGCCCATGGTGGCGGTGGGGTTATGGTATGGGCAGGCGTATGTTATGGACAACGAACGCAGGTGCATTTTATTGATGGCATTTCGAATGCACAGAAATACCATGACGAGATCCTGAGGCCCATTGTTGTGCCATTCATCCACGACCATCACCTCATGATGCAGCATAGTAATGTTGCAAGGATCTGCACTCAATTCCTGGAAGCTGAAAACATCCCAGTTCTTGCATGGCCAGCATACCCACCGGACATGTCACCCATTGAGCATGTTCGGGATGCTCTGGATCGGCGTATACGACAGCGAGTTCCAGTTCCTGCCAACATCCAGCAACTTTGCACGGCCATTGAAGAGGAGTGGACCAACATTCCACAGGCCACAATCAGCAACTCGATCAACTCTATGCGAAGGAGGTGTGAGGCAAATAGTGATTACACCAGATACTGACTTCTTTTCTAAAGTTTTTAAAGCAGTCATATTATGAAGCAGGACCTAAAGCTGCAAAACTATTAGCAAGAAAAATAGGAAAAAGACACACTCTACAATCAATGTATAAAATATCAGACCCCAAAACATAAAATAGCATTGTATCCGGATGACATATTGCTCTTTGTCACTAATCCGAATGTCGGTCTTCTTGCTCTTTTGGATCTTCTTGATAGATTTGGTACATACTCGGGATATAGACTTAACGTCCAAAAAACTCAGATATTAACATTTAACTATAGCCCACCACCTGATCTCAAACAAAAGCTGGCCATCGACTGGTCCCAAAAAGCAATTAAATACCTTAGAGTATGGTTAACTCAATGTCCCAGTAACCAATATTCAAAAAACTATGAAATAATTAACAAGACAATCAAAGAAGACCTTAGTAACTGGTCAACACCCTTGTTGAACTTCAGGGCAAGAATTGAAATTAAAAAAAATTCTATTTTACCCAGGCTCCTGTAGTTGTTTATGTCGCTACCAGCTGTAGTCCCAGTGAAATAATTTCAGGAATGGGACAAGCAAATTTTATGATTCATTTTGGAATGGGAAGAAACCAAGAATAAAATACAGTACTTTAATCATTAGTAAGAAGGGAAGAGGTATGTCTCGAATTGGAAAGAGACGGAGCAAGCAATGATTACTGGAGCTCATCAAGAGGATTTGAACCCTTTTACCTCATTCACCTTACATGCTTGATTTGAAGTAATAAAACAATTACATTTATGGGACCAGATTAAAAAAAACTTAGATGGATTGCATAAGATACTTAAATCAAACCAATCAATCCAGCACCTAAAAGGATGCTGGATTCATGCGCAGGGTCAACAATGGCATTCATATCTATTTTTGTATAATGGAGAAGAAAACCATACAAAGTTTTCAGGTTCTAAGAGAAAAATACAATTTGGGGAAGCACAAATGTTTCAGATATTTACAATTACACCAATACTTCTTAAAAGAAATAAGAATGAATGAGGAACTCTAGAACCCAGTGGAATAATACAATCAATAATACAAGCATTTGCTGGCGACACCAACTCAATCATTTCAAAACTTTATCAGGGAATAAGAAAGGCTGGAGGAGAGACCGCCAACTACACATGGGAGAGATGGGGAAAAGAGTTACAGTACATGACGGAATAACCAGTGAACAATGGGAAAATATGTGTGAGACGGCCTCTACTACCTCCTGTTCCATGTATTAGCAAGACTTCTGCTAGAGGAACCGTATCCGCTTTCTTGTTACTCCTAAAATGACAACACATTTTACACCAACATGTTGGAGAATTTGTGGGAATGGGGGGGAGTGGATCAGACAGCTGAAAATAAAATGTGGACAAAAAGTATTTGGAGCCAGGACAGACGAAAAATACAAATCTTTACTTGTGTGTCACAATATTCACAGGTGCAGTGGACTCTGATGTATTGTTCAGTTTTGATCTGTAATGTTCGCCAGCAAAAGTGGAAACCGCGTCCACACAATTTACTCAGACACTCGGATCTGTTGCACGGATGGCAACGGACTCTTTGGTATGAAGTACACAGATTTGTGGAAACAGTTAAGCAGTTGGTTTCTAATTGCTTCATTTAACTTGAAAACTGTTGAATAAAACTGTAATAATTCTTCAAACAGAAATCCAGCAGGACAGCTTGTGCAGTGCAGAAAATGGGCAAAGTGTTTATATATTTTATTCTGTCTGGGAAAAGAAAAAAACAAAAAAAACTTGCTTTGACAACACACAGCGTGTTGTGGTAGCATGTGCTGAGGAGCTCAATGCGTGAGGCTGCAGAACTCAAAAAGGATTCAGTTCTGGAGAATGACAGAGAAAGCTCGAAGAGAGATGCATAGGAGCAATTGGAGAATTAGATTAGATAGATGCATGGAGCAGTAATTTGCAAAATTACCCCCCCGTATTCACAAGCGTCTTTCATCTGCTGCCGTTGAATGAGTTTCCTGCAATTATCTCTAATAATGGCTTTTTTCCCTCTCCTGTGCCTTTTGTTTGCCGCTTTCACACAAGTGTGCTTGTTCTGTTGCTCCCCAGGTCTGGATCGAGGCAGCAACCCAGATCTGCTTCTCGCTGGGAGTGGGGTTTGGTGTGCTAATCGCCTTTTCCAGCTACAACAAATTCAGCAACAACTGTTACAGGTGAAGAAGATACACGCAGGCTGGATGGAGGTGTGTGTGTGTCTGTGTGTGTGGGAGGGGGGCGGGGGCGGTAGTAAAGGTAGGAGGCTGGCGAGGTGAAGGGAAGTAGTTCCTTCAAACACGCAGGAGCTTAAAGCAGGTGAATTACAATAACCTTTGAAGCTCCTTGATAACCCCTCCGTATGTGTTTGACACCATGCTGGGCTACACCAATCAGAACTGTCGCGCTCTTTGAAAATCATCAGCATCCCCTCAGAAGGCTTTTATCTTCTCTCTTTTGGCTTTTTTTTTTTTAAATTTTTTTTAATGTTTCTAGTAACTGACACATGACACAGTGCGCTACATCGATTCTTTCTTTTTCCCCACTAATTTGATCTTTCTCACACATTTGGAGGAATGTTTTGTTGCTGAAAAGCGTTTTACTTTCCTGTGAATGATCAGACGTGGCAGGAGGACTCAATATTTGTCCACAGCTACACTGATAAAAATATTCTACTAGATCTACTTAAAGAATTTTTTTTTTTTAAACATGAAAAATTAAATCCAAGTGAAGTGAACTTAGTGTTTTTCCTGTCTCAGGATCTTTTGATCGTCTGTATAAATTGGAGTGTATGCTTGATAGATTGTTTGTCTTCTTTGTCTATCTTCATTCTATCCATCTCTGGCGATTGGGAACGCTGAAGGCCTATGGGTATCATAGTATTTTGTGTTTTTAAATACCAAAGGAAACAGAGTAAAGATGACAAGATCGTTTTTTGTTATGTGGATGAATAAAAAAAGATTGGCTCACATTATTTAAATTATTCATATTCCGAAAAAAGAATGTGTCTTGCATTTTCAAGAAGTATTTTTATTTACTTCAATCCTAAACATATTTGTATAAAGATACTAGCTTGAATATTTATTGTTGATTTCACAGATTCAGTTCAATTTACTTTATTTTTCAATCGGCTGCATTGCTTAGGTTTTTACCCCAGTACAAGCATATAAAAATAAAATAAATAAAAATATGTACATTTACTGTGCATTTCTCAGACAAACAGTAGTGTTGTTATTCTTACTTGCAAAAAAAAAAGAAGAAGAAGAAAATCAATATAATGCTGATATTTTTAGCCACTATAATGCAGATCAAAATGTGACAAAATTGCAAATTCATAAAATGATGGAAGTCCTCAGTAGTGAGTCAAATTAACACTTCAGGAAATACAACAGCAAGTATTCAAAAATGTTGTTTCTCTATATTTAATAAATGTTTTCCCCTCTGATTTCCTTGGTTTAGAGATGCCATCATCACCAGCTCCATCAACTCTTTAACCAGTTTCTTCTCGGGCTTTGTGGTCTTCTCCTTCCTCGGCTACCTTTCACAGAAGCACAACGTCGCTTTAGACAAAGTCGCCAGAGACGGTATGTACTTCTCTGTTTGTTTGTTTGTATGTGTGTGTACCCTCCAAACTGGATTGAGTCTAATCTGCCTTTCCTCATATGTCAGTAAGTTTTTGTAAGATTTTGTAAATTAAATAGTGGTTTTCATGTTTTCATGGTTAAAAAAAAACTGTTTTTGTGTTTCTGTTTCACATTGGTTTTTATTCCTTTTGTCTTCTTCAGGTGCTGGGCTGGTGTTTGTCATTTACCCAGAGGCCATTGCAACATTGCCTGGGTCATCGGTGTGGGCCGTCATCTTTTTCATCATGCTGCTGACACTCGGAATTGACAGTGCTGTGAGTGTGAACCCATTCACACTCACATGCAGCCCTCCAATTTAAACCTTCCTTTTTGTTCCTTGTACCGAGTTAGATTCATTAAAATGACATTATGCCACGTTTGTGTGTGGATGTTTTGATTCAATGGTTTGTTCTTTTAATATCGAGAGAAATCATATGAATGTGAAAACAATCATTTTAATCTTGTTTCCTTTTTCTTGATTAGCGAGTGTTTAAATTGTGAAGCTCTACCACGGCCCCATCTTCCCTGACTTGACATCTTATTCCCACTTGTGTGTTTTCCTTGCAGATGGGAGGCATGGAGTCGGTGATCACGGGGCTAATTGACGAATTCAAATTTCTCCACAAGCACCGAGAGCTGTTCACACTCTTCATTGTTGTAGCCACCTTCCTTATATCCCTCTTCTGTGTCACAAATGTAGGTTTGGCACCGGCGATGTTGCTTCATGATATGCTGGTGTTGTTTATTTGATATTTCCACTGTGGTTAAATACCATTGACAAACACCATTGCTATAAATGTCTGTTTATGATATGGACTTTGGGATTTTAACGTAATTAATACACAGTATATGCTTTCTAATTGTTTGAATTTCTTCTCTCCAGGGAGGGATGTATGTGTTCACCCTGCTGGACTACTTTGCAGCTGGGACATCGATTCTCTTTGGAGTGCTTATTGAGGCCATCGGCATCGCGTGGTTCTACGGTGAGAAAGACACACGAAGATAGAGGATGGAAAACAGATGATTCCTTTTTTTTTTTCATGGAGGGCAAAGCTGATGGCTCATTAGGGACTGGATGAGAAATCTGTAGGTATAGATATTCTGTGCCTGAATGTGAAATGCCTCTATTAAATATAAGAATACTACAGCTGGCAAGTATATTCCTGCTCATGGTTCTGGCCTCTTCAGTCTACGGCCGGGTCTCGGCGCATGTAATCCTGTGGCTGTTGTGCTCATGTGATGGAAGAAATGGGCCACATTTTGATCGCTGCCATTTTCTTTATGTGTTTCCTTCATGAACACATAAAGAAAATTACAGCTGGGGGAAAAGGCAATTCCCATTTGTCATGGGCAGGAGTCAGCTGTCTAATAACTACATTGTACTGTGCTGAGAGGCGGTGACCCGCTCAATTTCTCTTCAGAAGACAAGGGAAACGCCATCTGACAAAGTTTAACCCGGTTAAAATCTTCTACACCTCCGATATCCGGAAATATTATTATTTTTCAATGAGATCACAAGGTGTTTTTTCTGCGAATCCAATGTTTCTGGGATGTTTGGCAATTGAACTTTGGGGTACTTTGGGGCAGTTGTTCCTGATCTGGGCATCACAAGGCGGGAACTAAGCTTTGTCAGCACTGAGGTTGCCAAAATTTCATTTGCACATGGAAAGTAAATCATAATAAGACACTTCTGGCAACGCAGAGCATTGTGACCGAGCCTCTGGTGTGCTGTTTGGCGATCTCTCCTGGCTTTTGCCTCCTGCTAGAGTGAAAACCTGATTTCTAGTTTGAAACCTTATGGCAGTGCTTCAAAAACAATCCAAAGAGAGCGACTGACCTGAACTTCTGCATCAAGTTGTCTCATGTCTGGTGGTCCTGATTGTGAAGAGGAGCACAAAGGACTAAATACTAACCAGCCCTCCGGCAGTGGGGTCAGCATATTGCCCCACTTTGGTGGGTCCTGACCTTGGCAAGCCAAATAAATCAAGCCTAAGGCTTCACTGGGCCTTTTGTGGGCCTTCTCCCCCTCCCTATCCTCATATCTGCTGACAGGAACCCTTGAACCGTGTCCAGTGTGATTTTTCGTTCTGCTGTCCGATGCATAAGTGCACTATGCCGGGCTGAATACCTGCTTGTCACATTGGATATAGTCTCTCAGCATTGGAAGTTGCCTTCCAGGCAGGTTGGAAGTACTTTTAGAAGAAGGTACAGTTGGAGGTATCAATATAGGAAAATCAAGACAATGGAAACATGTTGCTCGCTGATGGCTTCATTGATTGACTTCAGTTCTTCCAAATGGGTGAAAAATACTACAGTGGTAACTATGTGTTGCTGCATGGGCCGTTTTTTGATTTAAATGTTTCCATAGGGGAGATACTCAAAAGTATTTCTGTGTGTTTTAGGAGTGGATCGTTTCAGTGACGACATTGAGGAAATGATTGGCCACCGACCAAGCAGGTACTGGAGGTTATGCTGGAAGTTTGTCAGCCCCTGCTTCCTCCTGGTGAGTACTCCGACCTCCAAATAATACAGAGCAAAATACACCAGACCAAAAGGAGAACGTGAAGTTGAACATCATTTAACCACAGCAATGAAAACCACAATTTAGTGTCAAATGTAAGATTTCAAGGTCTAGTATTTAAAATTCAGAGGGACTGGTTTATCTTTTTGTATTAACCAGTTCTGATGTCCTACATCTTCACCCACCAATAAGTTTATCTGTTTTCCAAAAATGATTCCCAACATTCATGTGTCGTGCTCATATTTCATTTTTTATTAAATTTTTTTTTTCAAAAGGTTATGGTCGTGGTGAGCTTTGCCACATTCCACCCCCCAAACTATGGCTCCTACACGTTTCCTCCCTGGGCTACAATGGTGGGCTGGTGT
Organism: Lipophrys pholis; assembly: GCF_963383615.2. Taxonomy (NCBI): domain Eukaryota; kingdom Metazoa; phylum Chordata; class Actinopteri; order Blenniiformes; family Blenniidae; genus Lipophrys; species Lipophrys pholis. The sequence continues at coordinate 13,040,185 of NC_137639.1, read as the reverse complement.
CTGGCCATGTCTTCAATGATCATGGTGCCTCTCTACGCCATCTACAAGCTCTGCTCACTACCTGGGAAGTTTTGCGATGTGAGTCTGAACACAATGAATTGTTGTGATTCGCGTAAAACTTGCATGTTTGCTACACTTTAGTCTCTTCAGTGAAGATCGTGTCTTTAATTATTCTTCTCCATCTGACAGAGATTGGCTTACGCCATCACTCCAGAGACGGAGCATCATTTGGTCGACCAAGGAGAGGTGCGGCAGTTCACTGTAAGTGTTGATCGGATCTTGGAAGGATGCAAATACAACCTGGTCCAACATCAAGTCCCTGCATGTTTTATCCAGTTTGAATTTTACTGATATTTGAATGACAAACTTGCTGTTTTAGCTTATGATAATCTCTTTTTTTCTATCCATCAGCTGCATCACTGGTTGGTGGTCTGAGAGCTACAGAGAGAGCGAGCAAGAGAGAGAGAAAGAAAGAAAGCGAAGGGCAGAGTCGAGAAGCTATGAAGAAGTAAGAGAAGAGGCATCTTAAAAAAAATGATCACAGTGACAATAGTGGTGGGGGAAGTCTTAAAGTGCCAACACATACGCATAGAAACAGTTATAGAAACTTTAGTGTTCTTTGGGTTTGATAGTGGCTGTGTGAAGCTGTGCTTTGGCCCTCTCCACTATTTAGTTACCGCTGGTGATTGGGATTCAGTCAACCAGTTCCTGTGGTGTTAAGCCTGTTATTTTCACAATGCAAGAGTTGCCGGACACGGCGTGTTTGAGCCTGCTCAACATCAGAGTTCTGAGTTTCTCTTGCATTGTCCATTGAAAACAATGAGCACTTGACAGATACATGCAAATGAAGGGATTCATTTGTATCATATCAGATGTCATAGACATTGTTGAAGGAAGATAGGAGGAGATGACAAGGGGCCACAATACAACACTAGCATCTTCTCGTTTATTTAAAATAGGTGGCCCTTTTATTATTTTCATACCGGCGGAAAACTCTGAATATCCCTGTTTCCGCTGAATCCCGGTCTGTATCATGTTGTCGTGATTCATTATGGACAATTCATTTTGAAGACTGTTATGATGGTTAATATAACTGTTAGCAACTCCTGCAATATACCCTTCTTCGTTGCATTCATTAAAAATTGCGCCCTTGTCTGCTAATAACAATATTGTAACTTAAGTGTCAGCGTAAACATGAGCTTTCCGCACTGAGCTTGTTCTTCAACATAAAGGAAAGTTTCAAGTCAATGAAAGGGGCTGAAAATGAATCCCTCCGTCTCGCCGTGTTTCTGCTGTCGGCTGCACTGAAGGGTTAAACAGCTGGGTGGTGTTGGCAGGCGTAGGTTCATTGTAATGCTGTCATTCATTGGTGTTTTGGAGGATAATCACATGGGTGACTGTACTCCCAAAGTATGTTCAAACTGAATCTGTCAACTAAAAACAGCGGCAGTGGAGACAACATCAGCTTAACAAGGGAACGAAAAAATCCAATCTGGACCGACACTTAATTGTCAGTGACAGAAAAAAAAAACCCCACTGATTAAACCAACCAAAGAACACAACAAGCACACAAATTCAAATATTGCTTCCTGAATATTTTTGCAACTCGATCTTCTTTCTGTCAATGAGTTGACCACTTGATTGTTGGACTTATGTAGCAGATTGTTCTCGCTTACTCTTTTCAATTTCGTACCACCAGGGCTTTTGTTTGTCTGTGTATTTTCTCCCCCCTCACAAAGGATCAAGTTGTGATTGGGAAGCTCTGAATCTCCTGTGTCCACAAGAAGGCAGACAGCTTTAATTTTGTTGTTTACACGAGTCTATTCAGTATTTCAAGACTGTTTTAAAAGCTGCTTCTTATTAAACTGCAAATAAATAGTGTGTATCGTAATAAATGAAGTAACTTAAGTTATATATCGGTGTAAGTAAATGTAATGTAGAGGGCCTTGTATTGTATTGTACTGTATGATATCAGATAACAAGACCAACAAGTATATATTATGTATACTTGCAAATATATATATTTGCCTTAAGAAAATTATATAGAATACCCGTATAATTTTTTAATTGTGAACTTTTTATGTTTGATCAGAAACGATGTAATCCTCTGCGAATAAGTCAGCGAACCCTTGTGGTGCATGTATCATACTGAGAGAATAACTATGTCCCAAGTTGTATGCCTGTGCTGCTGTACCGTGCCTTGTGGTGTTTCTGACTGTATGATTTTGTTTTGTACTGTCAAAATAAAGTATAATTAATACAAATATTACATTTGGATGATGTGTTTGTTTATTTCAAAGGACAATAGTGAAGCTTAATTTCAAAGTGTGTGTGTGTTTGTGTGTGAGATGGATAGATAGATAGATAGATAGATAGATAGATAGATAGATAGATAGATAGATAGATAGATAGACATCTATATACAATTTCTTTTTAGGAATATGTGCTTAAAATCTTTATTTATGGAAAAATGACATGAATGTGTGTTATTGATTGTTAAAAAGTAACTACTACTGTAAGTAGTTTTTGAGAAGAATAGCCTACTTTTCTTTATCTACAGCAGTACTTTTGCTAGTAATTGAGTACAGGTTGAGCTATATTCAGTATGTCTGGTTACATTAGTCACCCACGCTAGACTATTTATTGTAAACTAAACACTTTCTTCTGTTCACAACAGTAAAATCCCTGCACCAATAACCCAGTCCTCTTTTTGTCTCCAAGTCTGATTTGCTCAGATAGATTTAAATTTTGAGCACCTCACAATGAATATTTTTTACAGATTTACTTGGTAAAGTCTCTATGTTATATCATAGCTACTCGGCCGAGAGAATATACATTATAGCATTAAAAAAAAATAAGACGTGTTGTTGTATATACCAGAATGAATCAACACTGTTGACTTCACTATAACCGACAAGTACCTGGTCTCGCTTTTATGCTTTATTTGACCCAAAAAGAAGCACAAAGCCGCCTCACCTCTGTGTGGATTGTCCAAATGTCGTCAAGCTGGCGCAATCGTCAAGCAATTTTGGAAATGCAATGACAGAGTTTTAAAAGGGGCCATTATCACATCAAGTAAACAACAACAATTATGTATAATTTCATGTCTTGTTGAAACTGCAGAGGTGCACCGAGGGAGACACGCTGCCGTATTCAAGATTTTTGCATAATGTATAAAGCAATACAAACAACCCGGAATCAACCTGTGGTTTTACCTGAAACCTTTTTGGTAATCAAATAATGAGAATTAAATTTCAAGTGACAGATACTGCCCCGGTTTGTCTCTGAAAGCCTGGTCTATGTAATATACACAAGATTTAATAATTAAAAACACACTGACTACCTCTATTTTAGCTTTATTAAAACAGTTACAGATGAATTACAAGTGGTATTGTCTTACGATAACATAACTTGTGAAACCCATTTAATATTGGCTCTTGAAATTTGACCACCAGTTACAGAGAACAGAGTGTGTAATCAGAGTAATGTGATGTTTTACCTTTCATGTGGTGGCATGGTGGAGTAGTGGTGAGCACAGTTGCCTTGCAAAATGGCATGTAATGGTTTAATTTTTTTCATGAAATGGATATAATGGAAAACGTGTTTTAAAATAAAGAATGTTTCCTTTGTTTGATAAAAAAAAATTAAGAGGTGTACATGCAATGCAAAACACATATTACATAAAAGAATGTTCCAGTTCTATTTGTGCAGTGAAGAAATAGACTGAGAAAAACTCCAGCTATGTACTGCAGACTCGAGTTTACTCAAAAACTATAATGTTCATACTTCAAAGTACTTTTAATTTTTGGAAAGATAGCAAATGAATCCCTGTTTATGAAATATATTCTATCATGAAACTTGTATGGGGAGGACAAACATCCTCCAAAAGAGGAGGAAGATCATTTCTGAGAGGGCTGACCGTTCAAAGAACAGATTTATAGAAATAACAATATGTCACCAAATATTTGCAGAATTAACTGGATTCTTGAAAAGATTTTCAGCCGAAGCCAAATCAAGTAATTCGGTGAGCCGTGCGAGTAAGAAACGTATCTAGGAAATGAATTACAAGTTCCAGATTCACTGTGTTGAAGCACTGAACCAGAGGGGGAGTCTTACCTGAGCTCAGAGTCCTCTTCTCACCAAAAGTCCAGGTAAGTCAGACTCCCAGAGAGTCTTCTCTGTCCAGTCAGTTATTATTTTGTGTTTTGATTCTGTTTGTTCATGCAAAGAGAGTACCAGCCATGTATTGAGTGCATACATGAATGTGCTTTTCATAAATTTGACTTCACACAAAGTCAATATCCTTTTTCAGTGTGATCCTACGAAGTGGTCTTTTATTCACACCGGGTTTTTCATTTTCATGGGCTGTGTGGGGAAAGTGGGAAGTCTCGGGCTTCAAGAGAACCGCATTAACGCACCTACATGAGAAAGAGCATTCAATGACCATCCATCCATCCATCCATCCATCATACTACACACGCACACGCACAGACACACGAACACACATCAATACAGAATCAGCAATCTGCCTCAAATGCATGTTTTTGGACTTCAGGGAGAAAATCCATGCATGCACAGCGATAACGTCCAAACTGTGTGGCCTTTCTAATGAGTTGTCTCTGTTATAAAAGAACCTTATTCACAGTCAGTGTAAAAATACGAGACTTCATTAGCTTTAATATGCAGTTTGCTAAAGTAACCAAACAGCTGTAGTTTCATATGTGTGAAACCTTATAACCATATCTCCATCAGGATGTCGGCTTAAATGGGTGATAACATTCAAATTGTTATTTATCTGCTATTTTAGAGGGGTGCACCTTTTGATGAACTCTTGCTAATTTAACTCCTGTTAATGAATATTTTCTTGTTAAGTGAATGCACCTTCCCCATCAGAAACATCTTAAATTGCGTGAGCACACCTTGAGTCCTTTAAACGTTTTGATGAATAAATAATAAACCAAAAATGCATACAATTATTGTAACAGTTTTATAGTAACATTTTTAGATTTTTTTTTTTTTTTTACCAGCAATTGAAAATCCCTTATGATATGCTCTAGCGCCATCTAGTGGGTTTTGGCGAGAATTGCAACCATAGTCACTGAGCAGCGTCCACCTGCTCACCGTATCTTAATCGCATTGTATTAATGTAACCCTAAAATTATGATGAAGTCACTGGTTTTCTGCCCTTATTTCCCCACTGAACAAGCCTGTAATCTGCTCATTTAGCCACTCATTGCTGATGATCCTGTCAAGGTTTACTTAAGAGAATGAAGGAGGAAAGTAGGAGGACGTTATTAATGATAATTTTGCTATTGGGACCATCTATGACATCTGTTCAAAAATGCACACAAGTAGACTGAACAAACAAACTAACAAATTGACAGAGTCCACAGTTCTCGTGCGTCTTGGGATTTGGTTTAAAAATAAATCAATCCTCACGTTTATAGTGTGGTATGATATCCTCTGACTTTTGGCCTCAAACGCTAATCGTGCCACTTGACAATAACGCAAAAAAGAACAGAGTGTACCTGTTGTTCCGCAGCTCAATTATAGTTCACAAAACAAACATGTTTTTGTCCCACTTTCAGGATGTCACCGGCAACCTGCTTTCTGCCTGGTCTCTTGATGCCCAATTAACCCTCTCACGTGGTTTCGGTAGAATTGTATGTAGTACTTTTTTTTTTTTTAACTCGTGCCCCCCCCCCCCCCCCCCCCCCCCGCCCCCGCCCCCATACTGTATTTTAATTTTCTGCGAACCTTTTAATGCGCCTTTGTTTACGCACCGCGCGCAAGGCAGTGAGCCTTTTATGAAATAATCCAATTTCCCTTGACTAAATGATTGACGACCACACGAGGTCCCGTGACCAGCGAGAGAACGGCGGCTTGTTCCCATAGATACATCCCAACAGATGAATTCCCATGATGCTCAGCCTGATGGGAAAACCACACTCAGCCATTTGGCTTCTACCACCACCTGTGGAGTGGCACCGCACACGCACGCAAGGCTTTTGGAGCAGCTGCACAGATCCCGGGGAGCAAATGGATTGCTGATATTTTGAACACGTCAACATTTTCATGCCAGTTTTTCTTTTGAAATCAGCAACTTTCTCCATAGCTGTGAGTGAACCTTTTCGCCCCGTCGCGCGTCTCCAAAGCAAAAGACTTGCGTGACTCTTGTTGTTGCTCCTCGCTACAGCTCTACTCAACATTTGGCCAGGATGCACCAACTCTAATGACATTATAATGGCCCGTGCTCTTTTGTCTCGCAACTGGGATCATCCTGTTGTAAGATCACGATAACAGACTTCTTCCCACACACCGCGCGCCTTTTCCGGCTTTTTACGCACAAAGATGAGCTCGGAGAAGCCAAACTTTCTCGCCCAGCCCGTGGTGAAGAACGTGTTCATGTATCGAAATGGTGACCCCTACTACGAGCCTCGTCGGGTGGTGATCAACCAGAAGAGGGTGTGCAATTTTGAGACTTTGCTCAGAGAGGTGACCGCCGGGATCCAGCCGCCGTTTGGAGCGGTGAGAAACATCTACACGCCGAGAGGAGGTCACAAGGTGGACTGCCTGGACAGCATGCAGAGCGGGGAGCAGTACGTCGCAGCTGGGAGGGAGAGATTCAAAAAGCTGGAGTAAGAACAATTGAACATACTCTTTGATCTGCGCAATATTCTTTTAGCACTCTGTGGTTTCTCTTAACTGCTCCGTGGGGGGGGGGGGGGGGGGTCTCATAGGAGAGTTTCGCGGTCAAGCGAAAGTCTTAAAGTTTCTGTGACTCAACAGTTTCACAGCAGTGCTGAGTCACAGCATGAGGCCCAAATGAGATCAGTAAGCGCCCAGGGAGAGGTGTGCTGTGCCCTGGCCTAAAAATAAGAAGACTTATACAGCAGTTAATGAGATTTGTGCAGCCAGTTATTCACAGACTGCAGGGTGAACAAGTTGAGTGGAACCTGAAACTATGAATGGCATTTTTATTTATTTTTTAATGGAAACTTCTCATTGAAAAAGATGTGCATTGTGTTACAGAACCTTCCCTGGATGTCACATTTTCATTGGGTTACTATAAACTGAAATTATAATAACAAACTTTTTTTTTTTTTTTACAATAAGCACATATCTAGCATCATGAAAATGTTTCTTAATAGATATTTGACTGTTTAGCAAACAGACACACACACACACATACCTTATCTGTTGATTAATCTCATCTTTACTTACTTTACACGGTCATATGAACACTTCAAACATCCATGGTGTTCATTTTTCATAGATATTAGTCACCATCTCCTCCAAAGTAACAAATTCCCATCGTAATTAAAACACTAAGATTTCTTTAAATACGAACGAGGGATTACTCACACCACTTGCCTGATCAGCTGGTACTTACCTCTCCATCTTTGTTCTCAGTTATCTACAAATTGGCTCCAAAAAGAAGAGGACGCTCCAGGCTCTTCCAATGCAGGTAAGACAAAAGTCGTCGCAGAAGCGAGCAGATCTTTCTGAGGAGAGTCGATAATTAAGGCTGCGTTAGGAGAGAAAGCCATATCGATGTTCATTGTGAATGCTTCAGTTTAACACGATTTGGTCCTTCTCGAACAGGGCTTGTTGACTGCAACAAAGCAAACCGTGTGCATGCGCAGCGAATTCAAAACAAAATATAGCTCGCTTAGGATCGATCACTGGCCAGTTAGAGAAAGGAAAAAAAGAAAAGGACGATTGGTTTAGATAACATTGTCAATGATCCACAGTATTGGGCTGTTGTGCATCCTAATGGGATGGCTGTGCAGTGAGTAGCACTTTTACAATTATACTCCTGCCTTATTTTAAAAAGGACGTTCCGGGGCACTTACTCACTCACTCATGTGAATTATTAGTAGACGCACAACACACACATTTGCTCGCATTCTTCAATAAAAATGCAAATAGGGCCCAGCATGAAAATTCACCCTCTGTCGTTAAGTAACCATGGGCCAGGGTGCATTTTAGTCATATATCAACCATTATTTCCACAATACCTTTGCTCCACCTCAACATTTGAAGCTGCCACTAAATGCACGATACGGGAGGATTTGGGAACACCCATGCTCTCGTCTAAAGATTTAATAAAGACCTGTTAAGCGAGGTGTAATATTGAGCATTCCTCCTCTATTGTTCTGAGCGAGGAATCACTTTGTTGTTGTCTCAATGGCCATGCATTATTGATTTATGGATCATAATCAGCCCGTCTTTCAATGCATCTTTAATCACTTGCTGCGAAGTCACAGCCAACGCAGGAGCCCGCTCGGCGCGAGGTCGTCCACAGTCTCATCTGCAGCTTCTCTTTCCGTTTAAAGACCAGCAATCAAGTGGGACCGAATGAATGAACACGTGTTCCTGGTCATTTTAGAATGGCGAAGACACTGTCGGGAGTGTTTCCTCGCTTGTGTTTGTCAAGCTGAGAAACTTCACTCACAGATCACCTTTCGAGTCTGTTTATGCTTCTGTGATTGCCTGGTGGAGCTCAAAGAGAACACATTTAGCTCCCAAGGACCCTGCTCCCCCCCATTTACCCCTCTTAACCTTCCTGATTGGCTCAATTAATGAGAACTCCTGGCTGATGCAGGTAGTTAACATGTTTGATTTTTGCCCTTATTGATTTGGAGGGGGGGGACTGGCAGGACGAACCAGCCAAGTCTTAATGACACGTTACGTTTTCAAAGTTTATTTTGGCTGCATTTCAGTATTTACATTTTATCCATGTTCCTTTGTTCTCCTTTCTACTCACACAAGATTTTCAATTGTGTTTATATTTAACCCCCCCCCCTCGCCAAAACGCATGGGTGTCCTTTGTTACTGTATGATTACATGCACTTCAGGCAATCCACTTTACTCACATCTGGTTAGAGTAAACAGTAAGGATACTAAGCTCGTGGAGTGTTTGATGAGGAAAATTGGTTCTCGTAGGGATTTCTGCGACTAGTTGAGATTAGGGGCCTTATCAAGGGAAGAATCGTGATTAAAGACTGATATATTAACTGGATTTCACTGTGCACATGCCGACTAAAGATAGAGCTGCACAAATGCGATGTAAAAAGCGAGATAAACGGTACTGCCCTCATTTTGATTGGCAGGCTAAAGCGAGCCGAGGCGACTTTTTGACCTCTCGACAATGAAAGATCACATGCAGACAAAAAATAAGATTTCAGTAGAAATCAAATCCTCTGTGGTCCGTGTCTTTCGTTGCTTGTTTGTGCACTTTGAAGGTCAAACGTTGAGATAAAAATGCGGCTGCAAATATTTCACATTGTTTTGTATTTATGATATTCGTCTTTCGCTTGGAGACAACATGCTAAATTCCACTCGGGGGGCCTCTCCCAGTATTTTGAAAGGCCTTATCTAGTCCTGATACGATATATGGGTGTGTTAAAGTGTGACTAACATATCTCTGAATAGCTCAACTTTCTTTGTGCTATGGGGCCGTTGGATTTTGCCAGTATCACATCTCAGTTGCCAGGTTGCACTGCCAGACCCCATAAGACTTTTAATATACCTCCTCTGTTATCTCCGAGGATCCAAGTCCTCGTCTCAGAGTCACAGTGGGTTGCGGGTGTTATGGGACCCGCGCTCTTTGTGAGGATCACGGGGAACTCATTCTTCAGCTGTCAGCAGAGATCAGAGACAGACTCGTTTCCTGTGTACAAAAGATTTCCGTCCTTCACTTTTAGACATAAAAAGTGTTTGATGTCTTTGTTTGGTGCTCTTGAATTCACTAAAAACAGAAGTCTAAACGGTTTGGAAAGACATTAAATGGTTTTATTTGAACAAATACACCCTGTCACTTCCATAGAATAATACTTTATTTGTACATAGGTAAAGATTTAGCGAACAATTTCTACTGTCGCCCTTATTGAACCTCAAAAATGTGCACAATAATTCAAATCTAACCTACTATATTATGGGGCCCGGTTTGCTAAGTTAATGCTGTGTTCCATGTGTCTCCCCTCATACTAAAAGAAAAGGTTATAGTTTTCTATAAATCACAAAGTTTCAAGTAAGACCACAGCACTAGCTCTTTCTGAGTATCAATATTACACATTTTATTCACAAGAACAGTTAACCTTGCTATGCACAGGCATCCCTGTCCCACATTTCTGTGTACAAATCACTGAAATGGCAGAAAAAGCCTCTACGTGCCCGTGTTCATATCACATGCAACCATCTTGGAAATGACAGCTGGCTTCGAACCTGAAGCGGGTTTACCATCATCAGGATCCAATGGTGGAAGGTCTTGCTTGTACTTTATTTATTATTTGGGTTATTATGACGCGTCCTCTCAGCTCCCAGCATGACTGTTTTGTCTTCAGCTATCATCTCAAGACTTCTCCGGCATGAACTCCAGCATGTGTGGTGAATTTATACAGTTGTTAGCGTCACTAAGCACATGCTTATTTATTAAATAAACTCGAAAGACGCATCCTAAAATAGTCATTACAATGTAAATATTGATATTTACAGCTGACAGTCAAGCCATTAAAAGTGATACATGGTGTAACAAACCAACAATGTAATAATGGTCAGTAATGTAATACCTGCCAATAATGTGATAATTTTGTCTTTTTCCAATGTAGTGAAATCCATACTGTAATAACTTGCCGATAGTGTAATAAGATATTTGATCTATTATCATAACATTTTGCTAATAATACAAGTTATTACATGATTGAAGTAGCTATGTAATAATGTAAATAATTGTAATATTTGCAGCCCAAAATGTAATCATCCATAAGTAGGGCTGCATTTCTCGGAAATGTTTGCTTCTCAAAAAAAAGGCAGAGGATGGGAGAGTGCTGGCATTCATTAATTGTAGATGCATACTATGCAACACTATTTCCCAATCGTGGTTGTAGAAGGTATTTTACTGTTTCATTATGTTATTGGCTTTATTACATTCGTCATGGCCGAAATTATTATGCCATTGGTTGTTACACACGGGGTCAGAAATCGAGATTTGGGTAATTTTGGCTAAACAAGGCTATGCCAACAGAAGCTAAACTAAATGACCTTGAATTACAAAGAAATTGAACTAAAGTAAAACCCAGCTAAATGTTCTTTGTGAAGAGCTGTACGTCAAAGCTTCAGTTGGCCTGAATGCTGTATTAGCCGGCTGGGTTTTCAATGCTGACTCAGATGTTAACATTGATCCCTGAAGGACAACTCCCTGAAGCTTGTACAGGTCTCTTATTTTGAGCCTCTAAAATCCCAAATGGACAAAGGTTGTCTGCAAACAAGCTTTCACTGTAGAATGCCATCCCTTGGCAGTACATCACTGATGTGAGTAAGACATATTTTTTTATGCTTCATCACCAATGTCGGATGTGTGCCAGGTCATTTTGACTCTTTTTATTCTTCTTCTTTCAGGCCAAGCCACTTCCACATAATAGAATCGTCGTGTCCGCTCGATTCCTGAAACCCATCAAAGAGCCCTGCACAATATTGTAAGTAGAATTTCCAAAAGCTATTTCCTTTACCGACCGCCTAACGTACTCATTTTCATTCACAAAAATATAAATATGTGCTCATTGACCTTTAAACTACATTCTAAAAGAACAATGAAGTTCAAACAAATGGGAGCTAACAGATTTAAAATGTAAAAAAAACTAAACAAAAGTAAGTTGATTATGCAATTTGTACTTCCTGACCAAAACTTGAGCAGTTGAAGGATTAAAGGTCACGCTCAAGGATCATAAATGGTGACCTTTCAGTTGTGGGATTTGAACCAGGAAATGAAATGCTTCTTTAACAACCACAAGTCACAAATAAAAAGTAAATAGAAAACTGAGCTGAAAGTAACACCAAATATAAGCACACATACAGTATACAGGTTAGAGAAAGAGTGCAGATCACTGGTGTCCTGTCAGTCTCTCCCTGCTGTAACATACCTGAATGCTATGATGGGCTTCTTTTTGGGCTTTCTTAGGAGCTTGTTCAAGACATAATCTTTAGATTCAGGTGGAGGAGTTGGACACCAGTGCTGGAGGTCAATGATAAAATCTTGAAACCAGCCACGCGAAAAAACTAGAATAACATACTACACGAAATACAGTCATCACAGTTCATTGTCGTGTAGTATTTTTTTCATCATGGACAGAGTGTATGAATGAGTCTGATGGCTCTGGATTGGAAGAACCTCCTGTCCTCCCGTTCATATTTAATTTGAATATTAATGCTACAGATGTCTAGTTTAAAAAAAAACAAAAAGGTACTTTTTGAGTCTACTGATCTGTCTAACCTATCTCATCGTGTTGACTTCAATGACGTGTTTTCCCTCACTTAGTGTGGTAGCAAATGGGGATATCTTGGACCCTGCAGTGAGGCTGCTCGTCCACCAGAGGATGCTGGGCCAGTTCGACAGGGTACTGGAAATGATCACAGAGAAGATGGGATTGAAAGTCCTGGGTGGTGTGCGAAGGTATGCTTACAAAAAACAAAAAAAAATCGGAACATATGGCTCTTGTTCCGGATATAGTTTCTGTCTCTACACACCTACATTCTGAGCAGCTTAAGGCTGACGCCATATGTTGTGCTATTACAGCAGGTGATCTCATTATGGGGTTTCTAACATCTTGATGCATACATTTGCATAAATGAAAACAATCTTCCTACAAATGGCATTTACTGCTCATGTTAACATACAGTACATGTCTTTCAAATACACATTTTCGCTATGTAACATTAAATGCATGAAGTCCTTCTCTGTTATCACTACTTTCGTTAACTATAATAAAAGTGATCCCTCCTTAAGAGCAATTGAAGGTGCTTCACCAGCAGACGACACATGCCAATGCCGAATAAAAGTCTTAAAATCCAGCTAAAGCAGAACTGTAACCATCACATTGTGCCCAGAGGTTGACTTGTGTTAAGAAATCTGTGATGTTAAGGACCGTAGGACTGCTTTTTAAAGCTTTTGAGGGGATATGTCATAATATCAATCCTTACAACCACTGGACCTGTTAAACATTTATACCACAGCTTCTTTTATAACAGTAATTGGTCCTTGTTACATTTAGATGCCAATGAATTATGGAAATGTCCATTTCAAACTCCACTCCTTTCTCTTTTTTTATCATGATTTCATGTGTTTTTCAGAAAACTGGAGCAAAAAAGTCTCTTTACAATCTTTGTGTCCTGCTTTAGTCTCTACACGTATGAAGGCCAGCAGGTGAGTGATGGGAATCAGCTGGAGAGCGGGCAGCTTTATGTGGCAGTGGGAAGAGAGAGGTTTAAGAAGCTTCCTTACAGCGATCTCCTCTTCACCAAACCACGAGGAGCAAGGCGGGCCAGAGGGTAAGACAGGAGATTGACGATTCAGTCTGCATTCAATAATAAATCTCTTATTTTACTGTTAGCTTCTTTATGTTTTGCATGAATTTCACTTATTGAGTAGAACATACCGACATATACGTCATGAGTATCTATCACTATGTGCAGCTTCCTGCATGAAGAGTTGTGGAAATTTAACAATGCAGTACTATGGCTACCAGAAGCCGTTGTTAGAGACCGTTCAGTCTGTTTGTATGTGAACACACACACACACACACACACACACACACACACACACACACACACACACACACACACACACACACACACACACACACACACACACACACACACACACACACACACACAGTCACAGCTAATTATTCCTTCAGGACTAATATCCTTCTCAAGTCCTCAGAGGGCTACATCTCCTGGCTCCACATATTGTTTTCAATATTTGGTGAATGAAAGTCAATATTTTATTATTGCACCTATGCTAAGTAAATACAAACAGGAAATGAAGGATTTTGTTTCCCGCATCAGAGGGGATTTTTAAACACCGATATGGAAATCAGAATCGGGGCCTTCAAACCTATTTTCTTCATTATTGTTTCAACAATTCTACCAGCTATAATCATTAATCTCTTCTGTACAATTATTTCTCTTTAATTGCAAATACATATTTTATATATATTTTTTATTTTATAATATATCACACACACACACACACACACACACACACACACACACACACACACACACACACTTTTTTTAGTCTTTTCTTTCTCAGTTTAAATCTCATGACAATTTAAAAGTGTTTTTTATTTTTATTTTGTGATGTCATAGTTTTTTATGTCATGAATCCAATCATACTTGTCTGTTTCATTTCCAGAATGAAAGCATATTCTCTGCCGCCCATCTACAGATTCTCAAAGCAAAGTGGAAATGTAAGTATTGCATGTGCTTCTTGCATTATTTATTTAACTGGTTCATAATCCCACAGTTGATAGTAAAAAAAAGAAAATCCAGTTCCAAAAAAAATATATAAATCCTCGTCCAGACCTTCTCAAACATGTGCAAAGTGGTGACAGACTGATTGCAAGTTTAGGCCTTTAAATCTGATGAATTCTGATATATTCTGTATCATTGGGCTTATGCTGTAATTCCCAACTCTTTTCCATGCGCTGTTATTAATACAATGTGAAACTATAAGACAGCATGTCTGATCAGCAGTCAGTGAGCTTTAGAGAAACAGATGCAGCAAAGTTGAACAGAAAGCAGCTTTTCAACAGTATTACGTCGCCAATAATCTGTCTTTTGTTTTTGTGTTGCGACACTGCGTGTATAAATCATCTGTTGTTGCTGTTGAATCTCACCCGCTGAATCTCCCCACTTGTTTCCTGCAGGGGAAGCCTGCAGCTCGCAGCAGTGACAGTGGAGACGGAGAGTCCAAGACGTCTCCTCTGAGCCAGGATGGCATCAACAAGGAACACCTGTCCTCCATCGTGAGGGAGATCTCTCAGGCCAGACTGCTCTCCTTCAGGAAGAGGAGGAGCGGGCAAAGCCTGACTCATGGCACATCTGACAATGGTAATCCAACGCACCAATCCATGAGTATGAATGGGATTGAATGCATGGTTATATTTCAAGGTGGCCTGATCGCTATTTTGTTTTTTGTGCTCAGTAATGCCATGTTTGACATAAAGATGTCGACGATACAGGTGCATATAAAAAAAGATCACAATGAAACCGTCAATTTCTGAACTTTTTCCATATAACTTTAAATGAGTTACATATAAATTCCAAGCCTTTTCTTTTTTGTACCTTATAACTCAGAAATATCTGATCTTATACACTTGTTTTTTTTATTCTTATATGTATAACATCAAAAGCCATAAATGTCACAGTTAGGAATTTATGTCGATACTATTATAGATTTAGCAGTGTAGGATGTACTGCACCTGCTCTTCAGTATTAGTGTTATCTTTAATTGGATTTAAAAGGTAACAGAAATGACAGAGAAGACAAACCGCTATCCATGTTTTTTTTAGGATTTGCCTTGAGATAGATTCGTGTGTCCTCACCCTAAACATGCTGTATGCTGCAGGCTTTGAAGCCTTTCAAAAAAATCAAAGTTTTCCAATGTAGTTTCAATCAACAAAAGCCACAGTGATCCCTTGTGCAAAATATGACCTTTTTATGAAGAATTATCATGATGTCCCATCAGTAATAATCTCTTTTCTGTTATTACCAGTTGTCTCATGTGTCACAGACAGCAGCCTATTTACCATAAAGATCACAAGCCATATAGACACATGATGTAATGCATTGTCTGTGCAATCTTATGTAACCTGCTCCATGCCTAAATGCCCACATAGTGGCACTGTTGCTCTTTAAAACATGAAGCAGGAGATATTGAAAGTAGGTCTAGGATGATGACATTGCCACTTATGAGAAGAAACACATTACGTCATCTTTTAGGCTTATGATCAGTATATTATCATGTCCCCTTGCAACTTTTGCTTTATTCTTTTCGGGGGTGTTTTGAGACTGGCTTTCATTTCAGCTTTAATACTGTGGGGACACTGACAGTAGCTTTCGGTAATATGTAGATATATTAGTATATTAGCTCCAGTAAAAAGAATGCAGATGTTGTGCAGGCTGCAGCTGACCTTATAATACCTGCCCCTGTGGTGCAAAACCACATTACGTCATCTCGCAGCTCCTCATGGATGTTGCTTGTTTGCTCCTCTGGCAAAAAGCGTTGACAGCAGCAGCCCAAGAGGAGCGTGGAGAATTTGTATCTGCGGTTCAGGGGGAGCTGGCATTTTGCATCAAAAGGAAGGATTGAGGCGTGTGTATGCGTCTGTTTGTCCGTTGGATTCTGTTAATGCCATCCTCAAAATCCTCTGTATCAAGATGGCGTGTCCTCTAGTTTTTGCAGGCACAGGAAAAAAAACAAAAAAAACAAAACATGTTGCATTATTGGTCTCCTTGGATGACATTGACCCGAAATTAAATTAGCAGACAGACAGTATTGAAAACAAGATTGGGCATGAGATCCGATTGCTTTGAATGGCTTTGGGAGAATTTCACTTTCATATGCACCCTTCATTGTTTGACCTATATGTGATGTAGTCTGTCACTGTCCATGGTGCTGAATTCTTTTTCATATACTTAATATACATACTGTAAGCTGAGGTTTCTCCAAACCACATCCATTATGTTTTTTCCTCATTGTTCCAACCCAGAAAAATCCACTGAAATGATAGGATTCCATTTAAGTCCCCAAGAGCATGCACAGGCAGTCAGTGGCCTTTTCAAAACAATGAAATTGTGTTTTAACGGGCATTTTCAGTGCAGCCAAGCTCAGAGTAGCTGTAATATTTAGCTTGTCTGCATCACCGGAGTGTTTGCATCACCTTTTTATGATGATTCACAACAGCACAGGGTTGTTTTTAGTGTTATTTTCCCTGTGGGAAATCTTGCCCTGGGCTGGATTTGAGGTAAACATATCTCATACTGGTGCCAAAAGGAACTTGGCCAAAAAGTTAGCGGACTGGCAGAGACGGTGGAAAGAGCCCAGCGTGAAACCCACACTTCAGATCGCTGATGCGCTGGAACACTGGAACAAAAGCAAAAGATTATTATAAAGGTGTCATGTCATGATAAACTAGGTTGGGGGATCAAGACGTGTATGTCATTGAGATATGCCAGCAGATGATGGAGAAATAGAGACAAAAATGAGACGATGACCCTGTAACTTGAGATTCCCCCTCTGTTCTGTGCTGACTCTGTTGTGACAGCGAGGTTATATTGAATGTGTGTCTATGTGTGTGTGTTTGTGTGTGTATGTGTGTGTGTGTGTGTGTCGGTACGCCGATCCCCATTATTCACTGTCTATCAGCTGCTGGGAGCCAGACTGAGGATAACTCCAGCAGTTTCTGTCTGGTATATTGTAAAGCTTGGAACTTTTCTGCTTCATTAGAGTGAACCCAGCGGTGAGTGACGGCAAAGACAAGGGGGAGGAGGTGGGACAAGTCATGCAGCAAAGGTCATAGAATGAATTTGAACTTACTATAACAAAGACATCGGGCTTAAAAGACTGAACCAACATGACACATTGCCTGTCTTACGGCTCACCCAACATAGTTCTGCTTTATGGAACCACATTTGGGTACATTATTGAGCCAATTTTGCCAGTGTTGGCTTTTGTTTTCAAAAACATGTTCCATTTGTAATGAGGCAATTAGCAGGTGTTGCTAACCTCAAAATAGGAATGGGATGTTCATCACGGTTCTCTTTGTTAAGGCACCTTTGTGGCCGATTCTGTTAATGGCTCCCATGAGGGAGAAAAGAGGAGAGGGGAAGCGAAAGAGGCGCGAGTGTGTTTGGTCAGGTGAGTGGAGATAGGATGTAAAGAGAAGGCAAGATAAAAGAGAAGGCTAAAGAAGTGGGAACAAAAGGTCAAGATGATGGAGGGAGAGGAAACATTAAGAGGAAGGAGAAGTGGGGGAAAAAAATGGAGTACAGGTGGAATCAAATAGTGAATATGATGAATAGCCTGAGATGATGAAGCGCGAGTGCTCAGTGGGGAGAAAAAAGAGATGTTGAAGGGTACAGGGATGGGTGGGGTTTGGATGATTGCCTTTCATTTGGATAATCTCTCCATTTAGAGTCATCAAAGCAGATTTTTACTTGCCTGCGCCCCTCGCTGGGGCCAAATTGCTACTCTGGAAATCAACAAAAGAGTCTTGTACTTCAAGAAGGAAGGACTGCATTTCCTCTTGCGCAAACCTTTCAGTCAAAGATAGAGAGAAGGGTGTCGACTGATTATCCCAACTTTTCACATGCTTTGTTCGTGCCTCCCGCAGACAGTAATAAGGGAGAATGCTAATTAAACCCGGAGATGGCGAGCCACAAGTTATATTTATTCTGATCCTTTAAGTACTTTTGTAATTATTTTTGCATAAATCATACACGTCGAAGTTGTTTTAGCCCGTTTTAGTGTTTAAAGCTGATTTTTTTTCCAGAAAAGAAGGTGTTTCAGTTATCGAAAAGCATGCAAGAAATTGCTGGATGCTGTAAAAACTGCATAAGAGTAGTGAATATTGGTGCTCTGAGTTCAACTAATTGTCCTTTTGCACATTTGGCAAACTACAGATTCATTAAAAGCCAGAATCTGAATAAAAGAATGCATTAAACATCTAAACAGAGTATGAATTTGACAATACATTTTTGTGACGGTAAGTGGACTGATGGACACTCAAAAGAGACCACTTCCTCTCACCTACAGAGCAGTTTTAAACTCTATTATCTCCTCACCGTGTTTGAATATGGATCATCCTGCTTTTGTTTAACGTTTGTGTGTCTGGTGATGGCGAGTTCCCAATAACCCAGCGAGCGCCGTCAGCACCCGCATTGAAACCTCAAGGGCATTCGCACTCTGCACAAAACCTCCCTGGTCTGAATGGCCCCGCCGCCTCCTTTTTCTCGCGTGAGGCTCCATCTTTGAACGCAGAAGGAGCCCGTTCAATTTATGTTACCTGAAGGATGCACATTATTTTCACTCCCACGATTTTCCTTGAAGGGTGTTTGATTCAAAGTCTGTGGGAAAATAAATAAATGAAAACATTCTTCGCATTATTTGCAAGTTGAATGTGAGAGAAATAAAGTGTGTGTGTGTGTTGCGTGTGTTTGCACGCATGTATTTGCACAACCTATCCAGCCGGCTCAACCTTCTGCCTCCCCGTGTCATAAAATGTGATTCTGCCTTTGGGAATTAGCGCTTTTAGCATATGTATCCATAATGCCTGTCAGAGTGAAATAGGGTTCAAAACAGCGATGCGAGGCAGGAGACATGTACACAAAGAGGCCGCGTGTCAAAAAAAAAAAAAAAAGAGCTGAGCAGCGAGGGATGAGAGATGGCAACACTTAAAGGAAGATTTTTATTTTTTTTTTCTTCCCCATTTGCAAAGTTCCTGTAAAGTGCGGCTTGCGCTGCCTGTTTTACATGCTCTTGCACACATATGGCACATTTCAGACACCACGGCCATCCTTGTCTATCCTTCTTGCATTCTTCAATTCCTTTCATCTCCCCATTTTTTTTCCCCCTGCCTCGGCACAGGAAAGGTTCTTCATTACCCTTTGATGCGGGATTACTGGATTAAAGAGCAGGGTAGCTCTACTAATCTGCCACATTAATCTGTTAACAAGTGTTTCAGCTGTGACATACAACAGTGTTGGATGTGACACACGGAGTATAGGGTTAGGCTAATGTGTGACACTTTCAATGGCGCCATTTTTTTTGTCATGTCTGTTGTGTCTAATCTAGCCTGCGTTGGACGTTTTAGTTTAGTTTTGTTTTTTTTTTTTCCCTTAAGGTTTAGTCATTATAGACGCATATCTGAACCCCTGTGATAGGAACATTTGCAGGGTTTGTATCAGTGTGAGACACTGGAACAGCTTTGACACACAAACCCGAAATGGCAAAGGCAAATAAGTGACATTTTGTGGATGAACGAAGTTTACATCGCGTGTGGAAGCTGGGTTTAGGGGAGCGTTTGAAATGGCTCAAGTTGCCAAAGTCAACTTGTTTGCCTTACTGTCAGTCACAGTGAAACATGCAAAAATGTTATATTGGCGTTTCTATCCCTCCATACTAGAGAGCATAAAGAGATTACAGGCAGAAAAGACACATAAGAAAATCGATTTCACATGAAATTTGATCAAACTTAAAAGTTCTAGTCTCCAAAATCCAGGCACGTATTATTTTAAACCTCATTACTAGTTCAGATTTTCATTTCAATTTCTAAAGGTAAAGTTCTGTGTTGCCATTTCTGTTTTTCACTGTTCTTATTACGGCAATCAGGCCAAAACCATTCATATCAAAACCCTCATTATGAAGATACCAGATGGTAAGACTTCAGCTAACAGCGAGCAAAGTGAGAAAGAACAAGGTCCCTGAATTATTTAAAAATTTAACAAAAGCCATGACCTTTATAAATAATACTCCACCTGTCTGACTGAAACGTTGTTAAGCGGAGCTCTTCCTTGATTTAATGTCAAATCTATCTAAACAGGACTACAGTAGATATGAAGAATTTTCTGGACCACTTAAAAAAAAAGCCATTGTCAGAAAATTGCGCTATTGAGTCAGTGACATCGTAGAATAATCTTGGGGGGGGGGGGGGGGGGGGGAATTACTGTGGTGATGTTTGTAGTGTATTAATGCTGTTTTGACCCTAAAACTAGACCACTTTTATCCCCTGGAAAACATGCTTGTGTTTCTGTTGGTCGCAGCAAGTCAGAAAATATTAATTTCATTGCTCACAGATTCTTTATATGAGGCATGTTAAATGATCTTAAAAAAGGTCTTATCAAACAGAAGAAAAATAAAAACGGGCCAAAATGTAACCCTGCTCACACCCATGTTGAAAACTGAACTGCGATCTCCTGAACTCCACTTCCACTTTGCATCTCCCAAAAACGTCTCGGAATTCCGAAACCAATGGAACGCACCATAACTGCAACGCTTTCACAATAATTAGGACATCCATCGGAGGTCACCATAAATCCTACTTTCCCGCTGTATTAAGTGCATCTGTGCATTTCTGCTATGTATTTATGGGACTGATCATAACCACTGCCGCTTGCCATTCATGCTGCCTCGAAAATCCGTGATTTACATGAAAGTATGTGTGTAAGCATCAGGAAAACAAGTGTTGAGTCATCACATCTTTAGATTTTATACAAAGCGTCATTTAAATTTTTTATTTTTTTTTCCTCCTCCATCACCATAAACTAAACAGGAGCTGGGGGGGTCTCTCACGTGGTAGCAGGCCATACGGTCATTAAAGGGTTTAACAGGACCTTGGTCAGTGACTGGAGCACACTTGCTGAGTGGCAACATTTCATAATTACCATTCGGAGTTACTGCCCAGGTTGTTTTACACCCTACTATAACTCAGGCATGTGCTGAGTGGATTAAATCAACTGGCTGTAAATAAGCAATTTACCATACTGCAGGGTGATACTCAAGGAGTGTTATGTAAAGTCATTTATTTACATTAAGTAGTATTTCAAGCTCTGAGTGTTAATTTAACAGTGTAGAGCTAATCTGCTGAGAGTAGAATTGGCTTGTAGATGCCATGTCAACAGTTCCTTCGATGTTTTGTTTTTTTGAAAACTGTACCGCACCATGCAAAGTAATCCGTTTTAATGTGGAATCCCAGCCTCTGTTGTTAAATGATCCATTCTGAGTTAGAAGAAGCTCCATTGGCATTCAAAGTTTTTCCGTAACTTTCATTTTCCCATAACAGATTTCATGTTGTAAAGCAACAACAAGTACAAATTTGACAGGATTGTTTTGAACATTTTAACCCCGGGGTGTCAAACATAAAGCTTGTGTGCCAAAATCGGCCTGCAAGAGTCTTCAATCTGGCCCAAGGAAATGTTAAACTTTAAACAAAAAAGTACATTTAAAAAAAACAAAGAAAAGAAAGGATTTCTTATCAGCAGTGAAGACCACATTGATAAATCAACTGAAATATCAGTGATGTTTCCGTGAAAGTTAGATACCTTGTTAGAAAATAAGCTTTAGGGCCATGCTGTTATGAGTTTGTAAAAACATGCATGATGCAACAGCTCCAGGAGAAGTCATCTGGACAGTTCACTGTATTTTATACCGGAAAGTATCATTAAAATTGGCTTTATGTTCAAATTGTTTCATTTTTGTGAAAATATAGACATTTTAATCACGTATACTTTTCACCACAACAAATAAAAACTGTGAATTTTAAACCTAAAGGTCATTGTGGCACTGTTCGATCGGTCCGGCACACAAGATGAAATTGGACTTTATATGGCCCCCTGAACTAAAATATGTTTAACACCCAAGTTTGAAGCTTTTGGTTACTCTTTCCTCAGTGGAAAATTGCAAATATTCCATGTCTGAGCATTGACAACATGTTCTGATCCTGGAAATCTTAAATCCACAACAAACTAGAGTTAGTAATTTGCTTAAAAAAAACAACAACAAAACAAAACAAAACAAAGAAAGCAGTGGGGGTGATTTGACAAAAACATACGTGCATCCTGAGTGACCCTCTTTGTGGTTTCATTTTTTACTGAAAACTGTGTTCTTCACCTGGTTGGAAGGAGATGTCCCGCGGAGTTAAGGACTTGATTGCACTGTACAACTTTATCTCAAACATGCTTCCTGGAGAGGTGGGAAAGCTTTCACGTGCGGTATTAGAGAGTGGCTCTTTCATTCCATTCAGAGAAAGGAAATCTTGGTTCACATGTGGGTTCGTTACCCAACTCCTCATCACTGCTGCCAATTCTGTAAACAAGAGAATATTTCAGCAGTCGCAATGAGAAATGAGAAGCTCCATCTTTGTTTCCTTTACGTAGAGCTCTGTGTCAGGCTATGGGTTCATCTGGGAAAACAAAACGGTGGCAGTAAGGCAGAAATGTGTGTTTGTCGGTGTAAGTGCTCATGAAACTTTAAAACTGGGATCACATTACTCGCGGGATGCCACTCGTTGCTCAAACTCTAGGTGCCCACATCAGCTTTTGTGGTAAAAGTTGTTAGAAAATACAGTTTGCAAACATGTGTGAGTATGTCCAGGTATTAATTTTTTTATTGCCCCACTTTGAGAAGTTCCACGGTTTTGGCCTATTGATGACTCTAAAAGTGCCTTTTGGCGTGAATGTGTGTAATTGTCTGTCTCTGTGTATGCCCCGTGAGGGACCGGCGACCCATTCAGGGTGTACAATGACATCTGATCGGCTCAAGCTTCTTTCGGCGCTTCGGGTGGACGAAGCAGTCTTGAAGATAAATGGTGGGATGGGCCTAAATCGGTTCACATTATGGAGTTGTCCACGAGAAAACAACCAAACTGCGGCTATGTGTTCATGTGCGTGGGGTTTACTTTGGGCAACGAGCCGTTAAACTAGTTAGTCCGCGTGAAATTCATTTAAATGTTTCTCAAAGGGGGAAAAAGGAGAGGGGTCGGGGGAAAAAAAGTGTGTGGAGCCAGAATTCTTTATGTTTGCTGTCCTAACCTCAGGTTAACATGTAGTTTTGTGGCTGAAAGGGATTCCTTCAAAGATACGGATAGAGCCAAGATTCGGGTAAAACACTTGGTTGGATATAGGCTTGACTTGTATCAGTGCAGGGGCCACACGCGTGTGTGTGTGCGTGCGTGTGTGTGTGTGAACGCAAAAAAAACTTGATTTGCTTGTTAAGGGCTGTGAATCATTTATGCAGACTATCGCTTCATCTTCAGTTGTTTTTTCATCACACCTTCTTAGAAAAACACTCATTTATTACTTCACCCTCCAAGACAATGGCAGAGACCCATTTATATGAGTAATTAAACCCACTTACAGTTGCATCCTTGTTTTACCTCAAACTGATGGATGAGACGCGGCGCTGCCTCGGAAATCTGCTCGTGCCGAGCAGTGTGTGTGTGTGTGTGTGTGTGTGTGTGTGTGTGTGTGTGTGTGTGTGTGTGTGTGTGTGTGTGTGTGTGTGTGTGTGTGTGTGTGTGTGTGTGTGTGTGTGTGTGTGTGTGTGTGTGGATTTGCCTGATCATGAAAGAGAATTTCCAGTCAGAAACATTTTACTCACTCCACTACACGTACACAAAGCTGTCCAACCATCTGTAATGCCAGAGTCCAGATCGACTGGATTTAATGAAGAGTAAGAAGGAGAGGTTCTAAATATTGTATTTAATTTGATTTAGCATTTTCATGAGCCTGCGCCTCATCCTCAAATCACGTTAAGATGTTTAGAGTCATAGCAGCTCATCCACTGCTTACTGCTTACACTCAATCGTTTGGCCCTCGCTGTTAATGAATGCGGGTGATTTCCATAAAATATTCTTAAAGAGGTCCGATATTATTACCATAGCGTTTCATCTCCCACCATGGCCAAACTTCAATCAGTTTTGCATTTGAAATGCATTAAATGTCTCCATAAACTCTTCTAATCTCTTCCCGAGTCATTTTTCTTCTTTAACTGGGATGTGTAGAAAGGGAAACTAATATTAAAGACATTAATTACACTGTGCTGTTTTCCTTTTCCTTTTTTTTCTTTTTTTCTTCCATCGCTCGTTTGCTGCATATTTCTGATTGGAATTTTCAGTCTCATCCAGTGTTTCAAAACAAGTGTGTAATTATGTTGTTTATCAGAGCGTATAGTTGTATTCCTCTTATGATGTTTAGGGTTAATTACTCCAAGGTCTTTGATGCACATGTTCGCATGGAAACTGAAAAGCTTCATATTCATTTTGCACTCCGACAAACCGGCTCCATTGAGCTGATTGCTTGAACCGAAAAACCGGCGTGGAGCCGGTCTTTAGTATTAGATGGCGTCATCTAAATACCGAGACCCCATAGTTTGTTGATGCAGATGTTTATATGGTGAATGGACTTCATTTGTACGGCAAGATTTTTACCACTTCAGCTTTTGACTGATCAGTCACATTCACCCTTTCACACACACCATTAACACTCAGCTGACAGCTGCCACGCAGGGTGATCACGCACCACTGCGGGCGACTTGAGGGTTCAGAGTCCTGCCCAGTGACATTTAAACATATGGGGGTTTGAACCACTTATCTCTGGATCGGAACCTCGATCAACTGAGCCACGGTCTCGCTATGAATGACGTCGGGCAATACATCTGCAACAAACTCATGGCAGGATTGTCTCGCTCCCGGTCCTGTAGCCTTAAATAGCGATTCTGTTTGAATGGAGCTTTGTGCCAGGGCAGACCGAACTTGACAGAGAGAGAGTGTGGACGAGAACGAGTCCCTGGAACAAATCATGTTTGTGCATGTTGATGTGTAGTATTACCTAGAACTAATGGGTATGTTTAGTATTGCCTGTGGTGATGATTGTGCTAATTACTGCAGCCTTGATAATAAAAAATGATGATGGAGATGATAGTGATCCAAAGTGACATTTAGATCATTAACTGAGCTTGTAAAATATTTACTGGCTCTCTCTGGCAGGTTTCCATTGTCTGGAGGAAGTTGTTTACGTGGATGAGAGTGTTGAGTTTCTCCCTTTGGCCACCAGGCGTCACTCTTGTGCTGTGTTTGGATGCCGCCTGATGCAGGTGCTGAATGAAAGCTGTGTAATTTCAACAAGTCTGAAGCAGGATAAAGAAAGCTTCCTTATTTATAGGGCAGGTTTAATGGATTTCTGAGGTGAAATAATTTGCTGTGACTTGAATGTTTTAGTGAACACACATGCGTTAAAGCATCTTTTTTTTCATGCAGTGTGTATAGGTTTTCTTTATTTTTTTCAATTCAGAAAGTGTGAAAATGCATTATAAATAGTGTGAGGAGTCTTCAAAATCAAATCTCAGTGACCACAGTTTTGTTTTTTTTACCACCCTTTGTTTCAATTTTGGCCCGGACAAGTCAAGCCCACTTGCACACATTTGCAGTATAAAATAATTGTCTCGTATTTACACCAGGATACTCGGACACTCGTTATTTACTTTACACTTGCCCCAACAAGTACGTGAAAGGCAATATAACACATGAAGATGAAACACTCCTCCTTTAACATACACTTTTGTAAAATGGCCTTCACATATTTACAATCGGTATTTTCAGATGACCTGGAATCAAAGGCTGATGATGGAAACACTGCGGGTAAAACCAAGCCAGAGGAGCCGGCTAAAGAGGTACGCACATGCACTCCTGCTGCAGGCCTGACATCATTGCAGAATAGCTCGCTTTATGATTGAGATACCGCCGCTGATCACAATGCTTAGAGAACATCTGTTAAACTATTTATAGCTATAAAGTGTTTCTGTGGTACTACCGCATTACAGAAACCTGATGCGGATGATGTGAACTCTGCTGAGGAGAGCTTCGAAAAGGCCGAGGAGAAAGAACAAGCTCCCCCGGCAAACGCCACCAAAGAAGAGAAGAAGGACGAGCCGGAGACAAATGGTGGGAATGAGGGAGAAGGTGAAGCGGCAACAGAGGAGAAGGTGGGGGAGGTCGCCGCCGAGAGTAAGGAGGGAGACAAGAGTCAGGAGCAGGGGTCCAGCGGCACTAACAGTGATAAGGACCAGGACAGTAACGAGAAGGAGGATGGGAGCCATACATCTTCTGAGGGAGAAAAGGTGCAAGAGAAATCAGTGGCGGACGAGCAAGATAAAGGGAGCAGCGATGCAGAAAAAGGCGGTGAAGCCGACGCTAACGATGGAGACACGGGGGAGAAACGGAAAGAGAGCAAAGACACTGAAGAAGCAGGTAAAAGTCAGTCGGATAACGAGACAAGAGAGAAAGTTATCGATAAAACCCGCAGCAGCAGCGGCGAGTCTAACCAAGAAGAAAATGGGAGCAAAGTGAAAGAAGACGCGACTGAAGAGAGCAAGGTGAACGGCGAGGTCAGTGCAGACGACGAGGTGGAAAGTGAAGCAGAGCTCAACTTAGAGGAAAATAATTCAGCCGCTTCCAAAGAGGCTGTAGCCAATGGGGAGAAAGAGGAGGGTGATGACAAGAGCAAAAAGTAGATGAAATAAATATAAAAAAAAAAAGAGGACAAAAAGTCAAAGTCGCTGGCTGAGAATCCAAGTCTTTGATCGACTGGCTATTATGTGCAACAGTACTCTCAAACTTTTAGGGTGCACGTTGATGAAACCGCTATTATTATATTTGCAACAAATAAATCAAAGCTACAGCGATATACATTTATTGTGCATTAAAGAATTCTCTTCTCCTGTGGTAGTGAATGATGCTGATTAGTTAAAATAGTGCTAAACTAGTTACAGGACAGATTTTTTTGTTAGTTTTTTTTTAACTGGTGAGATTGTGCTCGTAACTTGTTTTTGATTGGTTTGTATGTAGAGTGAGTTGGTGTTCTCTCCAAGGCAGATGATGCAAATGAATTTTTGAGTGAGTAAATTAAGATCCATGTTATTCTGTATGTGTCTGAATGATAAGTCAACCTATGAATATAATTTTAAAGTCCCATCTTAAATTAATAATACTCCATTCCAGCTATGTATCATGTCAAATGAATGTATTTATATCCATGGCCAGGAAATAAGACCAAAAATAATAATAAAAAAAATAAAAAAATACTAACTGCACTGTGAGTATATTGTTTTCTGCTTAATATGTTCCCACAAAGACTTACAGTCTGCACTGTTTGAGCAGCTTCAAATTGCTGGAACGACTTTTGCACAGCCATGGGAGCTAATCCCGCTAACGGCTCGGGGCTAACTACTTCCATGGAGTTAATGCAGGGACTGACCTTTTTGAACCAACTGGGACTGACATTAGAAGACCTGCAGGGTAAGACCTACTCTGGGGGGGGGGGGCTAACTCCACACATTGCCAGAATCACTCCCATTGATGTGAAGTTTAAGTAATTTTAAGCACTTACTGCCGACTAGTTTATGAGGAGAGAGAGAGAGAGAGAACTATGGTCGGACAGATGTTTCACCATTTAGTACGGTTTTTTGGTTATATCTTTTAAAGTGAAACGTCCTCTTGGAAAAGGATACACACACACACACACACACACACACACACACATATATATATATATATATATACATATATATATATATATATCACACTGGACTAGTCACTAGTCCATCACAGGGCAAATAGAGACCCACAACACAAACAATTCCAAGTCACCAACTAACCTCAAACCCATGTTTTGGGACTGAGGGAGGAAACTCATGCGATCTCAACTCCAAAAAGCCCCTCAAACCCAGACTCAAATCAGGAATATTATCTCTGAAATAAAAAGTGTTTTATTTGTTGTCATGTCTCAAGGGCTGCTGCACTGGTTAAAAAGTGCTATATACGGTTCAGTGGAAAGTGAGGTGAAAGTGCTCACCACTACATCGCCTTTGGCAGTCCAGTGCAGCGATTAGCAATTTGAATAGAGTGATGCAATCTACTGTGAACGTTTCTTTCTGGTGTAATTAATATGGACACTTCCATATACAGAGTTTCCAAATGCAGTTTTTGTTTATATCCCAAGTCACTTACTGTAGGAACTAATTTATTTATCATATTACAAGTGATCAGCTATTTGCAAAACACTTCTCAACAGAGATTCGTCCACCAAAGCCAAGATTCCTCAAGGTCTGCCCTCCGCAATTTAATTCCAGTTAAGCAAAAAGCACCACTCTTGTGAAGACAAAGCTTCCACTTTTAATCCCTCATTTTGCTTCCCTGTTTTTACCCCGAAGCCAGGCTGCGCAGAGCCTCTGTGAAGTGCCTCCTACAGGCGGGAAGCAGGACTGTGAGCTGTGATCTCATTCTGTTCATGATGACCTCTGTCTCTCCCCCACCCCCCATCCCTGCAGCTGCTCAAATTGGGATCCATACAGTCAATGTGTTGGTGAGTCACCGTCCTAAGGGACACGTGAAACCTGGGTGAGAGGAAGGGTGAGGAAGAGGGAGAGGGGGGGAAAACACAGTGGAGCAGAGGCAGCGGGGGCGGGAATGTGTTTGTGAGTCATAAGGCCTGGCTGGTTAAGGTGATGATCCTGACGATGCTATTCCTGGAGTGGCCATCAATTTTGTCTTACCTTCTGGACAGGCTTTATTATAAATCCTCTCTCTGGCTTTCTTCAGTTAAAGCAATAACATGTAAACCATTTCACTTACCCTGTACATGCATGCATTTAAAAGTCTAAGTGCTGTTTAACTGGAATCTGGATTTACAATAAGTGGCAAATATTAAGATAAGATATAAGAAAATACCGTCTCATTGGACAGCCGAGAATAATTTATCTTCCTGTTGTCAATATTGTGAATAAAATATCAATAATCAGAGCATCCTCCTGACAACATACTCCATGATTTAAATTCATTTTCTATACCTTCATCCATGTGGACGGCTGCTGACGGTCCCAGATGACATTGGGTGACAGGCAGGATACACCCTGTATAGGTCAGCAGTCCGGTACTCAGTCACACCTGCAGGCTTTAAGACCCCAATTAACCCAGTGGCTCCCAAAGTGGGTGGGTGTGTGGGTGGGCTTCTTAGCCGTTTAGCTTCACAGTGAATCCTGTCTTTTAAAAGCTATTCTTGAACAGAGAATATGTCTTCAAAGCCCTGAATGTTGAAAATTTAAATGTTACATTGCCAGAATTAAGACAGGATGCACTTTTAATAAATGTAACTGTTGATGTGATTTATTAGGGTTTTTTTTTTTTATTTACTTTCTCTGTTCATTATAAAAGTTGCAGTTTAGTATCTAGAATTGCAATGGAGCCTTAATGTAATAATGAGTGTAATGTAAAAGGCATAGCTATCAGCAAGCAACCAAATACAGCAGTTTTGGGGACAAAATACAATCAACACACAATTGTCGAGCTGCAGGTTTGTCAGTTTTATTGTGTTCTTTGAAAAATAGACATAATGTATGTACATGTAGAGACTAATATACTATTTGTTCCTCCATCCAATCAGAGCTTTAACAAATACGGCGTACAACTTAATTCACTGGGGGAATCCACTGTTACATCAGTCACTTAATTTGAACAGCATGGAATTACAAATCAAGACATTTACTGATCTCTTGCTATAGCTTTGATCATACTGGAGGGGTTGTTCCCCCCCCCCCCCCCCCCCCAACAGCAGCTTGTTTGACAACTTGATTATTTCTTTCTGTACTGTAGGTTTCCAGCTCAGAAGTATAGTGAGACTCTTGAGAACGTCTTCTTTTTATAGATCTAGCTACATGTTTGTGTTGTATCTGACCAATCTTGCTGAAATGAAATTATAGATTTCTTTTTTCTTTTTTTTTCCAAAGTAAAAAGTCTATATTAAAAGGTCAACTTGCACGAGGGTACGTGGCATATCAGTTCATTAAGTCATAAAGTGAACATGAGATGTAGTTTGTAAGACCAGCGGCAGTCGTGTACAACAGGAGGTGCTTAGCTTGATGGCACTTGGTTAGAAACTCCTGCAGTGACTGTTTTAAACTATAAACTGTTGCATTTCTGTGAAAATAAAGAAACAAGGTTTTGGCAGTAAAATCCATTCAGATACGGCGTCTTTAAAAAAAAGCAGCAACACAGGCCCAATAAAAACCAATTGTGCTTGTACAGTTACACAGCGTGAACTTGAGACTCTTATATATCAAAACAAACATCACGTCTTTAATGTAAATTACACAACTTCTCTCCAAAGGCTTCGATGATTTTCTTCAGTTCAACAGAATCAAACATTGCAATGTTTAACTGAGTGTAGTAACCTATGCATTTTCAAGTTTTGTGTGTGGGACCAGGACGGCAGTTATTGTATCTGAAGCGTGTTTGATTCATGACGTGAGCACAGTGATTGCTGTCAAACACGATGTGGCTGATGTCTCATTGGAGTGTGGGATGTGCTCTTGTCATCCGCCTGTTATATAACCCGTCTGTTTCGCTGCTGCCTCTCCGCACCTTTTCTTCCTGTCTTGATTTTCGCCAGCTTCTAACTTCTAGCCGACAACAATGTACAAGCTCGATTTTTGCCACGAGGAGAACAAAAAAAAAAAAAAAGTCAGCGGTACGTGTTCAGGTCTGAAAAAGAGAATCTTTTCTAAACACAAAAAGCGTGATGAGTGCCTTATTTGTCAAATCTGGATGGTAATCTGACAGGCCACGCTGTTCTCTGTGTTCCGCCTCGCTCAATGCGCCGTCCATTGTCTGTCTGCCCTTGTCTATTGATCCTGTCTGAGGATTTACTGAAAGAAACATGGTCAGAAGGCTAATAAGGCAGATGAAAATGTCAGCGTAAATCTGCCCTTGAGGTCTGTTTTAATCAGTGTTTGTGTCGAATCAGGGTCGACATTTCAGCATTCAAATCTGTGTCGACTCTTGAACTCGTGTGGAACTGGGCAAAGTAGCAGCAGCCTTACGAGAACTTTCATGTCATGATTGACAGCTCTCTTGAGTGGACAAACAATTACACACTTAAACAGGCAAATATTCTGTACATACAAGCAGCGCTAAACCGTCGACTGATTTTCCCCCGAGGCAGAGATGAAGATTGTTCGGTGCTACTTTTGATCAATTCAGAGAAGAGTCACTTTCATCAAATGTGAGGCCTCTTGACAGAAAAAAGAAGCACTGTGAACCACGATGCTGCTCTTTTCTTCCCGCAGATTGTTTTCTGACAAAAACAGCATGAACTTTTATTACATAATTGTGAGTTTCATAACATGAATGAGAGGGAGAAAACTTTGTTCTTTTGTACCAACTCCTTGAAGCCCTGCTTTAATGTCAAGCACGGCAAATAAAGACAAATAACCAATACTATCTGTCATGTAAGCTGACCTTTCTTGAAAAGAGGAGAAAAAAAGAAACTGCACACATAAAAAGAGACACACACCCACACACACTTACAAAGTCTGCACACCAGTCAGTCCATACACGTGCTTCTTCTTACGCCTCCGGTGGAATCAGGTCTCTGACTTTGTAGTGACTGGTTGGATGTTCTGGACTTTAGAAAGTGTGACGGGCACCTTTCCCTCTCCAGGTGTTGGAGCTCTCATGATCGGAGTACCTGTAACATGAGCAATTAGTGCGCTTGCAAGGCAACAACCCACACCACTTTTACTCTGAAAAAGAACAAATTCATTTACAACAAAAACCTTATTTTTGGAACGTTTCATTCCACTGTGAAGCGGCAGGAACAAGCCTGTCACTTTATAAGTATAGGTGTTAGGAATGAAATTGGATTTAGCATATTGTATGGATACAAGTAAATCCATGGAAACGTATGTTTTCTTATCACAAATATCACACAATAACCCATTCCTGAAGTTTCAAAAACACTGACGTATGCATCGGGGGCTCTGGGAGTTATTCTTGTCAAGGGAGCAAAACAATTGGGCTTGGTTTAAAACAAATTGTGGAGTGAATATACACTTCTTTCTTCCATTGGAAGGCTTTAAAATGTTGCATCTTAAATGCATCAGATGACAGCGAGGATGATGCTCTATGTGAGCATGAGAGCGACAATGGTTGGAGTGAACTCGGCGAGAGAGGAGATCTATGCCACGAGACTGTAGAACTGTATCTACAACTGTATGCAACAAGCAAGTAGAAATAATGCAAAATTGTGTTATTGCACGTGCATTTGCACGCATGTGTCAATGGGTGCATTGGCGTCCGGTTACCGGAGTTTCAAAATTCAATCAAAATCAGTTTTGTTCTATGGTGTTTTATCGTACCTGGGAAAAGAGAGGTCACCCTTATATTTGGAACTCGAAGGATTCACAGTTGTTTCCTCCCGTGACTCGCAATTTCTTGCAAATGTGCAACTTCAATTTCTAAACAAAATGTTCTCATAGTTGTCGCGGAGGGTATGTTAAACACGCCTCAAACTCTTCTTAATTTGGTTTCTGAGAACAGGAAACTACCTGAAATTGCAAATTAGCTTTCAGGGTGTCCATCTGGTCGTCACTGAGCAGCTTTTGAGCTCCATTTTACCTGACTGGTGAGGATGTCTGGGGAGAAGCCCCATATTCTTATGGGCAATAATTCTCTTTTGTTTTGTCTGGTAATTGTTGTAGCCCTGATTCACAACATTTGTTCATCAGTTTCAAGACAACAGTGGCAAACAGCAAAAGTTTGAGCCATGTGAATCTTGTTGAAATAATTCAATCTCGTTCGAAGTGAAAATGGTTCAACTCCGCATATTTTCTCAAATTTCTCCCGTCACGAGTTGTCGCCACCCATTGAGATAATGGCATTATCGCCCCATCCCTGTTTGTCCATAATCTGCCCACAAGCACGTTTCCCTCAAAATGAAAGTGGAGAAACCAATCTCTTTGTGCGAGTAATCTTCCTTCTGCCCAGAGATCTAGCGGGAGAGTGGAGCCTTACCAACTGTTGCATGCAGGTCTGCCAACCTCTCTTTAAACTTCTGCTGCAGATACAATTCTTCTTTGGAGTAGCTTTTGGCAAAAGCAGACAGCAGGAGACCCACAGCCATGGAGGTGCCTCCCACACAGAACAGCACGGCGCCCGTCAGCTTGCAAACGTCCAGCGCACGGTTGAAACTGACTGCATGGCTGCACAAAACAGGAGACAGTTAGTTTGAAGAAGCTTTCTATAGAGTAACATTATCAGTTGTTCACTTCATTTGTTGTATATTTGCTATCATATGGTGTATGATCAATAGTTTCCTTATATATATATAGCAAGTATATATAGGGAGCTACTTCAAGCAACAGCACTTTACAATAAAAGCAACAAGACAAGAAGAGTAAGAATTCAAGAATGAATGGATTGACATGAGACTAGGCGAGAGCCTGTAAGAAACGCTGAAAGTGTAACGAGCTCAACAAATAGGAAAATGTTGTGACATCGGTTTTTTTTCCGGCTCGTGCTTGAAGGCCAGTTTCATAGAACATGCTCTACCTGTCTACAAAAAGAAGGTCATCTTCACCGAACGCTTCAATCCTGGCTGGAGTGGCATAACCCACCAAAACAACAATTAGGCCTGCGAGCATGATCAGGGCACCGAACGCGAGACAGACCTGGAGCACAAAAGAATTCAAGTCAGAGAGACTCAGGAGTGATGCAAATCTGAGGAGGGATTTTCAAAAACGCAAACACTGTATTCGGTGTAGGTTTTTGGCTCTTTTGGTTGTCAAACAGTAAGTATGAGATGGATTTTAGCCTCACCTTCCAGAGTAAAGAGCTCCACCTGCTAGGCGATCTCTGAATCTGAAAATCTTCGTCACGTTCCCAGATAGAAGCTGTGCATTCCTCGTAAAACTGAATGAAGGATAAACAAGACATGAAGATATGATAATAATAATAATATAACAAAAAACAGAATCACACCTTCACACAATGCGACTCCAGCAGTCATCAAGTATTAAGACTGTTACTATTGGTGGTGACGGCTGGCATGTAAGGTACTGAACCTCCACTGGGAGCAATTCATGGTTCCATTCTTTGCTCAAGGACACTTTGCTATATATGCAAGGTGACGAGGGGGGGGATCTAACCCGCAGCCTTGCTGTCCAAACTGAGCCACGGCTGCTCCTTATTGTTTCCTCTGTGCATCATTGTGTTCGACTGTTACCTGGTGTAGGTAGGATCGGACTCCATACTGCTGGCAATTTCCACTGGCTTGAGCTTGTTCTCCGTAGTCTGACCCACAGATCTCTGTGCATGAAGTCATCCTTCACATCTGTCTCCCTGAGAACACACACACACACACACACACACACACACACACACACACACACACACACACACACACACACACACACACACACACACACACACACACACACACACACACACACACACACACACACACACACACACGCACAAATGAATGAATGAATGCATGAATCCACCCCCCCTTTAAGAGACCACCCACACAGTTTGTGGACAAACTGCTTCAAGCTTTCACTTGGGCATAATTGTTGTGCACGCAGATATACATGTAGTACACATTTACATGTTTGTACACACAATCACGTCCCCTCGCACACATTGCTAGAAAGTTATGTAACACCGTGCTGCGGGCAACATTGCCTCAGTACATCTAGATTAATGAAGCGTTCTTCTTGTCGGCTGCTAGGAAATAAACCATGACATATTACACTTCCAGCTGAGTGCAGAGACTGCTGACATGCACAGATTCATCCCTTTATATTGAGCTTCGTGGGAGAAAAAAAAACAAACAAACATTTTGTTTCTGTGCATTGTGATGAAAGCAATATGTGGCACTCTCCAATTTGTGAAAGAGGTTATTTCAACGTTTTGATATTTATCATATCATGTTTTTGTGTTTTCAGTCCCAAGAATCACCTGAATATAAGCTGGTATCTGTTAGCGTTACCTACTATATAGATTTATGTGTAGAACAGGTTGTTCAGTACCTGCCTTCATTGCCTGCCGACATTGCACATTTTTGTGATATACTGCGTACAATATGACATTGGCTCATGGGTGATGTACAGTATTTCTTTTTTTTAAGGCCAGAAACGCCCTGATTGCAGCCGTTTTAAGGCTACATTAGGTTTGGTGACGTTGTTTATGGATCCAGGATCACCACCTAGTTGCAGCCTGAACTCTGCAGTTATATAAGCTTCAGCGCAGACAGCAAAGTTTCAGAATTTTCTGTTTCACCTTTAGACCATTGATTTGTTGCAATACGTTCTGTGTTCTCTTTAGTCTGCTGTCAAAGTGGCATAAAAAGGAAGGATGGATTTTTTTTTTCTCCCTTCCCAGTGGCAATATCAATAACATGGCCATGAAGATGGATCCGTAAACCGACAGGCAAATTACATAATGCATATTGAATCTTGTCAGAGATATACAGACAACCACAGGCTTTGGACAGACTTAGTGCTGGCTCGGTCCATGGTGAGAATTTCTTACACATTGGTCGCCAATGCGGCGCCTCAGTAGCTCACAAGGATGTGATGCATGAAATAGTGGGCACTTCTACTTGTATCTACTACCTGAGCAAGTAGGATCAGAAGAACAAATATTTGTTGCTTTTGATTTTGTCATTCTTCAGGTAGTTTTATGTTTTCCAGTTTATTTTCTATTAAATCTTGTGTTTGTGTTGTGTGGTAAAACCAGTGGTACTGATGGGTGAGACATAGGAAGGGTACATCCTTCCTCCAATTAATCATCTTCCAGTTGTTCACTGCATTTTTCACTGAACTTGATCATTTTTGGGCACGAGCCTCTTGTAGTAGTTGGTGGCTTTGTAGGGCAAATGTACGTTCATGTTCTATGATCACATTGCTTGTGTTTATATGATAAGATGGAGTAATGTCTAGTGACACCTGAGCAAGCTGACTAATGGTAACCCCGTTCTCTAAAAGCATCAAGGTGTGTTTGTCATGCTGCAACATTGCTCCTTTTGTAATATTTCTGAAACTGAGTGAAATGTGATGTGAGTTACCAATAACATTCTACACAGATGTTATTCTGACATTGTGATGAATGCAGTAAGTATCTATCTTTAGTTTGTAGGCTGATGTTACGTATTTCCGAGGTTTTGTACTACAGTTTGTGTCTCTTTCCTGCCCCCCCCCCCGTCGAGGGCTTTTACATCATTACATGAGTAGCTCATAGGGCATGCTCTCAAAATAGTTTCCAATACTAACAACATAAAAGTCTAAATATTTGGTCAGTCTGTAATAAGTACTCCCTGCATGTGTCTCAGTAAATTTGAAGTAGCTTTCAGTTAAAAAAAAATGTTGAGGCATAAATATCTTTCACATTACACATTGACAGATATCAAAACATCTATCGACATGTGTTTTTAAAAAGCAGACTAATGACAATTCTGTTCAGTGATCACATTCATTTGTCCTTCGCTGTACAAGCTTTGCTGACAAGAAACACAAGCATTGTTTTCTCGTAGTTAATCCAGTGATAAATATCCCAACAAAATCCGATATACATGCACTGACAAAGCTCTGTGTTTCTCCAAGCACAAGTTTCTGTTTCACACAATAGAGTTGGACTGTGGAACCAAAATGAAAATGAAATATTGATTGCACTGTTGGCAATGTTGCTTGTAAATGTCGACTGATTAAAAAAACAAACAAAAAAAAAAGTCGCAATGCAAATCCCAGTCAAGCAATAACTCACACTGCGTTATGGTTCCAGAGCAGCGCTGTGTGATCTTATGGCTCGCATGACAAATGGAGGCTTAATTGGCGTTCTGGTTCATCAGCAAAGCCATGTAAATCAAGGAAATCAATCGGGTGATGTAATCCCTAATAAAGTGACGTTGGTTACACACATCGTGCAGAGAGCTTGTATCTGGGGGAATTTTCTGGGAAACAAATTGTGTAAATGTCTACAGAGTCAGTATAAATAATATTAAGTGATTATTGAAGTGGGTAATAATCATGCTGCATCAAAGTTTGCTGTTTGGTGGAAAGTCATTTTATTCTGCCTGTTTTTGTCAGAGCAACACCCCCCCCCTGAGGATGTTTGGGTCACAAAGCTGATGGATGTTCAGAAAAGATGTTGTGCAGCGTCTGACGTCGACAAATTACCAAACATAAATACTCACAGGAGAAGGGATGTGTCAGGGCCACAGCCAGGTAATGTAGCAGAAGCATGACTCGTGGAATATTTTAGTATAATGAGACACACAGTTCCGTAGTACCTTGTGTTTAATCACATTATCGCTTAATTTGCACCTGCTCAGGACTGTCAGGAACAGCCTCTGTCCAGATCTTACAAAGACTCTGTGTGCTCGCGGGCTTGAAACAATACTCATCCCGTAACCAAATGATGAAAAATATAATATGATAATAGCAGAGTGATGATGATGTTTAACAGCTGCAGCATTTGCATCAAGGTCATATTTCCACTCTGGGTAAATGTTCATTTAGTTTAAAGAGATGCAGACAACATTGAATTCTAGATCATAACCAAACCTTTTCAGACGTACTATTGGTTATAGATTTTGTAGAATTAGCCAATTTCCTTGACTGTAGGTGTGTTGGGACAGCAGCCAACGTGAATGGTCTGAAGCTGTGGTTTGAAGTGTGTTCCGGGATGTTTTTGGATTGATTTGCTCAGAATGTGTCTGTGTGCCTTCAGTCTTGATTTAGAGATGAAATCTGTATGTTTGGTGTGTGTGCTGTATGGATAGGATTGTGGCATGGTTATGGGGATGCAGGAAAGGATAGCTTTCACTGGCATTATTTGTTCTTTGTACAGACATACTTACATACATACATACATACATGGCAGGGAAAGTTGGTAAAAACGCATTTTTAAGCTGGATTTATAATGAGTGTAATGGAGACTAATAGTTTAACAATTACAGCTATTGCAGACTATAAATTAAGACCAAATATTTCACATTGGAATCAGTTAACCAACACAAGAACTGTTTTTTGGTTGTTGTTTTTTTAATGCTATTAAGTCCCAGAAGCTGTTCAAATGTTCTAAAATCCTTTTCTCTGTTCCTGAAAAGAAAATGACCTCGGCAAAACCTTTAGTTCCAATCCCAGTGCAATTTGTTTTCTCACAAAATGTTTGGCTTTCTTGTTGTTTTGAGCCAGATGCACATGTTATGGTACAAGCCTGTAAAGGGAGTTTGCACCATTCTCTGTAGGTTTGTACAATCACAACATGGATTTTGGAGCAGTGACCAGGAAATGAAATGATTCTAAGTGAAAACACTGAGCTTTTCTCAACTGCTGATCAGACATCTATAATTTGAACCATAAGCAAAGCGATTAGTTCACTTATCAGAATCTATCAGATTCACATACACAAACCGAAAAATGTATGATGGCTGATGACTTGTACCAGTGTCTTGACACTTAAACTATAATGATCTTCAGATCACAATCGTCCAAATATGAAAGCTGCTGAGGACAGTTTGAGTTCAAATATGAATATTTTGTTTCACTAAATATAACATACAGATATTAAATTATGTTTACTATGTAGATTGTAAGTGTATGTATGTGTGTGAGACAATTTGACTTGAACCAACATGCTTTGACTTTCTCCTGGGAGCTGAATGTGAAAATAATTATACACATTTTGTTGCTTTTCTGATACAAGTGGAGCAAAGCATATGTTTGTGTGATGGAAACATTTCGAAGATTCATGATGGTGATAAAGCAGCTGATCTGTTATTTTGACAACATCAGTTAAATCCCTGAAGTAAAGACTACAAGTCAGTGTTTTGGGTGAGAGACTCTCCATAGCCCTCCATAATGTTCAGAGAAACAGTTTTTGAAAAAGTCTCATCAGAGAAATGTGCCCAAAAGATTGAAGGAAAACTGGTATAATAAAAATCTTATGGTTTGAAAACGTAGGAAGTCCTGCATTGAACCAACAAATGACCAGAATTGGCAAAAGCACCCACTTTGTTACCATAAAAAGAAATACATATTTATCTGAGTTCAGAACTAAGCTGCAGATTTGGAGATATACTCCAGTACAAAATGAAAACGTCAAAGTTAGAATAGGTGAAAATAAGATTTGAATTTTATTCATACAAAATCTTTAGGTAGGTTTTTTTTTAGCAAGTATGGTAAATAAGCTCAGCCATAAGTAATGACACAGTTAATGATTGAACTTCATAGCATCATATTTGGAATTCAGAATTCTAAGTACACCAAAAAAAAATAAAGGCTGGATTTCATATTACTTAACTATAAATGAATTCATTTCAAAACATTTACTTTCCATTTTTTGACTCAGAAAAGTGCTGCCATCCATTTTCAGTGTAACTTGCTCAATAAACTCTAAAATGATTCAATTTGTGAACTTCTGCAGCTTCAGGATTGATAATGTTTCCCCTCAGCTGATACAATCCTTTCACTGTCACTCTGACTTGTGATCCATGGATGCTAAAAAGAAAATAGTCACAAGGACTTTTTTTTAGGAAGAAAGAAGGAAAACAGATAATTGTGCTAAAATGTAATGAGCAAAAAGTAATGTGCTGTCTGGAAAATCAAGTAATGGTAAAAGGAAAAAAAAGGGAAATTTAACAGCTCATTTTCCATCAAACCGCTTTGAATTAGAATCTTACAATTATCTATATATACCAAATTGATTCCGTCTAGTCTGTCATTAATTTATTGTGGCTTTCTATTAAAACAGCCTAATGACATAGACAATGAATCTTTAATTTCAAATGTGTAGCACACTCCTAAATTTAATTTAAAAAAAAAGTTTATTCATCACCATTAAAGTACATTTATTCAAGTAGAAATACTTTGTTTCATGCCTTCTCTAAAAATAACGACAACACGTGTGGAGAATGAGAGTTTGGGGGGGGGGGGGGATCTAAGGGAGGAGCTTAACATATAAAAGTGGGACATTATTCTGATTGCAGGTAGGGCCTCCGGTATCGAAAGTATGTGTCATCTTTGCATTACTTTGACTAATAAAATCCATCTAGTTTTTACCCTTCACTTTCATTGACACCCCACATGAAATTCCTCAAACGTAAGTAAATTGGTTTTCAACCAGTACTTCCACACAAAAAAAGTTCAAAGTTCTGACTAAAAAAAACAACCCACAGCTTCTATTCCTGCATCGCTTTGACGCACAAAATCCAAGACCAGCAGCAACAAACAAAATAGAAGCCAACCTCTTACATCAAACAAAACGGGGCTGTTCTCAGGTTAGTGCAGCGGGAGCTGCATTCTGGATGTGAATTCTCAGTTGAAATGATTGAATCAGTGAAATGACGCACGGTGGAGTGTCTCCGTGCCAACAGCGCGCCCGAGGAGCCGCTGGAGCCTGAGCGCCATTATTAGCCGCCATCCTGCCCT
Source organism: Lipophrys pholis (assembly GCF_963383615.2). Taxonomy (NCBI): domain Eukaryota; kingdom Metazoa; phylum Chordata; class Actinopteri; order Blenniiformes; family Blenniidae; genus Lipophrys; species Lipophrys pholis. The sequence goes on along the minus strand of NC_137639.1, from coordinate 12,999,582 downwards.
CCTCAGCCCAGCAGGAAAACACACAGACGTAATGTGTGACGCCAGTCTGAAAACAAACCTCATCCGACCGTCTTCCCACTTCCCAACCCCCCATCCTCAGGACGAATACACTCACAACGCACGTTTCAGTCATACTTCAAGACAGGTGCACTTTAAATATGCAATATGACTGAATCAGATCATCACCTGAGAATAAGGTAGTTAAAAAAAAAAAAACGTAGAGAAAAAAACATGATCTGAGTCCAATCATGTGGCTTAAGTTTACTTGGATTACATTAAGTTACCAACGCCCAAAACGCTTATGAATTCACATTTGGAGTAATTGAGCTCTGCAAAATATAAAAATGAAAATGTCACGCAGTTAAATCCAGATATTGAATGTATTGCAACATGATCCAGATGTGCAAACGGACGATGCGCACGGATTGGAGCGACACTGGAAATAAACACTGACGCTCTTTAGAAAAGCCTCAAGGCGGCGATGCTCTGAAAGCTTTATCGCAATATTTGAAATAAAAATGTTTATTTACCTGTCATTAGCAGCTCGGAGAGTGATCACTCGCTGCTGCTCCCTCAGCCGGGTCCCATCACTCTACAGTCACCTCTCTCTCTCTCTCTCTCTCTCTCTCTCTCTCTCTCTCTCTCTCTCTCTCTCTCTCTCTCTCTCTCTCTCTCTCTCTCTCTCTCTCTCTCTCTCTCTCTCTCTCTCTCTCTCTCTCTCCTGTCTCTTTCTCCATCGATGATTCACATTTCACGCTCTTTACTGCGCATGCGCCTCTACCATGACAATATAGGCTATGATTCAGAGGAGAATATAAATAACCAGGCAGTCAGAAAGGTTTGGAAGACCAGTAGTAGAGCAGAATGATATCCATGAATGAATCAATGAGACAGTGAATGGAAGACAGATAGATAGATAGATAGATAGATAGATAGATAGATAGATAGATAGATAGATAGATCAAGGACATGTACATCACACCTCAGTAGGTGCACATTGAAGTACATCTCACACTTTTATCAGGAATTCCAGTCACATTCCAGGCTGGTCTATTCTTGGCTCTGACGTAACCTGTTAAAGGAAGTGTTAGTCACCACCAGTGTCCCTCCTCAATAAGGTTTGACCTCAAGAGACGGTCCAGCATCAGGACTCAAGAACAAACAGTTTGATACAAAATGAGGACCTTTTTTTTTTTATTCATTATACATCATGAAGTGATGACCTATTCTTATTCTTATTCTTCTTTTTTTATCTGGATCTATATAATAAATTTGACCTTCCAAACATATTGCACACATAACCCAGGTCAGTAATTGTAATTATTATTATCAAGCTGTGCTACATGGACAGTATGTATTTTATTTACCTATTTAATCTTTTATTCCATTATTCTTTCTTCTGGAACAATGTTATTAAACATTTCCAGCTGGACTTTCTTTTCTCTTCTATTTTCTATCATGGAGAAAAGTCGATCCTTGCTGTCCTAAAGTAAATTGTCAGGGTACATCTTGAAGCTTGTCCACCCATCAGGTTAAACACACACAGACACATGGCCACCCATCACATGTTACATGAACATCTCCAACTCCCTGATCGACATACCTACAATGCTTTGCATAGTAAGAGGGATACAGTATCTCTGGATAAGAAAAAAAAACGGAAATCAAACAGTCACAGGGAGAACATTCAAACCGCACTTAGACCCCTCAGATACTGACAAAGTATTACCAACCCTCCCGAGAGGTCACAGTGAGGGGATGGCAATGTGAAAAAGGAGATTTCCTTCCAAAACTGGAAATCTGTCAGATTTGAGAGTCAATACAGACAATAGAGCAAAACATAAGCTCTGACAATGTCTTCAAAAAATTTTAATTTCCCTCCCAATCAGTTGCTCTAATAAGTGATTGCACTTACGCCTAGATAGCCTCCATCAACATTTATTAATTTCCAGTGGCTGTTGAGGAAAGTGCAGTATTAGTGGATTAGCAACACGCAACCCAAAATTGATTCACGACACTGAATAAATCTGACAAAATCAGTCCTCATCGATAAAACAGCAACACCTCTGTCAGCGGTGAAACCAGAGTCAGCTCAGTCAAACCAGGTCGTCTTTCTGCAGCTGTCTGATAAATGTCGGGCAGGTGTGACGATGAACCCGTGCGTGTGAAAGTCACAGATTTGCATACAGGAAACGCTCACAGTACTCGAGAAAGTAAAGCATGCAGAAGCCACTGCAACTGTCTCCATGACAATATCTTGAGTAAAACAACGTGGAGGGGTGAGTTTCTGTGATGAAGGGAATGTGAGTTTACCCACATACAACTAATAACTTGATTTTATTCAAAGTTCAGGATGTATACGTCCGACACAGGGTGAAGAATGTAACAATTAGACGTGACATTTGCTTTAGAAAGGGATTCGTTGTAAATGTTTGAATGTTTTCTGTATAAAGACTGAGACCTCCGACCTAATACTATGTAAATCTTCATTTGCCATAAGAGAGATCTGACCTGTTGAGGCAGTGACTCCACAAAAGGAGCAGCGGTATCAGGCACTACAGCTTATGAAGCAGTACATTTACTGATATTCCAGTTCAAAGTTTAAAACTGTGAAATTATAAAAACCTTTGTTACTTAATCCTTTGGACAATTTTACAATGTGACCCATGGGAAAAGTTTTTCAGCAGATCATTTGTTAATGCAGTGCAGTCCCATCCAGAGTGTACGTTTTAGATAGGGGCTTTCAAAGTCTTCAAGCACATTGCTCTTCCTTGACAGCTCTCATGACACTCATGCTTTGTCTCATGCCAAGTATAAATTTGGGTTGAATAAGAATCCAATAGATTAATTAATTTCTAAAATGTGCATTTTAATAAGATAATTAATAGTTCACCTTTCACTTATTATCCCTTCACCCCTCCGAGGCTCATTGTTGCCTTAAAATGCCATAAAGACTCTGGTTTCTTGTTCTAATCTAATAAATGCATCATCAACTCGCTCTGCAGGAAACCTGATCGTACGTCTCTCATTACAATCAGGAGAGTAGTAGCAAGGGAACATCTCGAACAGGCCAGAAAGACCAGAGCTAAACACTTGAGTTTATTGCAGCCTTCTTGAAAAAGAGTAAACTTTTGCAATGATGCGTCGTCTCCCGCAGGTGAGAAATGCCTTAAAACCTCAGGAAAACAAGACCAATTTCTTGTTCTCAGAGTATGAATTGTTGCTGAGGAGGGTTACCGTTGGTGTCCCGACCAGCCTGTAGATAAACAGCCCCATTAACTGTCATGCAGTAAATCTTCTCACACTTTTGTGTCTGACCCAATATGAACCTTCCCTGCAGTTTTTGGTCCTGTACCTTACCTATCAGCTCAGACCACATGGCCCATTTTTCTTCCCTTCATCTGTGTGATTTGACCATCGATAAAGTCTTTTTCCCGTCTTAAACTCCCATTGGTAAGTGCTGTTATTGGCGGATACACGAACACTACACTAGACTTTTATATTTTTCGGAGATTTCTAGCTTCTTTCGACAATGACAAAGAAATGCCTGATTGCTTTATTGATAATTCCAAATTGGACTGGAGGTGTTTGTCTTTTGTGTTTGCCTCGTGATGGACAGGTGTCCAAGGTGTCTTCCATGCAATGTGGCTCTTCATAGTTTTATTGTATTTGCACGATAGACTAATTTTTCCAAAGGACTACATCCTTTAAAAAAGCTAAATAATATTTAAAAGCCGAAAAGTTGCTCAGAGAAAAAAAGCAAAAATTGTAAAACAGCTAGAATTTAAAACAATTGCTGAAAAAAACCCAACTTTGGCAAGATAAAACAAAAATGGGGAAACAAGCAAAAGGGCTAATGTAAAATTCAAATTGGCTAAAATGGCTGATTCCACAAAAATTGAAAAAAAAAAAGGTAAAATAGCTACAACCACTTAAAATCTGTAACAAAAAAAAAAAAAAACAACAACAAAAAACCCCCACATACACAAAAACTGTTCAAATGCTCCAAAATGTCTCCTGTTCCCTCTTGTATTTGTGAAACATCAAGAATCCTACCTAAATCCTAGTTTGGACATGGACTGAAAAAAAAAATCTAGTCAACTTCGTGAGCCATTTTCTGCTTTTTCTGGGTTAGATATTATTTTGGGGGCAGACACAGTTCAATAAAATATCATAAACGGCTGTTAAAGGTCATGAGGGTTGTAGACCTCTACAAAGAAAGGAGCGTGTGTACTTCCTTTGGATGATACCACAAAGCCTATGGCTCCTTTGAAGGTACATCTTCTCGGGCTTTTGCCATGAGTCATTCTAAAATATATGGAATCATGAGTGAATTAGACACGGTACAAAAACTACACTATAATGGCAGTCTTTGTTAGTGTCCAGCAGGTATTTAAACTTATTCTAAGGTTGAATCAGAATCGTACTGTTTTACACATCATTAATGTCATTGTGTTTTATTTTTTTCTAATGTGGTGGTGGTTTGTATTTACGGAACGGCTAGTCACTGCTATAAAAATTAAGTATTTTAATCATCTCAAGAAGTTGTGGATTTGTGTGAACTATCTCAAAGGCAGAGGGAATAATACGCCTCTACAGTCATAAATTGACCGCAATAAAACACGTGAGATTGAAGCCCCGTGTTTAATAAAAGGCGAGCGTATATCTGTTTATCACTGGTTAACAAATAATGTGTGCTTTCATCATGAAGCGATTTGTGGCCATGCTATTACATTGCAGCATACTAATGCTGTTTTATTATGACGGAGAAAAAAACCCCAACATTTTGTTATCTCTTTCTCTCTCCCTCCCTCTCTCGCTCAGTCTGTGTACTAGCTGAGCATCTCTTCCGAGCAGAGAGAGAGAGAGAGGGGGAGAGAGAGAGGCGGTTTCTATGGTGACGTGAAAAGGTCACCTTCAGGAAGTTCTCCGGGAGGTGTGTGCAGAATGCCAGTTGGATAATCAGGCTTCCTGTAATGACTGATAACAGACCGAAGCTCATTAGGGAGAGAGACAGTGATAGGGTGGAGGGGAGGAAGGGAGGCGGGGGATTCGAGAGGGATTATTAGTTATAGTCGATGGAAACAATAGAGAATTTCTACTAATGGTATGTCACACTGTCTTAGTTATTTGTTAGTATCTAACTGTCCAAAGATGCTATTCCCACATGCAACACACATATTGTGGAATATCAGCGTCATGTAAGTGATGCACAGACGAATATACTGCAGGGAATTATGTAGCCTGGTTGTGGAAAGGAAATGAACAACACATTTCTCTGCTGATTTATTTATTTTTTCTTGCATTATGGGGTTTTCTTATTGGTAGATGACTTAGACAGAAACAAGACTTCACTGATGTGTGGGGCAATGCTACCGGGCGGCTTGGCAGGACAATGTGACCTACATTATCAGCAAAGCTGCAGTTATATTCTGACAGGGAACATGTTTCTTTTGTATACTGCTATGACATGATGTGATTACCAAGGCCATTTGAATTAACATTACCACTGCATGCAGCCTAAGAGGAAGTAACCTGCAGAGATCTTAAAAAAAAAAAGAAAAAAAAAAGCAATTATATCAAATTGCCTGATCAAATTACGATCTTCTGTCCAGAGGTCCTTCAGAGTTTGTCTTCTTCTGATTTAATTTTGTCATAGGCCTCTACCCTGCTGCACATTTTGTGTTTGAAGAGGTAGAGCTTTATGGTCATTTGAGTTGCTTTAACCTTGGTTTAAAGATGCATGTTTAGGCTAAGCTTGTAATCTTTTGTTTTCCCTCATTTTACCATAGGCTATGCTTGGGATTAAGCTCATGGTTTCTTCCAGAGTATGTATTGTTTTCTTCCCCTTTCAGCGGGAGCTTCTTATGTATTTACTCCATGCAGGCTCCACTGCAAAGATATGAAATTACTCACATTTCCAGAAACTAAAATCACTCATTTTGTGGCAAAGCAGGAAAATTACCAGTCTTCCTCCCTTTTGATATTAAGCCCGATCCTTGAATCTTAAATACGGGAAACATAGGTCCATGAATGAATGTATAAAATAGCACATCATTTTGACAGGTTTTCTTGGATCAGGTTGTGGTGACATTCAGCAAACAGCGAAACATTGCTACAAAGTGTACATGAGCAATGAAAGACCACAGATGGCATTTTACATTCTGCCGGGAATGATATTTTATGATCAAAACATAAACCGAGGAAACACTAACACTTCACATCTGCTATACCTGTGGTGAGGATGAGCCCCTCCCTCACAGAGGCTGAACCAGATTGACCTCCCAAACCCTTCAACTTTTGATGCCGCACACGCTTTGTCTCGCACCAGTTTGTAATTCCTGCTTGAATGCTGGACTTTGTAATGCTTTTCACATTACGAGAAGATATTGTCAACGACTGGAGCCACACACAAACATGCCCATTGCTCATTAGTTGCTCGTTATTTCATGTGTCTTGTAAGTCTTATGTAGAGCACTGCATTTTTTTTTTAACAAAACATCCCATTTCATGCTGCAGTATGCAGCTGCACCATTACATCTAATGAATCGGAAATCCAAGCATTTACAATACATTCAAAACTATTTACAGAGTGTTTATGTGAGTTTCTCACCTTGAAAGAGCAATAATTCTCCACACATGTTGAAGTGTAAGATTTTGTACAAAGCGTGCAAGTTTTTCAGAGAATTTGAATTGACATACTTTGCAGTTTATTATAATCACAAGATTTTGACACTGGGCCCAGTTAACATAATGAAGTCAGTGTTTTAGTACAGAAACCAACGTTACAAATCACACGTTTGCCTCAAGGTGCTTACAAATCTTTCTATCAAACAGCTCTCTCTGTTCTTTCACCGACACGTGACTCAGGTGAATACTTTCCCATAGCCACTGCAATGTTTCTATAAATACTGATGAACTGAAAAATCATTTATGCTCCTCAAAACATGACGCTGGATGCCGTTCATGTACCATTGTAAACACCAAGAGAGTCAATATTGACTTCTCCCCAACAAGGCTGACATCTACTGGCCTTCAAGGGATCTGCAACAACAGTGAGTACACGCTCCAAGCATGGATTTCTTTCATATACTGCCTAGACTTCGCCTTGTCTTCAGCACAAACGGTCTGTGTGAAAAGTATTGGAGTTGGAGGTGCAGCTTCAACAGCTTAGGCCCACTAACTTATATTTATATAAAGTGTAAATAGCACATCATCGTGGTTGAGCTTATAAGTTTGAGATTTCACATAACTAGTTTCCTGCATTACACTGTTATATTTTATGCCATCCATCTTGTAATCACAACTCAGGGTCATGGAGTGTAGGACAATTGGCGAGGGCAGGGTGGACCCTGGACAGGTCACCAGCCCAACACAGGAAGACAGACAATCACATCTACACAGTTTTACAGTTTCAGAGCTTCAAATGCATGGTTTTTGTCCTGTGCGAGGAAACATGCAAAGAGAGAATCTGCAAACTTCAATGGGTTCCAAGTCCAACTCAGATGGGGGATCTTGACACTATGAGACAGGACTGTTCGCCACTACATCACTATGAAGCTCGTTTATCTCAGATTAAATGTCTTTATAGTTATAACGTGTGCATCATAACCTGACTATAAATTTCTCTTTCTCAGGAAAAGTGATTAGTAAAGGTTTGTTGTGAAATTCCTCAAAATACTTGACAAATTGTGTTCTTGTGAGCACAAATGATCTTAGCTGCTTTGCGCCAGCCCTCCCCTCCTCTCTTATATTTTATGATAAATGAGAGGAATGGACACAAGATCTATCCATCTCAGGAACCTTAGCCTTGGTGTTGTTGTCCATTTATCATCATATTGATTCCTCTGTCATTCTGCCATAGGAGAGCTGGAAGCTCGGACTTTCCACTTGGACTTGGACCATACAGTATTTCATAAACCACTGACTGGAGGGGGCGAAAAAGTGTCGCTCTGATGGAAGTGAGCTTTCTCTGTGGGACAAAGCTGTCAAAGTTAGAACTGTGTGGACATTAAACTGAGTCAACATATATACAAGGGGAATGCAAACCGCTGTTGGATTGAGAAACTGAATGTAAATGTGTTTGGCATTATGTACAATGGCTTCACTGTTTACCTTTCACTGAATCATTGGAGACAGAATAGTACTAATGGGATATAAGTAGCCCCGCTCACTGATACCAGGGTGATGTGTGAGTAATGGTTTGATTTGCAATCATTTTATCAAATGCTAATTTTGTATTGGGAAAAGGAACCCATGATATGTGCACACATACATCCTCACTTGCTTCACTGATAACCATAGAATTGATGCATTATGGTTAAGAACTGTAATCTTCTCTTTGATTTTACCAATCACTTATGTTTTTTGATGATTTGGAGTTTGATTCTATGATGAAACTTTGAGATTAATACAAAAACATAAATAAATTAAGAGACGAAGGCCACAGTTATGGTTAGAAACAGGTTGAATATAGAACAACACCTAAAACTAGGTTAATATTTGGAATATATGCTTTTCTTTTTTTGGGGGGGGTTATACTGAAAACATAATTTTTGCCAAAGAATTTATATTAATGAGAAGCCTTGCACATACACAAAGTCTCTGTTTGGAACAAGTGTCAAGTATTAATCATATGTCATACATAATTTAAACTAAGTAATTTGCTGAAGCTTTGTGACAACATCGTAGCCTAAGGCGCTATACCACACACTCACATGCATGCAGATTTTTTTGGGGGTCTGTTGCCGGGTGTCCCTATTGTGATCTTCACCTACTCTCATATTTTAATTGTACCATTTCAAGCATTTGCACTGAGTAATCATCATTCATTGGTCTATCGGGTTTGATGTATGGGTCTGAGCTGTAATAGTCCCTGCTTTGCTCTCCAGGCACAACATCACTTATAAGAGACACACTTAATGGCAATTAATCATGCTGGATCACACCCTGCAGACTCTCTGTCACACGCAGCTCCCTGGTGTGTTTTTCAAGCCATTTGGGTGAGTATTGCCAAAAAAGCAAATATCAGACAAGCTACTATTGAAACTGGGTTAGGGCTGTGTCCTGGAGGGTGTATGGCAGATAGCACATTTTAAGAGGGGGTTTGCATTTGATTGAACACTGGATGTGGGTATTTTCGGATTAGGAGTTAATTCTGGAATTGGGTAAATTTTGCCTTCAAGCAAAAAAATAATAATTCAGTCTTCCATGTGCAGATAACTGCCAAGAAGTTTATGAAAACTTCGATGATACCCACTTGCGTTTGATCACCTTTGAGAGGAGCGACTTTTTATTTACTCTAATAATGCCACAACGAGCTGAAATGTCGTTAAGTACTCTATTGGGAAAACGAAGCAGGATGTTGACATGATAATGAACCGAACTTCAAAATAAGAGAGAAGTGCGCACGCGCAACCACTTCCTCGTCAGCTCTCACTCAAACTTTGTGCCCCACCTCTCTTTTCGCCTGAATTTCAGGTAAGTGTCGCGTTTAAAGCAATCCGTCATCTATGTTACTGGATCGTGAAGTCAAGAGATTGTTAGTATGCATTAAGTGGAAGTGTAAAATGAAAATTAAAGGTGTGCATTATCATGCCTGAGTGTTTGCTAACATAGTTGACTTGTTTTACTTGGCCCACCACAACAACTCATGAACTAAAAACACGAGTTTTAGGTGTGCTGTTTCTGTATTTGTCATCATGATATGTATTTATAGACATGAGATGCAAAATATTGTCCAACTGGAAATATGTGGACCCTGTCAGTGTTTTGAGCTGTCATTAATGTCTATGAGACAAATCTGCTCTAGAAACCACAGCTGTTCTCCACTTTGTCTCATGTCATTCATGTATTTTAGTATTTTTTTTTTAAAGATTTTTATGGAGGACCACAGCATGGTAAATATCATATCAGATCTACACTGATCCGCACTGACAATATGAGCAGCTGTCTGTTGTGTAGGTCCTCTTTTTATGTAATTGCAGCTCTCAAAGGAACTGCCATACACTGCATGTTCAATCATGAACCCCTGCTGCTGTTTCACTTGTAGTGGCTCATCTGTGGGCTCAGACCACACTGGCCAGCCTTCGCTCCCAGCATCCTTCAGTGAGGCTTGAATCTGCCTACAGCACCTCAATTTTGAGGACCAAATATTCACTTGCTGCTAAAGATGTCAAAGTCACATCTAGATATGATAAATACATAATATTTGTTATTTACTTCAGTCAGCGGTTGTTCTGAACTACACTACGAATAGACATCAGACCAATTGGCTAAGTCATATTGACCCCACATAAAGCCACACAGTCTCAGATTTTGGGTAGCGATCGGTTGCGATCGACATGCTACTTTCATTGTATTTGTATGCTGATCTAGTCAAAATATTATGAGGCTAAACACGCACTCAGTAGATTGTATTGTATCAATGATAAAACAAATCATCAAACAGGTGGCCTATGATCAAGAAAGCGCCATACAAGCTGATCTTCAGCTACCAGAGGGGGCCTGTTCTTTGAGACGCCTGCCAAAATTTGCTTTAATAAGGAATATAAAGGTTTACTTTCTTTTCCCACCAGAACTGATGGATTGATTGTGTTTTAGCCTGGTAAGCGTTTACTATATCGTCACCTGTTTCTTAAATGAAGTTCATAATACAGAAAGCCAACTTGTTCAAGAGGATGCCGACTTTAATTAAATAATTTACAGGATGAGTAATCATCAGCATGTTCATGCTCTACAGATTTCTTTTGTGTTCATCAATACAGCCGAATTTGAGTAAATAAAAGTAATTTTGCTTGTACTTTAGAATCAAAGTCAAATTTCTATGGACTCGTTCTTATATTTTTTTATTCAGTGTTGTAATTTATTTTGCCAAATAATCCTAAATTAAGTTGAACCTGAAATGACCTCGACACATGCACCCTTGCACCTGCATGGATCCAGCTGGAGCTTCAACAGGACGCACACTGTAGTACCACTCCCATCTACTGCTCTTTTTTGTACTGTTCCATCTGCCCCTCACTTTACTCCTCTCCTCAAACCCCCTCTTTTTTGTTCCCCCCCTCCTCTTTACTTTTTTTTTTTTAAACCCCCCCCCCTTCAACATCTCTGTAATTGGTCATTTAAATGAAAAAGCCTCAAATTGGAGGATTAGAGATGCAGGTCTCCCTCTGGCTCTCCTGTCTCACGCTCTGTGTGTGTGTGTGTGTGTGTGTGTGTGTGTGTGTGTGTGTGTGTGTGTGTGTGTGTGTGTGTGTGTGTGTGTGTGTGTGTGTGTGTGTGTGTGTGTGTGTGTGTGTGTGTGTGTGTGTGTGTGTGTGTGTGTGTGTGTGTGTGTGTGTGTGTGTGTGTGTGTGTGTGTGTGTGTGTGTGTGTGTGTGTGTGTGTGTGTGTGTGTGTACGAGAGACAGACCCATGGCGATATGGCAGACTGTCTCCAAGGGATGTCCTTAAGAACAAAAGCATCTGGAAGAGGCCTCCTTTGCTCTCCCTCCGTTACCCTGGTTACTGGCTGGCAGCTTGTGCATGTTTGTATAGTATGCGAGTCTGCAATGTAAGTATTTGCGATGTGTGGTTGATTCTTGATTGAATTATGTCCCAGTTTTAGGATTAATAACGGAAAGATTGTCCTTAATTTTAGAGGCGACATTGTGAATTCCATTTTAGGTTATGATGAAGGTAGCAAATTTGTCTGCCAAAAAATTGGAAATGAATCAGAACAGTTGTCAGTCAGTGGACGGCTTTCAAAAGCTTAAGTGTGTGTGTGTGAGTGTGTGTGTGTTTGTGTGTTTGTGTATATACTGGAAGACTTGGAAGCAACTGTCACCACGTGGCAACAGCCAACCACGCTTCACTTCTGGCCGCGCCAAGCTCTCCAATTACAGGAGCTGGCTCTGCCAAAAGCCCCCTCTTTTCTTCTCAATAGATGGGATGACTGGGCTGCATCCTCTGACACACACACACACACACACACACACACACACACACACACACACACACACACACACACACACACACACACACACACACACACACACACACACACACACACTTATGCATGCACAGACACACATGCCTTTCTCTCTTCCTCTCGTGGTGCACCTGCCTCCCTGCTCTCCAGGCCAGCTCAACTCCTATCAAAGGAGCTGAGCTCTTTTCTTCCAGAAAGCTAATCCAACACCTGTCTCCAGGCTTTATACTGGGAATAGAGAACTGTGCGTTGTGTAAGTGTGAATGCAAGAGTACAGTGTGTGTGTGTGTGTGTGTGTGAGAGAGAGAGAGAGAGAGAGCAGTAGAGAGTGTGTTTGAGAGAGGTAGACAGTTTGTTACTGAGAGATCAAGAGCAAAAAAAAAAGAGAATAAAAGAAGTTGTGTGTGTGCGTAGGGCTCTTTTGTGTGAGGATTTGGGAATGGACATATGGAGACTACAAGCAGACTGTATTCTTTTCAGTGGTAATGGAGTATCAAAGGGCATTTGGGGAATAGTTGAGGTTTTATTATGCAGGGGGTCAGAGTAGCCATAACACAAAGACCAAAAGAAGAGCTTTCATTTTACTCTGAATGTTACCCACTGTAACTGTTGAATGTTTTTTTGTGGCGCTGCCTGATGATACAGCGTGGCCCCAGACCTATTATGCAACAAGTAAGAGCAACAAAAGCAATGAGCAGGAATCTCATAATGAATATAAAGCAGGGATTATTATAAAAAAAATTTGTTATGTTACAGGCCTACATCTACAGGATTTAGTCATCTTGTGCAGGGTAGTTCAGTTACCATCCAAGTTACTCATTTAAAAAAAATATTTCATGAGTTTTTAGCTCTGGGCTCTTTCCTGTCTCATCTGCCCCTTTGACTCATGTTACCTCTTACGCCATGTGGGAACTAAACTGTAATGATCCCTGAATCTTATCCTGAGGAAACCATGATGGAAGCTGATGCACACCACTCTCTCTGTACTGTACGTGGATGGTGTTCTGGTTCTTGTTACTCTATTTAGAAACATGGGGAGCTATTGAAATATTTTGCCCATTTTTTACAGACTTTAATTTAACAGGACGACTCACATCAGGCCCACTGAAGATTCGCCTCCAGCAGCAGGGGTCTCTCAAATTGGAAATTGGAGGTAGAATAAATCTAAGATTGCTTCCCTCCCTGTAGAGTCCTGAAAATGGCTGCAGGGGAGATATTAGAGAAAGGGCTTGGAAGGAGAGTTAGATGGATAGAAAGCGGGGGTTAGGAAGAAAAGAGGGAGAGATGAAGAGAAAAAAAAAAAAAAAGCCAAGAAAGGAAATAAACAGAGGAAGTGGGGGTGGAATTGAGAGAAATGTAGAGGGAAGTGATAAAGTTAATGGAGCTTTATTCACTTTAGCCATCAGGACCTCAAATAGTCATTCTACCGGCAACGAGCTCTGTGTGAGCGTGTTCATTTGTGTGAGCAGGCATTTACATGTCTGTGCTTGCAGGTGGACTATGCATTTTTTATTTATTATTTTTTCTTACAGATTGTGAGCAGTTGTGTAGGCTTACACCTTGCAATATATCACTCCTATTCTTATGGGAAAGTAGTAAGTGGATGGACCCAAGCACAAAGTCCCATAAACACTGTAAATCAAACGAGGCTTGTCTGAAGCCAGCAGGACAATTTAGCAACACCCGAGACACTCTCGGTCAAGACACCCGAGAACAAAGCAGTTGCAGTTTTCTCTATTCGTGCCCTTGTGAAGAAGAAGAAGAAAAAAAAAAGTACCTGTAAATAAGAACCTAAATGTGTTACTAACAGTGTCAGAGTGATCACCCTGCATATGATGACTGGCCTCTGCAGAAGCCATGCGATAAAGTGTCACAAATAATCAGATGTGAAATTCTAAAACTTTGATTTATTCCATAATATGGCAGCTTAATCTGTCTTAAAAAAAATGTTTTATCGATAACCAAATTAGAGCTCTGGAACAGCTAGACGTTGCACTAAAATTAAAGTTGTATTGTAAAAGACAAGCGGATGTACCGGTAAGCACAACCCAACCCCAAGCAACACAATTGTCATTGGATCAGCAGAGTCTGTTATCAAGTGTGGAGATGCTTGTTGACATTGTGAAAAGGTCACATAATGGTTAGGTGTCATCAGCAAATGAAAAAAAACCAAACAAAAACAAGATTGTGGTCTGTTTAAATGAGCACATGTCATCTAACCTGCGTAATGACCATCCTCACGCACGTGGCAGACGGCTTTTCACCAACTGGCTTTGCCCTACAGTCATTTATAAGTTACTCACACTGAAGCAAGTGTGAATGAAATGGAAAAATAAAATAGAATAAAAATAGAATATTATGTGGCAAGATCAAGATAATGTACAAGATGTTTAATGATTAATTGTGATCATTTATCAGTCGTATGTGTGTCCCTTGGTGGTTCTAGTCATGGGGAAATCCCATGGGAGGAGAGATTTTGAAAGCACCACCAAAGGTGGATGTCAGTATATGCTCCCTTGCGAGCGTGTGATGAATCCCGGTGGAGATGGAGATTACAACATGGATTTTAGGAAAGCATGATGAGATATTTCCATTCCCTTCCAGTAACACAGCACACCTACAAATGTTGGCAGACGAGCTGTAATCATCCTCCTCTTCTGTTTACTCCTTTAGAAAGAAGTTTGTCTGGTTGTTTACAAAGCATAATCATGTGACCCGGATGAAGAAAAATTCAAATTTTGGACCATTTGGGTTTGCTCACGCAGTCAAATACAAGAACATGATTATCTAAAAGACAACAAGATCTCCTAGAGTGGTCATGAGCCATTCAGAGAGAGTCTAGAGTCACCCAGTTGAAGAAAGTTGTGTATTTTTATGGCTGGTTATGATTCTTATTTTTATTTATTTATTTATTTATTTATTTTAAACAAAAGCAGCCATTCAGTTTGTGAAATGTAGAATGTGGCTTTAGTCCTGATTCATTTATTTCTTATGAAAGTTCTAAGGACTTAAGGGTAGTTATGGGCAAAAGTAAACCAATAATTAAAAAATATAGATCGACTGTATAGCCACTGGACTGTAAACGGGTGCAGCGATTAACACTCTTGCCTTGTCGCTGTGGTTTGGGGTTGTTCTTTGTATTCACTAAGCGTTCTGTTTATTTAGAGTTTTTGTCCCCCCCCCCCATTTAAAAAAACGTGCTTTATTGATACATTGGTGACTCTTTATTTCCCCCATATGTGTATGGGTGTGGGTGCAATATGATGCATCCCTGTGATGAACTGAGAGGGATGGATTTATTGCCACTGCTAGAAAATATTGTGATTTTTAAACAAGCATGTTTCTTATAACATGAGAATATGAGAAATATGAAATCACGTTATAAAATATATTTACTGCTGTTGAAAATAGTTACCTTGTCTGCATTACTTCCAGACGCCTGTGCGTTTACCTCCGCCAACAAGTTCAAGACAATTTGTGTACATTTCAAGCTGATGCAAGTGTGTTTGGTATTGATTAGGCTGCATCTTTACCTTGATTACCTCATACATCAAAAGCGTACTCAAGCAGCAATAACCTCACATTGAACTTCTAAATGTGTGTAAATACGTAAACACACAGTGTTTACCCTTCATGACTTCTGATTTGGCACATTCCCGCCCATATTAACATGCATACACCCCTCTTTGATGTCTCCATCTCCAAAGTAAAGACCCAAAGGAGAACCTTTTTTCCTTCTCACCGACAAACCCCATGTACCATCCCCGTGCACTGTGCTCATGTTTACCCTTTAGTTAAACACTTACACACAGACAGTTGCATTTTCCTAAGTGCCCTAGAGGTAATTTATACTCACTTTTCCATCGCAATGAGATTATACAGTAACTGTGTCATTCTTTATGGGCTGAGCAGAGCTGGTGTGACTGGGAGCATGATGAAAAAGGACAACTGGGTCTTTTCTCACTCTCATTCTCGAGCTCCCTCTCTCTCTCTCACTCACACACTCATGCACACGCGCACACACACCAGCCAGGCTGTTAAACTCATATCAGCAGAGGCTCACTGGATTAGCATATCTGGGTGAGATAAAGAAGCAGACGATGGTTACTTAACTTTGACTTAATGTCCCCCATCTGCCTCTTTCTATCACTTGCTCCTGCTGTCCCACTGTCTTTGTCATTCTTTCTTTCTGCCCAACTGAATGGGTTTATATTCTTCCCTATGCCTATTCGGTCTCATTTTCTGACTAATTGCTTTACTCTCTGTCTTTCTGTTTTCTTTTTCTTTTTTTCCTTTTCTTTTTTTTTTTTTGTGCTTTTGCTCTTGCATGCTTTCCCCATACTTTTGGCAGATGATGATATCAATGAAAGCACATTCCCAATAACAATAAATTTCTTATCGCATTGAATCCACCGTGAGGCTAAGGATTATCTATTTGGGTATTAAACTGGTCTGTCTGTCAATGCATGCCACTGAAACTGCAAATCAAGGACATCTACCAGAAAGTCAATTTAAAAAAACTCCACCTGCACACACGCACACGCACACGCACACACAGAAAAACACAGTACCATCAAACGACATGCATGCAACAGACTCAGAAGGTTACACTCACTCCAAACCACACATGCACAGCTCAGACAGACCGAGGGATATACAAAGTTTACACCCTATTCTCAAGAAATGTCACGGTTATGTACATGAGATAGAGGACCATGACATTTTATTCCCATTTTTGGAATTTTGGATTATCCAGATAAGGTTAAGATGGGAAAACGTTGCATGGTGTCTACACAGCATATCAGCATGGTGTAAATGGGATATTCTGTACTTGCCTAGTTCCCATGCATGTGTAAAATACCAATTACTTTTTTCAAGATTATGTACTGCATTTCTTCACAGCATGCAGCACTGAAAAAAAAAGGTTTCTAGTGCAATGAACTGGACTTTCAGTGGATCACTTTTTTATTTGGAATGATATAAATTCATTCTTTTGTAAATATCATCTATATTGTACCTATCATCTATATTCAGTACCTCACATTAGACAGGAATTTTATGTTATAGATTTCTACATTTCAGAGTATAATTCCCTTCTGAAGGATTGCTCGTGTGCCATCTCTATTTAGCTTAATCAGATAAATAGCATACACAGCAAATATATCTACTTAAAGGTCTAAGTCAGTGAAGAGCTAACCTTGCCTGATTACCTGACGTTCCTCAGTATTCCAACTGGACATTACCAATCACCTGTGATAATGAAATCAGGCTGCATTACCGTCCCACAATTTCATCTCTTGTACAATCTGAATCACAGTGATCCATGGACGCGAATGTTTCATTCGAATCAACCGCAGTTCAAAATGTCACAGCCATAGATAATCATAAAATTGACCCCCAGAGTTAAGAAACCAAACGCACGGAAATGTATGAATCTCCATTTTGGAACAAGTTAGTGTTTTCATTCGTCAGGCCCTAATGGTGCAATTAGGCAGATTCCTGGCATTTGTTGCCCCACCGAATGAATTCATGCATATGGCTGTTCATCCCGAAAGGGGGACACACGTGTACAGGCAGTAGCACGCATAGACACTCACAGCCAGTAATGCATTTGGCTGTACTCTGCGGGCATAATGATAATTTATTCAGTCCACTGTCACCTGTCAGTGTAATTGAGATTTGCTTGCTACTGACCACCCATGCTGTCTGTCTGACAGAGTCCCCGGGGTAAAATAGTGACTATGGATGCTGCTGTTTACACTAATTCAAATAGATCGCTACTTATTAAAAAGGGGTTTATAGGCAAGTTCTGAACATGCACACAGGAATATGGTTCCAGATACACATTAACTGTGGATCTGCAGTGGTACAATAATGTCACTAGATAGTTGCCAAGTAAAATATGTGGGGCAACTATGATTGCAATGAAGTACACTTTTTTACATGCACACACCCATAATGTCCAATGTATGCCAATAATGTAATTCCGAATATAAATATCGAATGCATAAATCCCCATCAAGAAGTTTTAAAAAAAAACAAATGTAGTCCCTTCTCTCTTAATGGCTGCACCAGTCCAGCAGGACAAACCTGAGTTTCACCTTCTGTCCACTCATCCGCCACTTCTTCTTTTGGCCTGTCTCATCTTCCCTCTCCAGTTTCAGGAGGCCTATCTTTCCCATCTCTTCCTCTTCCATTTCTCTCCTTCCCCTCTCACTCTTTTGCTCACCCTTTTCTAATTTTCCTCAATGACGGATCCCCCACCTGCCTCAGATAATAAGATACTCCCACAGGCCTGCGAGACTCATTCCTCCTGCATCCATCACTCCTAGAGTCACATTACTGCCCTTTACAAGCACCAGGATGTTTTTCTCCTTAATTGTAGCCGTATACATACCTCACCCCCAGTCTCCACCTCACCGTCACCCCCCTGGTAGTAATAAATGGTCTTGTCCTCCATTATGGCCATTAGGGAGCTCACACTGAGAGTAGCATGCCGCCCACAGTGACTACGGCTTGTTTGGTGTTAGATGTTGTAGCCAAGCAGTGGAAGAATTCCCCCTCCTTCTGGAAACACATGTTCGGACATTCAGCATCCTGACTAGACGGGTATTTCAGAGGTGGTGTCCATCTGAGCCCCTCTCTTGCTGTGTTGTCTTTCTTTGGTGCTCCAGACAAACACACAGGTACTTAAAAACACCAGGTTGAATGGGGGATGAGCAAAGGCATACTGGAGTCTCCAGTGACTGAGCTAAAGCACGTTAAATGTCTGCAAGCAGATGTCTCAGATAGCCAGTGTTCATCCAGGAGAATGGCAGTACCCAGTCTGGGCAGAAGATGGCACTATGTTCCTGTCACATTACAAGTGCTGTGACTTACATTGTAGTCACAGCAAAGCTTGTGCCACTGACAGAAACCCACACAAACATTCAGAATCAGATGCACAGGAAGGCTTGAATGAAAAGGTAGCGGTTGAATGAGTAACTATCTTAAAAATCCTATGCATTTTACCTTTTGTGGCATTTATTTAGTGCCTGCCTCTATGATCATGCAAACATTTTGCAATGTCAAAACAAACCCCAGACCCAATTATTTATCATTGATGGTGATTTTGCAATTTTGTCTGCAAGATAAACACATTTTTTTTCCTCTTTGCACTCAGCAGGGTTTGATAAAACACGTTTTAGAGACTGAACATCCTTCCTTTTTTTTTATGTTTTAAAAGGTTTTGCTCTTGCACACGTGACGGATTTATGAATGAAATCACCACATGTAGAGTTGGCTCAGCAGAAGTCCACTGTGTATTTTTTGTTTTTTTTGTCCTCCTGAGAAAGCACTTGTGACATAGTGAGCAGGTTGAGACAGGTCATGAGCGTGGACTGGAGAGCTTTTTGTCAGATGAACCGTTAGGGGACATCATTAAGTATGCTTGTAAATACTATTAACAATTCAGAGAAACCGCTCTTAAATAAAGATTTTCTTTTGTCTTTTAGGGTCACATTTCAAGTGACTGTCCAGTGTTGCATTGATATTATGCATGCTCGTTGCGACGATACTGTAAAGGATCAATAAACCTGTAAGGGTGTTAAAGTTTACATTCATCAAAACTTTATATAATTAAGAGTAAAAATGGTCCGCATATTAAAAAGTACCAAATTTGCACTTAATGATGATGAAAAAAAATCACTTTTTCCTACACATACTGCTCAATGTTGTCTTCTTGAGCAACACCCCTCTTTTCTTTATAGATTGATTTTATGTGTTACACAGAGACATTTCATCTCTTTTTCAGCAGTCTGCTGTCATGTCTGTCGCTATATGTGCCTGATACCAACAGGCCAATTTACAGATGGCGACACGAGAACCGGACAAGGAAATCATTACGGACAGATTCATAAATATTGGCTGCTCTGTTCTTTTAATGGTCAGGAGTCAGAAGTTTAAGGTATGGGAGTCCTGGAGCTAAAAGACTCAAGGATAGATCAATGTCAGTCGTCAGGGGGAATGAAAGCCAGTCTGGTGGAAAAGGGGGGAAAGAAGGAAGCAGCTTCAGGCACTGAAAAGTCATATCATAGAGTCGTCAGGGTGGGCTGTGGTGGTTTCAAATCATGAATTCTTTAATGTACTAAGTCCAAATGGTCCCCTGTGCCCCTGCAGTGCCTTGCCTGGCAGTCTGAAAATAATTGAGGACTTGAGCTAAAGCAAAGGGAGGGGTAAGTAAAGAGAGGGAGTGAGGATGCGGGACAGGGGTAGAGGATGAGGGAGAAGGGAGTGAATGAATAGATGACATGGAGACGGAAACGCCGTTCTTTACAAAAATTTCCTTACCTTCACACTTCCACTGCTCTCTTGTGACTCAAGGGCCATCATTTGTTCAGGCCTCCTGCCCCCTGTATCACTCACACTCATGATAAAGCTCTGGTGGAGGGTGGAAAGTAATCTAGTGGCATTTCAGGGAATGGACCTCGGAGGAATACTTCTTTCATCTGAGGTCATTAATCGCAACGGCCAATCACCTCCCTCGTAGATCAATAGCACATTCCTGTGCTAAAAATGAAGGCATGAAAAGTGATGCTGAAGTATAAAACATGTGCTATATGTTCTCCCTCAGCAGGTTTTCAGGTAGCTGGGTCAGTAAGTTGGCGCCATGTGACCTTTAAGATCATTACGAATGAGCTGTTGGAGATGTTCAGTTGCTTAACCTATGATTAGGAGCTTAAAAGTGCTTGCGTGTCAACTTTTGGTCAGCCTAAATTGAAATAATAATAATAACAATAATAATCATTATTGTGTGCTTGATAAATTTTTCAATTTGCTACAGCTTTAGGGGGTCGATTTCATAAAGATTTGCCAGTAAAAAGAACATTATTCCATTTGTTTAATAACCAAAATTGCTGCAAGGCTGCAGCAGTAAAACCTGAGTTCTAAAAACCAAGGTTAAAAACATTGCTCTGGGCAGCAATCCCCGATCAGTGCTGTTTGGGAACCTTGATAATTGCCTCTCCTGGTTTCTCAGTTCACTGAGTACTGGCCACTAACTCTTAGCTGGTTGGGTGTTCATTAGAAGTCCTCATTCAGTAGTTAGAAAGGATATGAGTTTTCAGCCAGCCCATTAAAGGCCAAATGTCACCAATTTAACTGTGTGCAAGGCTCATAAAAGAAGTCATGCATGCTATTGATGTTCAGTACCTTTCCATTCTTCATAACGAGCTGCCTGTGCAGAGCAGCAGCATGTAGAATGTGTATTTTTTTTCTGTAAGTGAACGAATAATGAGTATTCTTATTCCATTACAATTGGTTGTATGTGTGGTTCAAATAAGGAATAATTTAAACTATTGTTTGTGAGATTGGTACTGGCTTCCTTTTTTTTTTTTTTTTTTTTAAATAAGGGAGATAAACCCATTTGGTTTTCGTTTGATAAATTGCTCCAATGTGTACATATACTATCAATGAACGTCAACATCTCGCCTAATTTTTTACCCTCACTGATATACAAAGAAAAATCCAGCATGAGCATGCATATTGTGTTGTTGACAGCATTTTCAGCTGAATTTAAAAAGTCATTGCTGTGACATACTCACAATGCAAGTGCAGATAAAATGGTTGTAGGATATAGATTGGCACCCTTAGCATTTTCGCTAAGGCTGAGACATGTATGTGGTCAGAAAAGTTTCATCTGGTGCAATACATATATGCATCGCTCTCATAGACGCAAGCAGTGAAGTTTAGTCAAGGGTAGTAATTGTTCACACATTTTAATTGTTTTAAATAGTTGCACAGTTGCTACTAGTAGGTTTATCGCTTTAATGTTGCTGTGGCACTTTGCCTCAGGACTATGCGGATTAGTAATGTATTGACTCATTCACTCAGTTTGAGGAAGATGCTCTTTAATTTGGATGTCAGCCGTTCGTGATAGAAACACAAGAAAGTGGAAGTGGCACTCGGTAGAACGCATACCTTCACCAGCGCTATCATCAGAGTTATCATCGCGAGCTAGCATGTTAGCCGTTACCTCGTATCGATGCTAACGAGCTTGTGAGATAGCAACATCACTGTGCGAAACACTTAGCGGGGTACACACATAAACTCTACCCTCTACTAAAATGGATTGGTCCTTGGATTATGACAAATCCTCGCTGAAAATTTCATGCAATTCAGGTCAGCAGTTTTTGCAAAAAGTTGGTAAAATACATACATACAAACCAAAAAATACACGCGGCCAAAAACATAAGCTTCGCCACCAACGTCCGATGGCAAAGGTAGAAAGTAGCAACAGATTACGGCAGAGATAAAGTTTAGGCAGCAGTGAGACATTGTATGAGTATGTGAATGTGTCTGGAATGCTGCTAAAGCGTCACAGACACTGGTATAAGGCTGGAAGAGATGTAACTTAGAGCCAGATGTTTCCAGCATGTCCCTTCCAAAAATATTGATAACATGTTATTGTATGACACCTTATTTACAATAAAGTTGACCAAGACGGTACTGTATAAGGAGGGTCAGTCTTTGGGTCAAAGGGAAGAGGAAGTGAGGCAGTAGCTTCAATAAAGAGACAGTCATATTAAGAAAATTGCATTTACGAATGTCTTTAAAGTATCTGCACAAAATGCATTATTGTTTTTTGGTAAATGTTGATCAATTTCAGTAGAAAATTGTAAAAAGAAAACTATTCCAGCCACTCGAGTAAATGACTGGGAGATATTCGGTGGATCGCTGATTTCCTTATGATCCTTTTTTTTTTTTTTACAACTACAAATGATGATTACAGTAATTTTGTTGTTGAACCATCGGGAGTGTCATTAACATGCAGTTTTTTGACACCCACAAATGTTTGTACAATTTTGAGGGTAATCCAGTCCGGACCACAATGGCGGACTAACCGGCCAACCAGCTGACATTTCCACCCCTAAGGACACATCATTAGAGTCTGAAGAAAAATAATAAAATGAGAGGCTTTTCTTCTTGTTTTGAAATCTCCCACTAGCCATCTCGTGTAACAGTGTCGAGTATATTGCAACAGCGTCAACCCAAATACACTTACTCCTAGTACTCAGCATGAGGGGACAAATAACCCACATCAGCAGGCCTCTCAACATACCCACAAGGGGAAAAAGAAAGGGATTGGGTGATTCCAAAGATGAATGTGCCTCGCAGCTTTTGGGCAAACAACACAAAACCAGCGAAAGGGAACATCGGCATCATTTGATGAGGCATTCCAAATGTCTCGAGGGGGCTGAATTGCCATGGGCTAAATGATAAATATATGTTGTTGGTGGTAGAGAGTGATTCCACTGGCTGCCCTGAGGTGCTCTGTGGCTGCCAGCACTATTCCATTTGTCCTTGAAGATGTTGGCTGAAAATGTTGTCATCTGCTCGGGTTGTCTTTTGAATCTACTTTATGTGTGTACAGTACCTTCTCTGACTTTCTTCTTCTGATGTTGGATTTAGGAGTCTCATTCCTCTAACGTTTGGTGAGGCAGCCTGTCTTTTTTGCTGTCTTTGTTCTCCCCTCCTCTTCTTAATTTACTTATTTTTAATATAACATTGGGTCGATCGTATATAATATATGGAAAGTTGACCAACTCGTGAAATGTTATTTTATGCTCTATAGGACTATAAGACGGATAGGAGAATGAAGCCTATCATTATAAGTTATAGGCAGGGTGGGAGGAAGACACGTCGTTTAATCGAGTGTTGTTTTTATTTTGCAAAATAAGACATTATCAACAGCTATTGGGATGTATGGACAATAAAAAGTACACCCATATTTACCCTTCGTATGGTTGCTGATCCTCGTGGATTAAATTTACATATTAGACTGGTCATGGATCCAAACACAGGGAAACAGACAACCACAAACTCAGAGTTCGACATATGGACACCTTTAGAGGCACCAATTATCCTCCAAGGGATGCTTTTGGACTGCAAAAGAAAACTTCAGTAACAAGAACACACAATGGAAATGTGCAAACTCTGCAGAGAAAGACCCTCAAACTGGGGATATTCTTGAGGTAAGCAGAATAACCACTAAGCACTACACTAAGTAAAAATGAATGCTGATGACAAAAGTCATCCCCCTGACCCCTAGATTTTCCCTGCTGTTGCTCCCCCAGTGAAAGCGCACTTCATTCTGAGATCTCAAACTTCATACAAGAAACTTGGGGGGGAAAAAAAGTTGAACTCAGTCTTTGAAAGTTACTTTGAAAGTGTGTTACAGAAATGAAATTCTAATGAAACAGATTCACCATAATGTAATACTGCTTCCTACAGAGAAAAAAAAAATCCCACCATTATCATAAACGGCACCCTCTATACTGTGCAAGACATTGTTCCCCCTTTAAAGTTTTATAATTCAGAAAAGCTCACGCAAAATGCATGGAAATGAATAATTCTACGTGGGGAGACTTGCGTGTGTCTATCTTTTTCTCCCCCCCCCACCTATACGCCTGAATTATTGATATAAGTCTCAGAGAATTTTCCTCTCTGTGCGCAACATGGATTATCTATGCATACGCCTAAAGACAAAACAACATTGTGAAAAACCTCCATCAGAGAGGGAGCGCGAAAGAGATCCAGTTTGAATATTTACAGTCGGTTAATGACATTTCCATTCTGTGGGCTTGTCAGAAATAACAAAGCCCCGCATTTACCCTCTGCATCTGCTTAAGTCTCTTTTCCTCCTCCCTGTGCCCCAAGTGGCTCAGAAATCCTACTTTATAGCAGAAAGGTGTCAGAATTTTAAACAGGCCCTGTCTTTATCCCCTGCTTCCCTGAGCTCTTTCCCTTTAATTCCTGGAAGACTAGGCCACGGTCGCCTTTTAACCCTCACCTGCTCCTCTGCTAGAATAATGTTGGCTTCCCTCTCTCTCTCTCTCTCTTTCTCTCTCTCTCTCTCTCCTGGAGGGGGGAGGAGGAGGAGGAGGAGGAGGGGAGCGAGGGGTGATGATTGGGAGGTAGGAGGGAAAGGAGAGTGTTCCAGACTGAAGAGAGAGATAGAGTGAAGATGGGAGGGAAAGTGTGTGTGTGTGTGTGTGTGTGTGTGTTGAGGTGGGGAGTGTCTGCCAATGACAGCAAGTTTAAAAAAAAAAAAAAAAAAAAAAGGAAAATACTGGCAGAGGTAGAGACAGGAGACATGGACAGACAGCAGAGGCTGGAGTTATATTATTCTCTGGTGGGACGCTGACTAGCCATTTATCACGCTTCACAGTAGAAAGAAAAGGAGGGAGAGGAACGTTGGAGGCCTTTTTTCCCCATCTCTTGTCAGACAAACCTGATGACAAAGCACTATCCCCACTCCAGGTAATGTCCCTATTGTGAGACTGGAACAACTTCATACAAAGCCAAAATAAGGGGGGATAATTGGCCTACATTTTAAGCTAAATGGATGGGTTCCTTTGTCCCCACAACAGTAGGTACTTGGTTGCATGTGAGCGATATGAATGTGGACTACAAACTATTGTTTGCCATGTATAATTCCATTCATAAAACATTTTTCCGAATTAAATAGTCCTACTTTAATCAGCTTTTTGAATTATTATGCAATTTGAGAACTGTTACAAGAACAAACACGGTGAAGATCATTTCTGATCTTAGTATGAAATTCTCAAAGCCCCAGCCTAACAAATATATAAATATTATCATACCTGAAAAAGATTTTTGAAAGACATTTTGACTTGGCTACACTGTGCATGGCACTCAAAGGAATAAAACTGGCAGAAATTTCCAAATGAATTGTCTATAAATGATATTCTGCTGTATGAGTAATTGCCTGCTATTCACTCCCCTTTGAGTCAATCTCATGTGTGAAGTCAACGCTGTTAATTAGACCTGTTTTTATGTTCAAGGAACCAGCTGAGCCTGCCTCGTTCTCTCCTCGCTCCCTCTCTCGCTCTCTTTCTCTCTCTAGCATTTGTACTTAATTACTGAGGGACTGCTGTCTGCACCAGCGAGGCATAACAAAGAGATGTAATGCCATTAGCAAGCCCCAAAAAGGAGAGAAATTTAATCATTTCTCTTATTCGCTTGTCTTGGGAGAGTAGAGTGGTTAAGATACACTTAGTAACTCACAGAGATATAGCATTTTCCTTATGTCTAGTATTAGAATCCCTCATTATGTTGGAGGAAGTTTTTATTCTAATGGATGTAGAGTGTGTATTAAATCTGGTAAGCCAATAACTAATGCTACAGATTCTTATCATATAATTATCTGTAAGGTTTTTTAAAAAAAACGGACCATTTGCTAATAATGCCAAAATGTTCAAGCAGGAAAACAAGTCTTTTTTATTGCTTGTGCTGTTATATTTCTTTAAAAAGATGAATATCTCTATAAATCTAAGGTATGTGTTTGCCTGTGTGTGTTATACCACATACCATACGATATGACCAATAACGTGACAATATTTGGTCGTAACAAGGGATTCTGGTCTTTGCGAATAAGCATTAGGTTAAGTACAAGTAACGTGCTTAAATTGTAATGATATAACGGGAATATGCAAAGTAAGGAGGGGAACATAAGGCACCCAATGACACCTACGGAGTGTTGAAAATTGGATTCACACCACAGTGGTTGGTTCCATTTGTTGTTCAAAGTGTAGTGAGTGACAGTATGGGTATTGAGTGGCAAGTGCGCACAGACACGCACACCTCCTGCACGCACACCCACTTTCCCACACAAGGTGAGAGGAAGTTTTACAGGTTTTGACACTTCTGATTGCATTTGACACCACCGAAATCCACAGGACATGTAACGTGGAAATTATCCATTGATTACAGGCACCGTGTCCCAGGGTTTTATATGTAGCCAATTGAATCAGCTGTGGCTTTGCTAAGCTCTGCAATACCTGAGGTTATGAGACTGAGTTCATAATTTAATGTAGCCATAACAGTTTGAACAGCAAGAGCAAGGGGCCATTGTGTTGCTGGAACTCATATGTTTGGCTCACTCCTTTCCCAAAGGTCCATGGCAATAGCTTGATTTAGTTGATTAAGGTAATTGCATTGATTTTCAAAGGATCATAGCCTTTTTTATTACATCCAGGTAGCTATGATTTGAGGTAATACCTTTAAAAGTTCGAGCGTGGATTGTGTCGTTATTGCATATTACACAGCAATCATCACTGTGTCAGCGAGCTGGAATTTAAAAAGCTGAATATATATACTGTATATATATATATATATATTTATTTTTTTTATTTTTTTTTTATTTTTCCCTGGCAAGTGCTTTAAAAAAAAAAAGAACACTTATATTATGAATTGTAATAATTCAGCATGGTATCACACTGACTTCTCTGGGTTTTAGCACAGATTAATATATGAAATAAACTCTTGCGACTAATGAGGTCTGAAACTGTACCTTTTGTAGTATTACATGCTCAAATGTGAGTTACACTTCAGCTCATACTTTACAGTTGACGTTTTCTTTTTGATGTCACATTTTCATCTCATTAATTTCAATCTTTCATTTGCGGAATCTGAAACTGCGCACATGCGTCACGGTCCGAGAACCTTTTGAAGCCAACCGAATGCTGTGCAGTGAGAGTCACCTCATGTTTATGAATAAATGTTGAATTCCCCGTTTTCCCAGCAGTTTTTCAGACTGTGTGACACAAACGACCTCAGATGGCCTCTCATTGTTGAAGACTGGCAACACATGTGGGTGGTGCCATCCATTCATCCATCTGAAAGAAAAGTTTGGATCCACTGGAAAACCATACCAACTGAAATCATGCTTTCTAGAAGTTGGGTGTCCAGGTTTAACTACCTGGATGGAAAGAGAGACTAGTTGGATCTTAATTTAATTTAGTGTGGACTTTTTTTGAATGAACCTGAAGGAAACCCCAGGGCAGACCGGAACACACTGAAGTAGCCTGCAGAACATTACAGAATCTCCCAGGAATGGCTGACAGATATATGCATAATGTCTTTCATACGTGACAGCAGCTTGGCTGGACTCTTCTCGACTCTTTGCTTTTAGTGTTGCATGTGTTCTTCTCAAGGTGTCGACCCAATTTTCTCAGTATGAAACTTCCTTTTTTCGGAGGAAACTGAAGGCGGGACGATGAAGGTCAGATGCATTTGAAAAATTGTCACTGTGAGCGACACAACAACTCTGGATCTCGTCAAAGCACAAGGTAGGTTAAAACAAATTTGGGAGGGCGTGCACAAAAACAGTTAATAGGTTTGAGCTGAGTGATACTAAGTGGTTGAGAAGCTGCTTGAGGAGCCTTGGATTTTAAAGCGCAGCGCCATTGAAATCACCCTTTTGCAAATATTGAATGATGACATTGTGCTATGTGGAGCAAAAGCAAATTCTTGAGGTTTTGTTTATCCGCACAGTGATACAAACATACGTGCTCATATGCAAGTCGACAGTCATAAATATAATTCAAGGTGATATAGTTATACCATCAAAATACCTCCTGACTTTAATATGTCTGAACCTTTGATGGATGACTCCAGCCTAAATAAAGCGATTTCAATTTTAAAGGCATCACGCAAACTATATTGAAAGTAGGGATTCCATTGATTTGGCTTGGAAAGTGTTTGAGGCAAATTTTATTCAACCATATGGTTTATATAAAGTCACGGTCTCGCCATGCATGACTGCGTCGTACACTTTCAAATATGTGACAGGTTTCCATTCATCAAATGCTAAAATAATACAACCTGCCATAGACAACAAAGGATGTGATAGATCAAACTGAACGCACCTTTTACGAGATTTCAGGCTGCTTTATGAATTGTTTGCATACATGAATGGTTAAGCCGGTTCTTAATATCACTTGTATCAACGTTGAAACAAATACTTTTGTTTGGCAATGCCTCTTAAAACAGGAACTGTTTTTCTTAAGGTCATTTGTTTTGGTCATCGCTGGGCTCAAATGTTGGTCCCAAAACAGAAGCCACATGCTTCTTTAAACTAAATGAATTCCCCAAAAAATTCATTCTTAATGCAATCCATTTATGTGTAATTCACGCAGTGTTACTTAAGTGAGAATGCAGGCAAGCAGAGCTGAACCGTGTAACCGAAACGGGAGCGAAGAACTGACTGCTCAAGCATTTCCAAATATATGTGAGAGTTCACCGCAGATTGGGT
The DNA here is from genome assembly GCF_963383615.2 of Lipophrys pholis. Taxonomy (NCBI): domain Eukaryota; kingdom Metazoa; phylum Chordata; class Actinopteri; order Blenniiformes; family Blenniidae; genus Lipophrys; species Lipophrys pholis. The sequence continues at coordinate 12,970,516 of NC_137639.1, read as the reverse complement.
GTCAGGCTTCCTCACCTAATAAGCCTCTCCCCAGATCCCAGCAACTAATAACCAGGAAACAGGCCTTGAGGCTTCGAGGCTGTTACAAGTGACACAAAACGGCTGAAATCAGGGAATGAGAACCCAAGGCTAATTTCCCATTAGTATCATTTTGTTGATATAGTTTTGCCGTGCGATTTTTAAGCTCGGTTTCGATTTTAATTAACACAATGTTAGGAAAGCAAATTGTATGAAAAGGTGAGATAAGGCACTCAGTCACTATTTTAGACTGCTGTTCAATCAGACCAAACCACATTTTTTTAAAGAATTTAGCTTTCTTTGTGAAATAAACCTTTAATAATGCAAATAATCGAAATGGCTTGATTTTAAGAGAATTTGTTACAGCAAATCAAAACAAGCTTTGTTTCACGAGCAGTTGCTGCATGAAAATGTTTTTACCATCTCGACTAAGGCAATTAATCACGCTTCAAATCAATATGGAAAAAAAAAAAGTGAAGGAAAAAAAAAAAAACCCTACAAAGTGCATTTCCTCCTTAATGGTCCAGTTTCTTCATTCCCATTAAACTATGCTATCAAAATTAAGTGCAGTTGATTAAATTGAGTTTAAGCATAGAGGCTTGATCGTTATGTTCCTTGCTCCTTGTTCATCTCTTTACATTGTTTATGTGGATGTGCTTGGATTGCAGCGAGACCCCACAGAGCAGGATTCACACCATCAGTCCCAAGACCTCCGTGTATTTAGTTCAATGTCAGCTGATGCATTATCCAGAAAACACCATGTTAATCATGCAGCATTTAAAATGACAGTAAAGATTATGCGATAAAGAGAGGGCCATGCTCGGTGCCTCGTGCTGCCGGTGGGCCACTGCTGTTTGTGGCATTAGCATATACTGTAACACCTCGTTTTTCATTTAGTAGAGCATTAGTAAGGGTGACCTTTCACTCTAAACTACTAACACCCATTTTGATTATCTAGATTGCGTGATAATTACAGTATGGATAAATGATTCTATTAGAATATTAAATCATACCCATGCAATAGGTTTGTGATCATACATATATTATCGTAATGCTATTAGCAGTTGTGGTGCTCTCGCGTTAATATGGAGCTGCAGTGCCGATATTATTTTTAAATGTGCCAAAATGTAGCAAAGAAGCTTACAACACAAAATGTGTTGTCATCACACGTGAGAAGGTTCCTTCGTTATATCGTTGAGTCTCTTTGAGTCCGTGTCAGTAAGGGAATTTGTCAGTCAGCGTATTATAAGCAATCAGGGGCAATTAACTTAAGCCGTACAGAGTTACATGAAACATTTTACCCACTTACTTTAATCATCCCCCATCTGCATGTGTGTGTGCATGCTTTTGTGTGTGTATTTTGCCACATACAGTATCTGTGGCTAACAGTCATATCGCTTACCGAACGTTTTAAAGCCACAATGTCTTCATTCAGTTCATTCAGCGAGATTTTATTCAACCGTGCAAGTCCTCATAGGAAAGACAGCAATACAGTATGGTGTACTTTGGAATGGCTTTGAAATGTGTGTGTTTCCCCCATCCTTCCAGTTGAGTTACGGCCCCGATGGAAAAACAGTTCTTTGTATGGAGTTGTCACAGACAGTGAGTGATGGGGTTTGGGGAAAACACACTTCGGCTTTACACAAGAGTGCACACACTTACACATTGCTGTGTTCAAGCTGTGGCTACACGGTTTCTCTATTACACTTCCAGTGTCTCAAGTTCATCCAGTCTTGTATACGGGCACATAAAGGGCATCATTACCTATTCTAATGGGATTTAATGGTAAATGACCCCAACAGTTATGTCAAGGTTTTTATTGGGATTCACATTACTGACATTATTTCCTTTGATTCCTGCAGTTCTCATTCATACAATTTAGTTAACGATGCCAGCACTTACATTTAAAACTATAAAATAAAAATAGTTACAACAGTAACAGTAAATCCGTCCATCCACCCATCCATGTTCCTCTTATCTTTGAATGGCGTGACAGGGAGCTGCAACCTATTCTAGTTAACAGACGAAAGGCAGGCTAGAAACTGAGCCACCGGTCCATCACAGGGATAACACAGAGAGACACACAATCACTCGCGCACACCGTCACACCTACGGGCAATTTACAGTCACAAATTAACTCGAGCATGTCTCCTGATTGCGGGAGAAAGCCGCAGGGACAGGGATAACATGCAAATTCCACAACCCCCCCCCCAATGACCAGTGGGGTCAATACAGGAGATTTCTCACTGTGAGACAACAGTGTGAAACATCACTGCACAGCACACATAAGAGAAAATCTAATAATATTAGTAAATTGATAAAGACGCTCCACAAAATCTAGTGGAATTCTCTTCTTTTTCTATCTCTGAAAACGAATGATAACGGGAAGTTGTAGAATTTAAAGGAGTCCGTCATTAAATCATAACATTCTGGATAAATATTTTCCAAATTGATAATATTTGATATAGTTCATAATTGGACAGGAAGTAAGTATTGTTGCACATGAGAATGGATAATTATGTCTAATGAATACATTTTACCTATCATATTGATCAAGGTATCTTAGGAATGTATCCAGTGCACTAGGCATAGGAAAATGTAGTAAAGTTATGGAACTCAGTGTGGTCTTTATTCGCAGTCATTCAATATCTATGTAAGAAATATGCACATCTTTGTTGCGGTTCAATGGAAAAGACAAAACGAGCAAAGCTGTGTATAGCCGTTTTACTTAGAGATTTATTAAAAATGATACTTCAAACAAAAAAAAGAGAAGACTAGTAGCCTATGGCCCTGTAAAGAGCCTCTGCTTGTAGCATGGAGTGACGGTAAAAAGCATCCTTAGGAGGGTATCTTAAGGTCATCACCATCCCTCGCAGCTCACTGGAGCCATAAGTTGATAAATTCAGAGGGGCATTTGCCCTTCAAGCCGCACAATTTGCTAGCAGCCCTGCTTCTGTTAGGCCTGCCCTAATCTAATGCCAACTGTCTGCCTGTGAAGAAAAATGGAAAAATTGTTTGTGAAAAATGAGCGTCAAAACCCCATCCTCCGCCCCCAGCCCCTAATCAGAAATATGGTCAGCAGCAGCATTTATTGGGCCTGGGAGAATTTCTTATGTTTGCCCCTCTAAGGAGAAGTAAATGCAGGCAATTATAGATGAAGTGATTTAACATGCCAGCGTTCCTTTTCTACATAAGTGGCTCATTGTAAAGAGCAGTCTAACAGAGCAGAGTAGACTAAGCACCCAATAGCACTGCTCCGGTTATGACTGTGGGCAAAGCAATAATTTTTGACCATGTCTTTAAAAGCAATGTGACAAAGAAATTTTTATTCCGCACCATATTTCCTGGAAATATCTCGTGGACGGGAAATTTGAACGACTCCCGTTTTCCGCTGAAGAAACCTCGTTGCGAATGGCTGTGTTTGCCAGCAGACTCCATCTGTCCTCATCTGTGTGTGCTTCAAAATCTCTGCTTAAGACAGTCCAATCAGTCCAATACTTTGCCAAAAGTATCAAGACACCTTATTAAAGTTCTGTGGCATCCGTCACTCAGATCGATAGCACTGAATTTATTGGTAATATTTGAGCTTTTTTGTTTTATTTCTGCAAATGTATGTGTGCATATTGACGACTGCATTTTGTGTTTGTTTGAATGTGTTCTGTTTTTTTTTTTGTTGTTTTTTTTTCTTCTCCCCTATGAGAACAAAGTCTCAGTAGCTTTGCCTCATGTCAGCTTTGGACATGCTTCACACAAACATACATGCAGACACATGCAGAAAAACCATACAGCAATCACACAATCACAGACAGTAAAACCAACACACACACACACACCCACACACACACACACACACACACACACACACACACACACACACACACACACACACACACACACACACACTACACTATAACCTAACACCCCCATAAGCGCCTCTTCTGCATGCCTCTGCCATAACTAACTGGATTAGTCAGCCACAATCGATTTGGCACATGCTATCAAAACCAAACAGCCAATCTCTTCTCCCCCGTCCATCTCAGCACCCCACTCTTCCTCCCTCCCCTCTCCCCACCTCTCATTTGCTCCGTGCCTGCTCTCCTTTTTCCTTTTCCTCACTCCATCTGCCCTCCCCACCAGTCCTCCATCTCTCATTTATTCTTTCACTTTCACTACTCCCCTTCTCCCCCCGTTTCCCCTCCATGCCTTGCTTGGCCTTTTCTTTTTTGTCCCGACACAAACTCCGCTCTCCAATTTATGCGCCCTTGCACTTCTTTTTAATTCCCCCCCCCCCCTTTCATTTCTTGACCCAACCACTCCTCTCTTCAGCATTTCTATTACTCCTCCCTCCATCTCCCACTCTCCCTCTTACTCCAACTGTCTTAGTAATTCATACATTCATGAATCCTTAGTTTGTTTCCTTTTCCCCGCCTCCTCTCATTGTCCTTCCACACCTGTCCTCTTTCCATGCGCCTGCTTTTTAAAAAAAAAAAAATTTTTTTAAAAAGAAAAAAACTTTTTCTTCCTCCCCGTTTCTTTTGCTGCTGTCCTTCACCATGACTCTTTTTCCCGTTCTCGTCCCTCCATGCCAGTGTGCCGCTGTTGCTGCTCTCCTCGCCACACATTCATCCATCCTTTCTTTCACTTCACCAGCCAAATCACTCTCTAACAGATGCCGCACTCATTCAGTTGGTCTCCCAAGTGTATGGGTGTGTGTCTGAGCGAGTGTCTGTTGTGTCGGCGTAATTATGCATGTGTGTGCGAGGGAGCACGTGTGGGCATGTGTGCACGCGTGTGTCTCTGTGGAACAGGCCTGGCCAAGGCTAATTGCTGCCTCCTACCTGGTGGTGACAGGCCTAATCAAGGATGATGAGCTCACTGTTGGTCTCTCTCATTCTCTCTCTCTCTCTCTCTCTCTCTCTCTCTCTCACTTCTCTCTCCCCTCTTTTGGCAGAAAAATAGATAGACAGCCTCCAGTCCCCCATTATGGGTTGTTTTTGGAGAGGAGAGGAGGATGGGAGGATGATGGCAGGGGGGAAGGAGAGCAGGAGGGAGAAAGAAGGACAAGGCTTTTCATTTCAGCTCTCTCCTCTTAAGGGGACAGCATGGGAGCAAAAATTGGCCAGAGTGCTTGAGGGGTAGAGGTACACAGGTTGCAGCACAATGGGCCTATTCACCTCCTCTCAAATAGTGAAGGGGCCAAAATGATTGGATGAATGAATAAATGAATGAATAAATTTTGTTTCAGGGTGTTTTGGGGGTAAGGTGAGAGAGGGGTGTGTATCCACGTGTGCACTCGTGCACGCGGATGCGTGAGAGACAGACTGTGTGTCAATGGCTCGAAGGGTACGGCTATCCAACAACTGCCTCTTGTGGTCCAGAACTGCTTGAGTCTTGAATTAGAATAATGGCATTTGGCCTGAACAGCAACATAACAGATGTGTGTGCGTGTATGTGTGAAACTGACTGCAAAACACCTAATGTTGTAAATGTACAGCTGATGCGATGGCTTAAAATAACCTATTGTATAATGGCACAATTTCCATCTTCATATCAAGTCAAACAATCTCTCCTCCTCTCGCTCTGCTTCTTTGTAAACACATGTTAACACCTGCAAACACATAATTGCAGATACCGACGTGCATGCATGCAACATAGTTTTCTCATTGCTGTAGGATTCCTCAGCCTGTATCCTTCTTCATGAGGTCAGGCCAAAGCTGGTGTGAATTCAACCAGCTTAAGGCATATAGGAGTTTGTTTTTGATTTTTTTTTTTCCCCACTTGATAAATTTATTCTGGAACACATTGCCAAGTGAGTGCAAGAGTGAAAATAATCCAGACTATTTAAAACATGAACTTTATCGAAGCAAACAAAAAACTCTTGTCGGGGGTTGGCATCAACAACTCTACGCTTTTCAGAATTGCAAGTCATTAACATGCTTTCTCTCTGCTGGCTTATATCGCCACTTAACTGATGCAGTTGTAATTGGTAGACAAACTCAGCATTTCACTTTTTAGATTTGACAAATCCAAGACGCTTGCGCTATGTAAAATGGCCCGCACTTGGGAAATAACTAAAGCACAAGGGGTCATCAGGGTGAGAACCTCCTTTCATTGGTGTTGTTGTTTAGACGGGTCCCACAACACCTCCAGGGGGCTCGACAATATTCTGGCATCTCGGAGCCATTCCCCCCCCTGATGCCAGCTCTCACTGCTCCTCTACAGCTCGACCAACACCATCCACTTCAGCGCTCCGTTTAGGCGAGCTCGATGTAATGATAGCACTGATGCTCACTTACCCAGCCAAATGCTGCACGCCATATCACTTACTTAGATTACCACATGGCTATTACAACCCAAACATTGTCAGCTGCAACATACCCAGGCACCTTAATGTGAGCTCTACATAGTGGCAATGCTGATGCACAGCAGCTGAAGCGTACAATACTAATATACCATATTCTTAAAGAGCGCAAGGAAGATGGACCACTTACTGTATGATTTAGATTTACTGGATTTCTTTTAGTTATATGGTTGAAGTATAGTCAAGAGATGTGCAATGAGTGAGTGGCTCTAACCCCTTTTTCAGGATAATTTGAGCTTTCAAAATCTGGCAATATCACATCTACTGTGTGTATTTGACGGTAATAAGTAGTTTATGTTGAAAATGTTTCAGACGGTGGTAAATCCTGTCTCAACGGGAAGGTCTTGAATGTATGTGTCTGCAAATCATTATTACTCTCCTATTTTGTAGGGGATTTTATCCTTATCGTAAACGGACTAGAAGTTATGTGTATGTGAAGTACACAAGCAAAATCCTGTCAGCCTGGACAGGATAGGAATATAAGTGTTAAAAAATAAATAAATAAAAAAAATGGAACAAAAAACTAAGAAAAGATGATAATGGAATTTTCTGGACAGGCTTTTATTTTGACTTATTTTTGTTTGTAATGTTTGTTTGTTTGTTTGAAATGTTTATTTCGAATATCAAGGTTCGAAACAAAAAAAAGTAAGGAAAAAAGAAAAGCAACAACAAAGTTTTCCTCTCAAATAAATAAATGAATGAATAACAGTAATAACAATCTAAAAATAAATCATGAAAAAACATAGTCAGATGAATATTCGAAAAGGAGTCAGAAGAAGTAAAACTTATTTACTCCCACTTCTTTTTGTTTGTAATGCAGCAGTAACACACGTTTACAAAGTTCTTGCCTTCAAAACGAAGTACAGTGACAGTCCAATAAACAACACATTAAAATCTTTCTGGCACATTTTGTCTTTCCGTGTGGACAACATTCAGACCGAGGAAAAAAAAGTAAATATTTCAATTTCAAGTGACTCTAAGAAACATAACTGCTTAAATAACACATTAAGTTTAGATGTTGAGATGTGTGGAACCTCAACGGCAAAAATCACTTTCTCCAGTTTTTGTTTTTTTTCGACTCAGACCCACCTATTAGATTTATTAACTTCACCAATATCTCATCCTCAACATCAGAACCTTGAAAATGACAGTTTTTACACTCATTTTGGAAGTAAGATGTTCAGGCTGCTTTTAGAATGATAGCCATCAGAGCCAATAGACCTGAAGGAAGTGGAGGCCTCCCAGTACAAAGGAGAATTTCATCATGAGGGATTCAGGTAGTAGCCCCTTCATCCAAGCATATTTGTGTTTTGCCCGTCTCTCTCTCTCTCTCTCTCTCTCTCTCTCTCTCTCTCTCTCTCTCTCTCTCTCTCTCTCTCACACACACTTCAATTTTTTTTTATCTCCGTCTGCTATGTATCTGTTGATCTCTCCTCCTTCTCATATGCTGGTTTTCTGTCCTTCCTCTTTCTCTCATCTACCCTTCCACATCCCCCCAGCCCTGCTCTCTCTCTCTCTCTCTCTCTCTCTCTCTCTCTCTCTCTCTCTCTCTCTCTCTCTCTCTCTCTCTCCCTCTCTCCCACACTTTCTCTTCAGACCACCTTCTATTCCCTTACACATTGCTTGCTCTCTGGAGCTTGTCAAGCACGGGCAGAATTCACATGGATGACTATCGGTAAGTATAGGCCAACCCTGCATATTGAGGTATTATCTGGCCTCTTTGAATCAAAGGCAATGTGAGATTGAATAGATCTCCTTGGAGTGATTCGCACAAATTCTTTCAGCTTTTGGTGGGAGGATATTTCTCCCTCAGTCCCTTTAGGTGGAGTGGGGGAAAAGGATAAATCTGGAATATGTTTAGAATATTATTGGTATTTTTGTGGATCGCCTGTTGAGAATTGCCCCGTCCAGTATTTCCAGCTTGGCTCTGATACATCAAAGGTTTTTACTTTACTTAACTAATTTTAGCATGCCAATACTTTTCGACCTTTCCCCGTGTGTTAACGTGCTAATCGAGTTACTTTTTTTCTCTTTTGGCAGAACAATGGACAGTTAACGCTTTCATTCCGTCTGACATAACTGCTTCTATGATGTGTGCTGTGACAATTACAATACAATTAGACCAAGATTTAGCTTCAGAACACCATTAAATTCATAACACATCATATACCACATTATGTGGCATTAGCTGCTGTCCCTTTGTTGTTGTTCTGCAATATTTATTACTGTTTTTTTAATAGTATGATTAATGCCCCCCAGTGGAAGTTAATCATTTCTAGACCTAGAAGCACAACCGAGTCATGTTTATAACCTAATCAAATATATGACTGTGCTTGTAATAAAAATTCATAATTTCCCCAGTGCACGATATTAGAGAGACATACACTTGGAATCATAATTTCTGGTTTGTTTATGAATTATGTGACTATGGCTTTGATGCTGCCCAGTAGATCATCTGATAATTTACATGAGACCAGGCAGGACCAGGGAACAAAGTGGCTTCATCTCTAATGTGAAATTATGCTAATTTGGCAACACTATAAAATTGTCTAGTTGAACAACTTATAGTGTCTTTTTTTATGCAAAATTAATATTCCACACAATGATCATTTCCCCTTGGTGACTGGTAAGACACTAGACTTTCTTTGATCTGCTCCAGGTCATCAGTGGTGAACTGACTGTATTTTCTCATCGAAATACACAATTGTTATTATATCCCATGTTTCTGTGAAACTCCAGCAGAAGACGGAACACTTTATTTTAAGCTCCAGGGCATCAGTGCAACAAATAGGTGCACATCAGTGGCCGTGCATGCACAGATCTGCAGGGGAGATGATGTGTGCATTGGTGCATTAGGAACTTTTCGGCCTTTAGAGGAATTTTTGATTGTCCATATCAGTTGATTTACCAGTTTAATCCCTGCGGCTTTCAACCAAAACGTAGTGACAATAATAGATGCAGGCACGGTCTTGTATATTTTCATGGTCAATAGATCTTTCCATTATTGTGAATCTGCGGGCATGGGGGGAAAGTATACACTGTATTCAGCAGCAACTCTCCCACAGGAGGTTTATCTGTCTTTGGGTGAAGGTGCTTTCTCCACTCAGGTAAAAAAACACAATCATAAAAGTATCAGAGGAAGAGAAAGAGAAAAAAGGCAAATTGGTCCAAATAGGAATTTTAAAGTGCACTCTATCCCCATACATTTCACTGAGCTATTTCTGATGTGTGTAAAGTTGATGGTTGAAGACATTGACCGCAATGAAACAGACCTTCATAGGAGTACTGGGTCTCCTCAGATATTACATTATGGAACACTCTGGTGATAATAAAACTTTCCTTTTTGCTCTCGCAGCAATAACAGAATCTAAACTGCACTGCACATGAAAGACCACGGCAACGTCAGGTCCATCAAACCTAATTGTTTCTACTATGTCTTCATTTCCAAGAAAAGAAAAAAAAAAAATGCGTTGGGCCTGAGAGAATGATAGAGGGCCTGTATTACCAAGCACAGAACACAGATTGTGGGTGTTGCAGGCTGACAAAATTTCATCTTGGATCAAGCCTCAGCATTGTGGATATGATGGCAGGGAGAAAGGATAGGTTTGCACTTAAATGGATTATGTTTATGGCCTGTGTCTCACGAGACACAGTGTGTGGGAGTGCATGTGTGCATGTCACTGTAGTGTTTCATTTATTGAGCTCTAATCAGTGGCCTGAGGTAAAATAACCCTGAATGCCTATCAAAGAGAGATAGCAATGATTTACAGGGCTGTTCACTGAGTTTGCATCAACACACTGACCTCTGTCCATCACTGCAACACAAGATCGAGCTACCGTGTGTAGGAATTCTTTGCTTTTATGTTACCGATTTTATGCGCAAATACATTCATGCCCATAACCTTTGTTTTATTATTGTTATTATTTGCTTCGGAGCACCATTGGACACAATGCCAGAAAAGAGTGAATGAAGGTAGAAAGGAATACAAAGAAAAAGGTGCCTACTCAAATGTAGTATTTGGCCTCTGGCTAAAAACCTGGAGCCTCAGCTGTGAGGTCCAAAAGAGCCACTAAAGGAGCAATTAGTAGATAGGAAATGGAACTGTCAACCCCAGTCAATGTTTCATGTGGTTATGTAGTCGAAGCCAATAAACAACCAATCCCATGTTTTAAAATATACAACCCTTTACAAGACATTTAGGACTGAGAGTAATAACCCTGTGGCTGTATTATTTTTAGCCACTCAGATTTTATGTAGTCGAAGAGATGATAATAAATAATATTTTTGCAACTGTCCAGTTGAAATGTTGTCGATGTATCCGTGCACTTTCTATGGATTTGGTTGTGGGGGGGGGGGTTTGTGGTGATCCTAGATAAAGCTGTACAAGGAGCAGAGTGTACCCACCCTGGACACGCTGCCAGGCTCTTTTAACTTGTTCATCAACTCAGGCCCCATTTACACGATTTCAAGTGAAAACACATCGTTTTTATGTTTTTGTTTCAGAACAGTTTCACGTTTACACAGCAATGTTTTGAAACCAGTGTCTCTTTACATGGAAATGGGCATTCGTATAGACAGTTGGATTGCTATGACCGATGATTCGTAACTATAAAACTACTGGGACTCGCGCCACTCTGGAAGTCGCCATTGTTTTTGTCGATCTACTCACATGTGTGCATAGGAACTGTTGACTATGGCCATGGTGCACATGCGCAATCGCAGCGTTTCCATTGTTGAGACGGAGCCCGAGCGTTTTCAAGATTGTGTGTTGTCCCCTGTTTTCACGAAGCATTTTGAAAAAGTTCCACCTTGGGAGCCATTTTCAAAAAGTTGCATTTTCAGTGTCTCTGAGCAACGTTGTGACGTAAACCGACACCCAAAACGCAACAAAACGTTTCCGTTTTCACTTGAAAACATTGTCTTGTAAATGGGTCCGAAGCCTCCTCTCAGTCTCTAGTTTTATTTCTGGAAGATGCAGTAGGAGTTTCATGTTTTGATTCATCAGACTAAAAGAATCCTTCCTTCTTTGCCTCGGGCCGTCTTCAGTGACCTCGGACCTGGAGAACATTGCACCATCTGCACATCTTAATGCATTGTATGCTTTCGCCTTTGGTTGGATGATTGGTGTTGACTTGAATTTCTGATTGCAGCAAATACATGTTTTCATTATGGGATTCCCAAAAGCTGTGCAGACACCGTCAAACGTGTGTTTTAAATGGAGCGCAACTCCAAAGATCACGCAGTCATATTGGCATTCACCTATTGAAATCTTCACAATTTTCACGACTTATACAGTCTTTTATTGATGTGCTTCCAACTCATAGCGAGGATAAATGTGGTTTGATTCCAGTTCAAGACCTGGTGGCCTTTCTTTCTGGTATTTGCATGTTCTCCCTGTGTGTGCCTGGGTTTTCTTGCATTTTGCTGTACAAAGGCGTATTTGTTGCCAGCGCCCCCTGAATCCTAAGTTCAGCAAGGTATAGAATGTATAATGAGGAAAATAAGATGTTCTTTTTAGTGTTCTACTGTATATACATCCTATTCATTTTGGCATCAACATATATAGATGTCAAAAGACAAGAGACCCTTGTTTTAACAATCTCTCTAGGAAACATTCCACAGTATAAGTATTGCTCTCTATAGTCTCCATAGTCAGTCATGTGACTGAATGTAGTCCAAAACCTTAACTAAGTCCAGTTACTGTTTGAGACAAAACATTGGGATGCCACATCTCCACCAACATATTGCCATTTATGTTGTTTTAGAAACAATTTAAAATGTATTAATTTAATTTAAAAATGACATGATGAATTGGTTACACATCACCGTATCGATTTTTAAAGTGAATCCGTCTGGTTTATTGAGATCAGCAACAATCACTGAAAGTTGACATTCTCTTTTACTCACATGAAACCTGATCATACATAACAGTTGATCTCGACTCCACTGATGATAACAACAACAAAAGGAGATTTTTTTTTTTTTTTTAAGTCTTCCTATAATGGCATGCTGATGTTTTAAAGAGTTTCTTGGTATATCAGAAGTCAAAAAGTGTCTTTATTTGGTTCAGGATCATAGATTCCAACTGAGAACTTCCAGACGATCTAACGCTACGCATTGCTTCCACCACCCTAACACCTCCCACCTCTGATGCACTGCCTCTGGCTGCGCTTTGTATAAGAGAGACCAATAAAGCCTAAAGTACAGACAGCGAGTCTTTTTCAACTCAGCAATATGCCATAGGAATCCTGCACCTGCTTTTAAGTCCTTTCCCTCTGTCCTCTCTGAGCAGCTCAGCCTGTGTGTGTAGTGTCCGGCTGGGGGATGTGATAACTCAGCTTAAGCCCAGTCAAACCAACTTAATTCTCCCAGTGTCAAAGTAAAGCTTCAGAATCGGCCATTTTGCAGTTAAAAAAAACGAGAATGTTCATTTGGCTTCCAGCTGCGAGGTGGGGCATCATCTGAAGCAGAGAAATCTCTCTTGCTCTCTTCCTTTTGCTTTCATTCTAAATATGCCACGCCATTGGTCTTTTTCTTTGGTTTTGGCACATATTCCTTTGTAGAAGTTCTTTCTTGCGCATTGGTTTCAAACTTCCTCACTCTTTTTTTTTTTTTTTCTGTTTTCCTTTCAGCCTCTTCTCTTCTAGTATCAACTTGCAGACATTAAATAGGGGATAAAGCTTCGGCTGGCCTTTGCCAGAAGCCACCAGCCTTGCGAATCCCGTCTGCCCATCAAATAATAGCAAAATGAATTCCTCAGCATTTAATTCAGTCATGTCAAAAGGCCAATGAAATGAACCTCTGTAACACCAAATCCCTCTGTGCAAGAAAATTGGAACTAAATTTATTTAATATTAACGGTGGCTTTTATATCACATCCCGACATCCCCAGTTCTCTCTCTCTCTTTTTTTTTTTTGTTCACTTTGCTGCTCTGCACTTTGTAGAATCAGAGGATGTGTTCCTTTTCTGATATGGCCTGAATCTTCATCCCTTTCAATCTGCGTTGGGACCCCAAATGACCTTATTATGGGGTAAATGTGGAAGTTCTAGAGTGAAGCCTCTGTGAGGATCACGTTTAAACCATATCTGCATTAAATTAATCACCTCTAATACACTGATGGTAATGGGCGCACATCATTCTTTGATATTGCCTTGCCTCTATTTATTTCTTAGGAGCTGCAGGATGAGCAACGCCGACAGTTTCAGTCGCGAATATAAACTCACCAGTCGGTAAAGAAATAATTACGAGGACAAAAGTCAAATGGCTACACTATTCACACCTTGTGAATGTGGTCTACTGGTAAAAACAATGGGACGTTCAGATACTTACATTTGAAGATTTGATTAATAAATCTTGATGTTTGCATTTATACCACTGGGCATCATAGTATTACTCTATATAAGGAAAGGCAACTTCATTTATTACACCAATTTAGGCAACAAGGCAATTTAAAGTAATTTACATGGACAACAAATGCATAGTGTTAATAATAAAGAAATTGGAAAAAAAATTGGAATAAATTTAAATGCAATGCGAAAAGCAAAGAGTGGATTATTTTACTGAACAGCAGCTGCAAACAGAAAGGCATTTACTGTGTTTGAAAAGAACTTAAAGTTGAGCAGTTGTGCAGGTTTCAGTGAGTTTGTTGCAAATATTTGGTGCTTTAAAACCAAAATATGCTTATGCTTGTTTGGTTCTGACTGTTGGAGCAGATCATAGGTTTGATCCAGATGACCTGAGAGGTCTGAACGATTCATAACTGTTCTCTGAATGAGCAAGAATCCTGTTAAGTGGACTGACGTGGTGGATTTTCTTGGTCTTTGTGAAGACTCAAATAGCAGCGCTCCCAATTAGCTGGAGCTGTCTCATACATTTTAATTTTGTGTGTGTGTGTGTGTGTGTGTGTGTGTGTGTGTGTGTGTGTGTGTGTGTGTGTGTGTGTGTGTGTGTGTGTGTGTGTGTGTGTGTGTGTGTGTGTGTGTGTGTGTGTGTGTGTGTGTGTGTGTGTGTGTGTGTGTGTGTGTGTGTGTGTGTGTGTGTGTGTGTGTGTGTGTGTGTGTGTGTGTGTGTGTGTGTGTGTGTGTGTGTGTGTGTGTGTGTGTGTGTGTGTGAAGGAAAACCAGTAAAGTTTCATCACTTCAGTGGATTTTAAATCCTGAAACCTGTCCTGTAACATCTTGATCAATTATGTCCCATCATGATTTCCATTACATTTAACGTGGTATAGTCTAAAGGTACAGTCTGCTTGACAGTTCTGCATGTCAGGTTGCATTAACAGCCAATGGAGTCCCCCAGTCATTCACTTACATCCCACCTCAAAACACACACTTGGTATTTCACAAAACTGGATCTGTCTATTCCCCGTCTTCAGTGCAAATTTCCTCAAAGATCAGTGAGGAAGAAAAAAAAAAAAGTGTCTCCTAAGTGACAACCTGTGCATATGTAATAAACGCATAAAATATAGGACACGAAGATGAGCTCAAGCTCTTTTCAAAGGCCCATACCTCTAAAAATTAATGTATGCACTTTCGACTGGAGAGCATGTGTCTGTAACCTCGTGGTCCGCAATGAAATTAGCTCCACACCAAACGAAGCAGTGAACACAGACCCTAACTGTCAAGTACAGAAGCAAGTAGAATTGAAATATCAAGCGCTTGTTATTGGACGCTGTGTTCATTAGTGTCTACAGTGATTGAATTATCTGAAACTACATTGTTATTCAATAATTAGCTTATTAGCATGGAAACCGCAGCACTGGAAGGCCAAGCAATCAGACCAACAATTAGCCATCAGCCTAAAGACAGTGAGATTGGGGCCATGCAGCAGTGGCAGCTTATGACAATAGTGGTCAACTCATTTCCATTACAATCAATTAGTGCTTGGCCTAATTTGATCTAAAGGAGAAGAAATCATTAAACCCTGATGCATTGTGAATAACAAAACCATCTATTTGAGTTTGTTCATGCCGCGGTGATTGATGAAACAGGTTACTTCACTTGGTTGATTGAACATCTGGGCTCACTGTTAATAGCAGACCTGGAACACCGAGAAGGAGAAAAAAAAAAAAAAGCCAGTTTTATGTGATAGTAAAATGATTTCAATTGTAAACCCTTGTCTGCTTTCATTTAGTTTTGAATCCTTCTTTTTTTTTTTTTTTTTTTCTTCATTGAGATGCTCAGATTATGTTTGTATTTGTCATGTCTTGCAGATCAATACATCCCTATTTCAATAAGCAGATATTGGTTAAATACTAGAAAATTGGATTAACGAATTAGAACAAGTTTTAACTTGTGAAGGAAATGCAAAGCCTCTTCTCGGTTTAGAGAAATGTAATAAACTCATCTTGTTAAGTCAGAAAAGTAAAACCAAGGGTAATAATATATCTTCATCCAGAAAATCGCCGCATTTAATTACATTTTTTTGGTGCATTTGTGATAACAATATGCTCTTTTATTAAAGCTGTAATCTGCAATATTTTTGCTTGCAGCTTGAACTATATGTTTGTGTATGATCTATCAGGAAAACCACGATACCCACTTTTGATGTAGCTTTGACTCTGTTTGGAGTAAACCTATACACTCTTGTCTGTGGGAATTGCCCTCCCAGAGCCACGTCAATGAGCCTGATCAAAGTTGGAGACATGGTGAGCTTTTCTCTCTCCCCCCCCCTCCACCCTTCTGTCTATGCACTTTTCTTGAAGTGTAAATCAGACTGCAAGACATCTCCCCGCAGTAAGCCCCCGGTCTCATCATAACCGAAATGCCAATTATTTTCTCATTGCTATAAAACCTCATCATGAAAATCTCACAGACATCCACACACCTAATGAGGTTGAGTCATCCAGTGTTGGTTTAAGGACCAGTGAAGACTGCACCGGTGCAATCACATCTCAGAGAGGCTAATTTCTACGAGCCTGCCCGGGTACTTTATTGTTCATAATGGGTGATCTTTTTTTTGAATAAGACACCTTCAAAAGGACTTATAACCTGCCCATTACCACATTACCGAGGCTCTTTTATAGTCAAGCGTGGGCGCATGAACACTAAGATGCAGAATAATATCTCAAAAGGCTATCTCAAAACAAAATTTCCCCCACAAAACAAGGTTATGAAGCTTTCCACAGAACCTAACATTTTGCATGAAGGCACGCTCCGAATTGCACAACACACTTTGCCAGAGTGGTTCATCTTACACTTTGCCTTTTTATTAAACTCACATGAGGGTTCATGCAAATGCGTTACGCTCGGAGCTACAGCCAGCACGTATCCCAATCTCCTGATGATTGTGAGGGATGCGTGACAACACGCATTACAAATTTCACAGCCGAGGCATTTACTTTGCCCAGGGTGGAAGGAATCAATAGAGGAGGCAAATACTGTTTAGAGAGCAAGCGAAGCAAGTCCCCGCAAGTAACGGTGCCACCGATCCAGGGAAGGAAAATAAGTTTCTACACCGATGTAGCACATGCGAACTCGCAAAAATGACTTATTACAGTTTTAGAGTCTACTTCAAACTCTACTGTCCCATTTTCTGATTTTGTTGGTCAAAATATATTGGAGTCAAAGGAACAAACAAAAAACCAGTTGTCCTGCCCGTTTCACACCAGCTGTTGGCGATTTTAATCTGGTGGTTGAGTCTCTGTTCCATCAGGCAGTTCAATAATGATTGACATTCCTCTGACATCTCAAATCCAAGCCCTTCGGTAGTTAGATGCCCCGCCAATATGGTATATATTTTTTCCATTTTTGTGTGGTATTTACTTGATATTGGCGTTGTGTGTTCATAACAGCACTCTAATTCCCCTTCAGTTTGATGTTTCCCTATTCCCTCCCCGCCAAGTTCCAGCCGCAGATCTCTTTTTCATCTGTGCTCTCCTGAGTTCGTGAATAAGCGGACCCACTGCATATTTATCTGCAGCTTGTCTAAAGGTTTTAAAGAGGGCGGGATTATGAGTATAATGAAGAGACCATTTGGGGTGTGTACACGGGAGATTATAACACCTTTGCACATCAATATAAACCTGCTCCAAAATTATTAAATGGACTATTTGCTGGTTATTTAAAATGCCTGGAGATTTACACTGTCCAAACCATATTTTGTAAACAAAATACCGTCTGAAGGCACTCAGAGAAGCGGAAATGGCAGAGTGAAATTTGCTTGCAACTCCTTTGTGAATAAAAGTGACCTTCATTTATTCTGGATTTTCTCAAGAGATCAGAACCAGTCGTGAGAGACTTTGTTGTACGCTCTTCCAATAAAATCCAGCCGACATTAACATTTCACAAACACTTTTCCAGCTTTACCTATTCATATGCTCCGAATATGAATTTATGCTTACCTTATGAACAAAGGGCTTTCCACCCAACAGTTGGCTTTAATAACTACAAAAAAATAAACTTCCTCATACATCTTTCAGTGTCCCAGACATCTTAGAAATATGCACAAAAATACATGGCGTATTTCACCAAGCTTCCAGCAAAGGCAAAAGGTGAGCCAAAACTCTCTGTAGAGTCATCCAAGGGCCAGTGGAGGGATTGATTGTCTGTTGGGTAGAGGATTACAGAGTCTTGTGCTCAGCCTCCCACAGTCCAATTGGGTTTGTTCTGCTATGGGTAGATTATGGCGCTAAGTCTCAATGCCTCATGTATCAAATGACACCTCAGCAGAAGATGTGAGTGGGTTAGCAACCCACATGCAAACGTGCACAAAATAAAAATTCCAAATAGTGCAAAATTAAAAGGTACATATGTTATCTGCTGCACTGTGTATGTTCATACACTTTAAAAACTCGTCCTCACTTCATCCTATTAGTTAATAGATGATTAACAACGCTTCTGAACGTTGGGGACTTCCACTGTGTAACCACATGGGTCAATTTTGGTGATGCAACTACTTAGTATAGTTAGTGAAAATAACAAGATTAATGAATAATGTTAAAGAGGTTCCTTTACTTACTGCAAATAATCGCAGGATTGGTTTTCTGGTACGTTCACATTCACCAATCAGCTGTTCTATTATTACAGGTCAAGTGAGTATATATTTGTTGTGCCACCTGTTAGAGGTGGGAAATATCAGGCAACATGTAGATACTTGTGCTTGAAGTTCATATGTTATCGGGAGAAAACATGAACACAAGGAAGGAGTTGAGCTCAAACTATAGCGCTGGCAAGAGGACTGGGTCAAAGCATCTTGTGGGGCGTTCCTGGTCTGCAGTTGTAAAGGCGCTGAACTGGTGACAAGGTCAAGACTCACTGATTCATGTGGGCAGTAAAGTGTGGTCTGATTCAACTTGCTGCTGCACTATGGAAGTTAATGGATCTGATAGACCTGGTGCATTGCAGTAAAATGAATATGGACCTGAACACAGGGACCTACACATATAAAAGGTATAATGTTATGGCTGATTGATCTACATCAGCATCGTTCTTATAATTAAGTTTACTTGGTGTACTAGAACTTCAACACTCCCTGTCAATGGAACTAATTAAAAATGAAAATAGTAATAGTCCTTAATAATGTAAAGATAAATGATAAAAAGCAGTGTTTAATTTCAATCATTCAAACGGTTTAGTGTATTTTTTTTCTCATCTAAAGTGATTGTCTAAAGAGGTTGTTGATCACTGTGGAACAGTTAATGAACTGACCTTGAGACGCTTTGCCATATATCGGCCTGCATGAATCATAATGATGATTTGACTTGTAATACTTAATGTTATATTGACTGTCAAAATTAATGTAGCCACAAATGAACAAATGCACTAAAATGTATCATCTGCTATGATAAACAATAACAGCCTCGCTATGATGGCAAATGGCATTTGAAGTTTGACTCAATTCAGAAGATACCCTCACAGATTGGCTTGTTAAATGGCATTGCTTTTTTGTTCCTTGTGATTTCAAATAATACAAATAGTGCTGTGTTTCTGAGCCTGGAAAATGATTTCTTGTTTGAAGACTTTTGATCATGATGGCCTATTTCAAACAAGCACAGTTATAATAACAATTTGCCATTTTCTTTATTGTGCACCAACGCGGGTGTGAAATTGCATTAGGAGAAGTGTGAGCACAGCAGGGCACCGGCATGCGGCAAAACACAATCCTGGCAAAAAAATACATAATCTTTGAATAGTGGAAGACAACATTAGATATAATTACCAGACGACACTATATTTTTACACTGGGATTCTTCTCTTCTTTAGTCATGCTGTTAAAAGTCTAGTTAAAACAAAGTGAAGCAGTTAAAAAACACTGCCAGGCAATTTATGTTCTCAAGAGCCCCAGTGCCCAAGTTATGGCCCAGGATGTTTGAGCCATGCACCAAATTAGCAAATCTCCATAGTGCAGGCCACACGTCAAGACAGCGAGACACTCATAAAACATGCTTCTAATTGCTCTGTCATCTCACATACTGTGTCCCCGATGTATTTTATTGTTCCTTATTAAATGCTAATATCATTCCAAAAAGTTTGCAATAATGCATCTCTCATTGGAACCAAAACAGCCCAGAAAAACACGAGAGAGAGAGAGAGAGAGGAGCAATTAACTTCAGTATATCTCCCCTATCGAGTCCACACCAATTGTAAATGGCCTTTTTAACTGAGGACAGGAAAAGGAGAATACCCCAATTTATTAAGAAATAGAAAATATGATGTCCATTAATGGCTCGGAGACTGATTTACATAATTTAGCATTCCCTGCCTATTAGCAAACATTATTTTCCCAGTATTCCTTTGCACCCCTGGGTTTTAGCCAGGGCACAGACCATAAATCTATGATAACTTTGACATCAATTTGCAGGCACTTCTCAGCAAAAGGATATTTAGCTTGGCAGGGCAAACAGTTGTGCGACTGTGTGGAATTCCAAATGTTCCATCCTGAAGTCTTTTATCCAACCTAATTATTTGTTTGCTTTTAGAATGTGTGTTTCAAAGCATGTTGTTATTTACAAAAGGGACCAAGCTTCTTTTTTTTTTTTTTGTCATGGAGTGATACCTCATTTGCTGTTTTATACCACTGCTGTTTCCTTAACATGTATTTCTTCTTTTTTTCCTTGCCCTGAACTAAAAGTGCTTTCTGTAGTTTTAATACATGCATCAAGAAACGGTCACTCAACATCACAAGATAGACAGTGCTGAAAGTATCAGCCTTTTCTTTTTTTTTTGTAGTTTTTAACACTTCAAAAACTACCATTGGGTGCAGTGTTAAACACCCACAATGGGAATATTCCCACTTCAATTCCAGACTTGGAGTTGCATAGTCTTCCTGGGTTTTCATCAGTTTCCTCTCACAGTCTAAAGATTTACTCATCAGGTGCATTTATGTTTCTGAATTGCCAGTTGATGGCTTTTGTCATCAAAATGTGTTAGATCTGGAATGGATGAAGTGACCTGTCCACCAGTGCCAACACCTTTCTCCCACTGTCGGCTGAGATGGTGTGCAGCCTGCTGGGACCCCAAGTTAGATAATATATGAAAAGGAGAGGGTATAGGTGATGCAGGGATGGACTTACTCTCGCAGAATATCAAAGGAAAAAAACAAGAAAATGTTCAATGTTTAGAAAATCAAAAACACAAAATCATGGTTACTTTTTTAAACAATGTACAAAATATGTGTATTGCTAAATAGTGCCCAATAGACCTATACAATGGAATTATTTGCTTTCCTCAGATTTATACATTTGGACATTATACCTCAAATCAGTCATACAGTACTTCTATGAAGTCTGGATGTTACTGTCAATTTACGTCGATCTCAACTCAGAGTGATTGCACTTTAAAAGTAATGTGTTTTCAATGTACCAACGCCTTACAGTCTTCACTTGTGCTTTTTCAGCCTTTTATGAAAGAAACAATGAAGTTTTACAGTCTCAGTGATTGAATGTTTCTCTTCTCTTCTCTTCTCTTCTCTTCTCTTCTCTTCTCTTCTCTTCTCTTCTCTTCTCTTCTCTCCCCTCTGTGGCATCAGAATAGACCAAATAAATTAATAGTCTCCGTTTTGCTCAGAAGCTATGACATCATGTTGCTGTTTGCAGGACAATGGGGACTTTATAACTTTTCAAGGATGCTATTTCCTTGACAGACTGAAGGGGGCAGACAAGCCCTTTGGAAGCAGATAACTGCAGACAATCGTTTCAGCAATTTATGGTGAATTGCAGAGGGGAGGTCTAATTTATCCTGCTTTTTCATATTGACACTGAACTAGTCAATGAATAATTGTAATCACCAAAATAAGTATATTTATCTGTATGTAAACATGCACAACAAATCCTGCTATACTGAGCTCTTTAGAGGCTCATAAACTAACTTATTTTGGAAATTCACTTAAGAAATGTATGAATGGTCATTTTATTCAGTCATGTTATTTAATTACTCACATAGCTGATTGTGTATTTGGAGTGTGGAACATATTTGAATAAAGTTGCCATTGATGTTGAACATTGCGACTGTATAACCACAGAAAAGTGCACAGTTGAAATTGTGTTACCTGGTTTTCTAGTGAGAATGTGGCAGAAATACATTAAAACTCCCTCCAAAAGTCTTAGGGTCTCATTGTTTCGACTGTAATAATGATACCAGAGTCTGCCTATGAATATATATTCACCACTAGTGCATTTAATTATGATATAATATTTCATACAACATATGCAACAGCAGAAACGACCCTCTAAATCACAGTGGGACTGTGTGGGCTTCTACTTCTACTCAGTCAACACATGCTGCCCTCACTGACCCATGCGTTAGTGCCTTCACCTTCATTCTGCGTCTCTTTAGGGATATGGAATGCACTTCTCTCCATCTCTTCAATCATAATGCTCCTTCCACCTCTGCTATCAGCACGCAGGCATGCACATTTCCTTTGGTCGCCTCCACCATAATTATTGATCTGTAATGGGCGAGCTACAGAATGAATCATATTAGCCAATCAAATGTCAAAGACTGTGAGGAGATGTCATGAGATTACCCAATGAGGCCAATCGGCACCTGCGGTGGAATAATTGTGGTGATTACACTTCCTACCGCATCTGTGTAGACCTGTTAACCTTTAGTCTGGGAGTGACTTAGTCACCCTTTGCGCGTTTGTGTGTGTGTGTGTGTGTGTGTGTGTGTGTGTGTGTGTGTGTGTGTGTGTGTGTGTGTGTGTGTGTGTGTGTGTGTGTGTGTGTGTGTGTGTGTGTGTGTGTGTGTGTGTGTGTGTGTGTGTGTGTGTGTGTGTGTGTGTGTGTGTGTGTGTGTGTGTGTGTGTGTGTGTGTGTGTGTGTGTGTGTGTCTCACAGTGGGTCACCATTGCATCTTCCCACGTGTGTGTATGTGTGCTTATTTTTGGTCAGTGACATGACTGTGTGTGCGTCTCTGTGTGTCACCGTGGTATCTACAAAGCACCTACTGAGTTGCAGCGCCCCGTTCTTAATTAAAGTTATAGATAGAACACAACACACAGAGAGATCAGCATGACAACAACCGCAAACCCTTAGGTGATAACAGTATGGTATGCGCAGTGCACACTGTATGCTAATGTGTAACTTTCTCCTCAGAATCCTCCCGTCTACACACTCACACTGTGCATGATGTATATAATGCCATAAACAAACAATAACACAGCAGTCATATCAAAGTTTGCTCGGGCTTTCATATTTACAAACAGATAAGATTAAGGGTGAAAAGACGTGCTGTGTGAAGCATTTCCTTGCGCTAAAGCTGTTGGTGTGCATCAGTCATGCATGTTGGCATGCTGAGACTATACATAAACTACCAAAAGAAGGTGTTGCTTTCCTTTATTTCGATCAACTAAGAGTGTTCAAGATGCTCACCTGATGGTGGCGCTAACCAGACAGAATGTCAGCCGCGGGCAAGTTGCACTGCAATCCATCCAACAGCTGCTGAGAGCTTTCATTCAAAAAGCACAAGCTAGCAGCTGGATAATTACTGACATAATCAGAATTAATCATCTGGGGACCATGCATGTCTGGGACTGGTCTCACGCCAGTTAGTTTTTTTTTTGTCGTTTTGGCGTATTTCACAAAATAAGCAGGAACTTTGGCCTAAGGCTGTCGTCTAACAAAGGCCATCATCGCTGGATCTCATCCTCCCTGCACCCGTTCTCAAGACCCGCTTCATCTAGAGTATGGTACTCGGAGCCATGTCAACTGACACTGGGAGAAAGGTGGGACATGCACATGACAAGTTTGAGTAACCTCTTTGAATTGTGACACGAAGTGAGAGGACCTTCAGAAAACCCACAGGGAGAATATACAAACCACCTGCAGACCGGCCATGAGTATTCTTAATGTTAGGTTACTGTAGCCACTTCGCTACTCTCCTGCACTAACCGCATTTAATCTCATCTCTTCAACAATCCATGCATCAATGTTTCAACAAAATGTCTGAAAATCATTCCTCATACTTTGTTCTCTCGCTACAATAAATCTTTGATAAGTTGCACCAACACGTTATTTTCCTAAGCTCCCTGTCTCAGGACACATTTACTCGACGACGTTTCAAGTGAAAACGCATCGTTTTTTGCTTTTTTTGTTTTTGAAAACGTTTGCTTTTACACAGCAGTGTTTGGAAAATGATGTCCCTTTACACGGAAACAGCAGAATTGCTGAAAAAGATGTAGTTCTCTTGTAGGGCCACTAGTGGGTGCTGCTGTTTGCTTTTGTGATGAAACCAAACACACGTGTGTTCAGAGAACAACATCAACAATGGCGAGTAAACGGGCATTCGTGTGGACAGATGACGAGGTCGGATTGCTATTCCAGGTGACTCTCAACTATAAAGCTACCAGGTCCCAGGAGAATGTGGACTGGGACCCATGCCACTCTGGAGGCCGCCATTTGCAGAAGAACTATTTACTACGGCTGTGGTGCACATGCACGGTAGCTGCGGAGTCGGAGCATTTTTGAAAAGTTCCACCGAGGGAACCATGTTCAAAAAAGTTGCACTTTGAGTCCAGCACCATTGTCATGTAAATAGACACCCAAAACCTGAAAAGGCTGCTGTGTAAATGGGACCTCAGATATAAATCTATTCATCAGGCTCCATACATGAACCATCAAAGAGTTCTAAACTGGTATTTAACAGTACATTTGTATCTTAGGTGTTATTTCTACCGATTTTTCATAATTTTCCGATCATCTCTCAACTTCAGTTCTTCAAACTAGACAGGATGCATTTGTCAGCTTTAGCTGGGCCATTACTGAAAATGGTAGCACCTCAAAGCTACATCACTGTAGTCTAAGCTTTGGGCTTTTGTTTATTGTCTTACTGAAAAGTGTAGTGCATCACTACACAGTAAACATCATAAAGTGCTGCAGAGGCAGTGAAGTGCAACAGACTGTTGCTGCCTGTGTGACTTTTTATATATTTATTTGTTATCGCCCTTTATTGCGCCGTTATTGAATGGAGCCTGAAATCCAACAGGAGTCTCACCAACCAGTGAAGTGTGTCTTCAGAGAGCACAACTGAACATATTGCGTGTAAAGACTAATGCAATAATGGGACTTAAGTGTTGTCAAGTATCCAGAAATGTTCTTGTTGAAGCCATAAACACTGTATTCCCCCTCTGTATAAAAGCATTAATGTGACCCATACATCAAAGTAAAAAAAGATGATCAGAAACCTGTCAAAACAGCAGATTTGTTTCAAAAATGATGGTGCTACTTATGTAATCATCAAGTTTTAATGTCATAAAATAAATTATGTTGTAACAAAAAATAAATAAAAAAATTCAGCCAGTTTAGGCTTTTGGCGTGACAAAGTAATAGTTTATAGCTTTCATCATCAAAGACGTAGCTTTAGGCTAGTTTTTGTAGCACATTATGTAAGTGTCAGTGAGAGCTGTCGCATCACTTGGAGTACATTATCTTTTCCACGGCGCGTAAGCTACATACACTGCGCTAGGGTTAGCAATGCTCCATCCTGTGGTTGAGAAATGGAGAGAAGATGAGAAGAGGAGAAGTCAGTCGAAGTGCAAAGATGCGGGAGGGCTGCAACAAGGCCAGGCAGGTTGGGAGCTCCCAGGGAGCAGAGGAAAAGTGAGAAGCCGGGTTGAGCAGAATGAAGGAATGGAGCAGCTGTGTGCATGCGAGTGCACGCACACGCACGGGGATAAAGATGTGTGATGATCAGAAGCAGAGTGCATGCTTTTGCGTGCATGTACTTATGTGTTAATGTGTAAGTGTGTGCCAGAGCAGTGTGTGTGTGTGTTTGTGTGTGTGTATGTGTGTGCAGCTGAAGCATTTTGATATTCCTATGTCTGAGTCTTCCGGCACTAAATCGGTCGGGGGTTCAGACCAGACTCATGCTGTGTCCCTCCAAGCACTCACACTGCTCTCCGGCATTCATTTGTCTCCACTCCTCCACTTGCCTCTTTTCTCCGACTGCCTGTCCGGTTCCTATTCTTTTACTCTCTTGCCACATGTCTATCTCTCTTTGTGTACCTCCCTAGCCTTTCCTCTTCATTTCTTTTAGTCTCCGACTCCGTCTCTCCCCCTGCTCTCTATCACTCTCTGTTTTCACTGCATCCTCTCGTTTCATGTGTGGATGGTGGATGCTCATGAATTTATGGATTTCTGCATGGGGGGCTCTCTTCCGAGGGAGACCAAAATGATTTCACAGCCCGCTGTGTGGAATATGGGCTTGTGGAGGAACAGGGTGGGAGCTCAAAGCAACACACAACTGTTTTGTTCTGGTCCATTCTCTGCCACAGAGGGAGTGGTCCACCTGAAATAGAGCATAAAGTGGCCTTTCTCAGAGCAGACGTGTGAGCAAAATACCAACAGCCTTGTTTTCGGCTATGATTTTCCTCTTGCCTGCTGTAGCGTCTGTGACATTAGAAGCTTTGATATGGTTTTATACGGACAGGAACAAATCACTACGCGCGAGTTATTATGTTCCTTTCACGCGTTTTCACACATTGCAATAAAGAAAGGTTGTAATTATATCCACCAACAAGAGGTTGTTTCGTTGTTGCCCATGCGGGAAAATCACATTATCAAGTAACATGTTGATGTGATGCTTTACTACTTTTAGCTGTAAGAAGCTTGTAATTGTAATGATGGTATTAATAGTGCAGTTACAATTACGTTAAGTTTCCTTGAAAGATGTTATCTTTCTTTCTCGATATCATTTAGCCACCTGTTAGTTTTAGCATTAGAACTGTTGTCTCAGCAGTTACTATTTTACTGAACTCCTGTTTATTGAAGAAAGAGCACTTCAATCATGTACTCACCCAATCCTTGTGACAGCGACATGATGGATGTCCGACTGTAAAAATTATACGTGTAGGCAACAATTTGACTTTAAAGTTTTTAGAGTGTGTGAGCATTTCTTCTTCAGGGTTTTGGAGTTGCCAGCATTAGTATTTCACTTTTCTTTCTTTCTCTTGTCTTACTATTTGGGATAATCAAGATTTTCATTTGCAATTAATTACTATTTGACAGAAAAACACATTTGTACAACTTGTAATCTATTCCAGTGTTTATTATCTAATACCCAGAATAAGGTGGGTCATCTATTCTTTAGTCTTTGCCACCGTAGCCCAATAAACCAAAAATCCCTAAAACACAATACGATTCTCAATACTGTGCTTTACGTATGCACACACCAGCACTTTACTGGCCTGTATATTAACTAGTTACTTTCTGCCTGTGGTGTTGATGGCTCTTGCTGATTCAGTTGACGTTGTCTGATAGCCTTGACCTGGGTTACTCAAATCCAGGCCTTGAGGGCCGATGTCCCGCACGTTTTGGATGTCTCCCAGCTTCAGCACACCTCAATCTAACGTTGATGTCATCATCAAGCTTGTAAAAAAGCCCAGTAAGGTGCCCCTTATTGCATTCATGTGTGTTGCAACTGGGAGAGACCTAAAACATGCAGGACGTTGGCCCTCGTGGCCCAGAATTGAGTACCCCTACTCTAGACCCTTGATCGTTAATCTTTCTGCAAGTCAGAGCCAGTCTAAGGAGAGCAAATCACATGATGAGCTACATGATACAAACTTACTCAATAATAACTGTACGGTTCACCGTAAATAACAATGAATATATATATCTAAGCTCTCTTCACAACACCGGCACAGGTTGGTTTGCTCAAACAAACGGGCGTTCATTGTCTCTTTTTGTGAAGACCAGCTATGTCTTACACCATGTGAACAAAGTTCAGAAATGTAAAGTAAATGTATATAAGCCCATGGAAACAAGATGCTCATTGGCCGCTTGTTGTGAATTGAAGTCAATATAGTCCATACAATCCTTATGATGATCTGTTTTGCAACAATAAGGGGCCTTTTGCTTTCGGATAGTCTGGGACTCGGTTCACTCGGGGCGAGAATTTTTTCACACTTTCATTTGGTTCGGTTTGTGTTCATGTTGTATTTTGAGAGCGGATCCAATCGCCTGGAAGATGTCATGCAATTACAACAGCTGCTCGTTTGGTGGCGCTGTTGCCCAAAACAAACACAGCAGAAAGTGGGAGTCCCACTGCTTTAGCCTGTGGTAGCTAGGCTAATTAGCTCATGGCTAATGGGTAGCCACAAACAATCCAGATATCAATTAGTGCTTTTCTCACCACTCCTTCCTCTTTACTACAAATTCACTACTCCACGTCTGCCCACGAGATTTTTTCCAACTTTTTGCTTCTGCGTCTGCTCCGTCTGAGTCGTTCTGATCGTTCGAGGTCACGTTCTCTCACCCCGCCCGCTGAAAAGTCTGCTTACATGAGAACCGAGACCGACGTTTTCAACGGGACCAGAGTTCCCTTGTTAGATCTGGATCAGAGCTCAGGTGTGCGTTTACAGATCCGTTTGTGAAGGTACCTGGAACAGCAGGTACTTGGGCCTAATAATATGTAATGTGTGTGTAATATGTGTAGATGCAAAATGCCAATATGGGAAAAGCACAAAGTATGCGAGAGAGAATATGAGCGGTTTTATAGTATTTCATACTCGCTTAACATGAAGATTCTTAATGACTTGCTTTAAGATATTTCTTTTTTTTCTTTGTAATGCAGTGTGAATTGTCTTGTATCTGAATGGTGCTCTGTAAATAGATTTACCTTGCCTTGCCTTGTCAGTTAATATAGGTATAAACTAGCTCCGTGGTGTGGGTCCCACGCGATGAAATCACATTCTCACGAGATGTACAAGTTCACAGTCTTTAGATCATACATGTCAGATACATTTACTTTCCATCAATTACATCAAGTTTCATGTCTTACATTTACAGGAATTAATTATTCAATTGATTATTAAAATTCAACATTTTGAACACTCAGATATGAAATACTTATGCAGCAGCACTTAAATAGATGTGAAAGCGCTCTGTTATATTTCGTTATTTATTGAAATAAGGGCTCACATTAGTTCAATTTTTGGGAAATCTCACATTTTTAAATCATATTCCCTGTAATAACCGCTATTTTTAGAACAGACCCCACCAGATGCCTGTGGGCAATGTGCGTGTTACCTCCGGTCTAGACTCTATCATATCATTAGCATTTTAATACAGTGATTGGCGAATCATGGTACTGAAGTTACTGTTGATGATTAACATTAATCAAATATACCTCAGGAAAAAATGAGAATTCTGCAAAAGTATTGTGTTACATGTACTATTTCCTTCAAAATGGGTATAACTGCACAAAGTCATCTGTAACAGTGCTGGACTGGAGTATCAGTATGTTGTCAGACTTCTTTCTTTGGTTTGTGCCCTTAAACACTTTGGTGTAAATCAGTGTGAATATGATTTGTTGAATATGTTTAAATTCTGTTCTACCACTCTGGTTACACTGTGTGTTTACTTCACAGGGCAGATTTGGTAGTTATGTTTATTTTGTTCCATTCATTTTAGTAAGACCTTTAACATTTAGCACGTGTGTACGTGTTAACCATAAGGTGGTTGATGAATTTGTATTTCTCGATGTCAAGAATTTCAAGTCGGTATGAAGATACACCAATTTCTTACAAAGTGACATGAAATTTACCAAACATTCTACATATTTCACCATTTCTGGTTCAATAAATTGAATAAACGGGCTTTAGAACCCCTAAACTCTGCCATTGTGTACACTATTGCATATATTTTTTCAAACAAAGCACACAAATTGTGACATACTGGAATTTCATGTTTGAAACATTATGTCAATTTGACAGTTTTTCAAATAAATGCATCGATCAGGTGAACTAACTCGAAATTATTTTCTAAAACAAAGGGGCCAAACACTAACACTTTTTTTTTTTTTTTTAATTGTGTATATTTTAGTATTCCTTTAGAGTTTGTTCTTTTAGGAAGACAGTAAAGGACACAATTGGCAATATGCAGTTTTGATACTTAAAGGCACAACTTAAAGGAGATTACACTTGAGAAATGAAAGGACCCTTCAGGTCACAGTTATGCATGTAAAGCCACTCGGTAGTTATTTGACCAGTGTAAACGGCCGCCTTGATGGAAGCTGAAGCATATCTGATGCTCAAGATGGGCGACAGCAAAATGTGGCTGAATGGTGCCCCGTGTCTGGGTTCACTGCTCGCACATTTCATGCTGTGCCCTCCAGCAACATGCCTATAAAATGCGACATCCAGCACATGTGCACCTCCTAGGAGGTGTTTGTCGTGATGACCAGATTATTACATGGCTATTTTCACTGGAGGTACAGAAATAATTGAAACAAATTGACTACATGTTTCCTTCCAACAATTTAATGAATAGAGAAACAGGGTGAAAGGCCCGCAGCACTCTTCCTTTGTTTTAACGCGTCGCCATATAAAGTTCGCTCTCACAACATGGCCACATACTCGCATTATAAAATTAACCACAGCAATGCCATAATGCCGTTTATTTGCCGAGGTGCACCTTGTAATCACAATGTAATGCGTTATTGTCCTTCAAAATCTAATGGCAGGCAAGCAAAGCTCGTTAAATTTGTTCAGTTCCAGCTATATGAGAAAAATCGGACGTTTTAGATATGGTAATCAAAAAGCAGAGAACTTTCATAAAAAAAAGGAGCAAAGTGGACTAAAAAGATGTGTCATGATGAAAAGAGTTTTTCAATGTTTATTTAATAGCCATTGTATTACAAAAAAAAAAAAAACAAGTATCATACATTTCGATAATCTCTTCTGGGTTTCTCGTTTAGAAAAGTACTCAAAATTAACCAGTTGTAATAAATCTCAGGTATATTTCATATTTTGGCTCTTATTTTAATTTGATTCATTTATTTTTTTAGTATTTTATTGTCTGGAATTAGACCACTCAAAAAGTTACAAATTAGGCTGTTAAATGGCGTTTTAAAGTGTTTTGTGCGTCTCAATCTTACATAATGTGTTATGATACAACGCTTGTTCTCTGCTCTGCTTTTTACACTACAATGAAGCATCCTTTCTTCCTTCTCGCTCTCCTACACTCCCATACGCACAACAGTTAATGCGTGCGATTGCAGAAGTATAGATAACATATAGACAAATGCTTTTTGTCCACCCTGCTGTGAAGTGGATAATATGGCATTATTTGCTGCTGTAGCTGTAGACAATAATGTGCCGCAATTCTCTCATTCAGACACTGATTTATCGTGCTTGTTGTTATGGAGCAAATGACACAAGGCAGCAAGGATAAATGATATGATAGACTCTCAAATGCAACAATGGAATACAATATGAGGCGAAGCAATGGTATAGGATGATTAAGTACAACGCAAAATATTGAAAACTTTCACGTAACTTCTGCTTCTAATGAAGTAGAATATACAGAACACAATGTGTGTACATAATAGATTTGAGCTTCCTGCATCTGCATTTTAAATGAATCATACCTAAAGATGGTAGTTTTGACTATGAAGTGCCCGAAAAAAGGGAAAAAAAAATGAAAAAGTTAAAGTGGATGCACAATTACGTCTCTGTTTGTGTCGCACAGTTGGGACACGTTGAATAAGAACATGGTGTCAGTGGATTTGTTTGGCAGACACTTTCTCTCAGCTTGTAACCAATGTTTACATTTAGTCACGACAATCCATAAGCTTTCATGTGGCGAGAGTCTGTTTCTCCCAAGTGAAGCCATCACGTTCCCAACTTAAAATGAATACAGAAGGAAAGTCATAGTTCTTGAGTCGCTGCAGCTGCGATAGTAGAGCTGGTTTCGTCTACCTCTCCCACGGTTTGTGGTTCGATCCGCTGACCTCTCCCTTTTTCATGCGCTGAAGTGTCGTCCGGCAAGAGACCGAGCACTTTGCATTGGTGCCGTCACCCGTGGTGTGTGAATATGAGTGATCATGGAAAGTGCTTTGAGACTGCTCAAGTGTTGAAAGGAAAAGACCATTTACAGGACTTTATGCATATTAAGTCATAATATATCCTGAACCCTTCAATCCAGACATACCAACATTCTGAATTGGATAATAACATAATTTCTGACGCAGTTATTTCACATGATACCTGAAGAGTAGGCCGAGATCACTTTTTCCAAAAGGAAACAACTCATACTTTTGCTGAATTACATTTAATCAGACTCCATATGATTTAAATCGGTTCTTTTTTTCCCCCCCTTACGTCTTCACGTCCAATCAAGCGAAATTCAAACCTGCTTCTTCAGCGGATCCACCTGGAGCTGGTCAAGGCAAAAGCAAACCGGGAAGGCTTAAAGGAGACACATCCTTGACGACACGTTCACATATTGTTTTTGTTTGTTTGCCAAAACCAAACTCTATACTGCTCTTTGCCGTCTCCATTTAATTCAAAATGTGAACTTTTCCTCTTTTAGCAGCCAAATGTGAAACCTTAATGACCGTCCTAACCTCTCAAATGTGTAATATATATACTGTATCTATTTTTTTTTTCAATATTAGCACCTTTGTCCACAAACACAGATTAGTTTCATAAAACATCTGGATTTGTTGGCTTGTTCAACTTGCATAGGTTGAGAGATTTTATATAACATGTCAATATAATGCAGTGCATCAACGTGAGCATATTAAAACAATTGTTCACAATGAAACCGTAAAATAATGTAAGTCATATCGTGCCATGCTGCTGTTGCAGCAGAGAAGAGCTTCTTTTTTATCAAATTTAGAATTAATAAACACTTGAGTCATCAGATATGTGATCCTTTAACAGGAACAGAGGAGAGTATTTGCTGTGACGATATTTCACCGTTTTGCACAGATCAAGAGATGGATAAACATTTTCTCATGGTTTGTGTCGGGTTCCGGGGATGTTCTAGTGATCAGTGTGAGAAGATGAATCTTTATTGTCCCGTGCCAGTTTTTGATTTCCTCCCGTTGCGAGCGTACACAATATTTTCCTTTTAAGACGCAATTCATCTCAACAAACCCGAAAATGTAAACAGACTTTGTCGAGTCCATTTCGAGGAGGAATCTTCCTTTCGCTGCCAAAATCACAGGTGTTGCTTCAGTTCCACAGGGAGCTCAGTCAATGCTCGGAAACCTTTTGCTCATTTTAATTTGTGAAGCCATCCAACTGTTTTATGTGACAATTTGAAAAACCGCAGCGTAAAATATTGACAGAGGAAAACATAATACCTAAAAAAAAAAATTCAGTCGCCTGCAAAGAGCGTGGAGAGTGCAAATATTAAAAGAGGTTGAGTTCTGTGAGCCGTGCTGCCAGAGAAGACCACTGGACCACCAGCCTGCACAGCTGCAGTGTGCTGTTATTTGGCACTGGACAGACCACACTTCTTTAGGGAGGGCGTCTGCTGGGCTGGCTTGCAAATGCATGAAAGGCTCACACACATACAGTGTGATGCCCTTGCCGCAGGGATGGAAGCAATACATGTAGAATACCAAATCAAGAAAACGGTGACCAGGACAACGATGTATATGTATGACTGAAACTTTCCTGAAGGCTTTTTGAATGTATGTGAGGGAGAGAGGAGAGGGGGTGGGGTGGGGGGGTGGGGGAACACAGAGGGACTCTCAAACATTGATGATGCTTCACAGAATGAAAGTCACAGAAGAGCCGCAGCACAAGGATGTCGCTCGGATGTGACAGTGACCTTCAGTATCAGCTCCCAAGGCATCGTGAGTGCACAATCCATCTCCTCAACCTTGTCTCAACTGATGCAATTGCTTCTGAAGCGAGCTTCAAAACTTCCACAAGGAGCTTTGCTTTAGCTAAATACTATCCACTCTGGGATAAGACCAGCGGGTCAACCATGGGCCTTTGAAACATCTGGTGGAGTTCCTTGAACTAATACGTAGATGTATTCATGTGAAGATAGAACGGAGAAAAAAGATAATCCATACACGCTGTTCGGTATTCAAAACATAGATGTTGGATTTCACTTCATGAAAAACCTGAACACAACAACCAGCTATGCAGCAGTATGATGTTTTAATAATTTTTTAAAAAGCTTTAGTGGAGCTCAAAATGACCATTTCTGTACCGAGTGACTCGTCTCAACGAAGAATAATCTGTATCCTGTTCTTACCGCAGGAGAAGCTCTTAATGTTTGACCTCTCGATGAATCTATATACACAGGTTTCAGAAACCGCTGCACTCCTACCAGAAAACTGCTACGACATTGGAGTGTTCGATAAGATGATCCATTCAGACAACATCCACACTCGTTTGACGATTTATCAAGACACATTTTGTACTTTTGTTACGGAGAAAAACCAGCCTAACTGATAGAGCACAGTTTGATTAAACGCAAATATTTCTTTGCATTCATGAATTGATTTACTTCACAGTCAAGAGGTCACACAATGTAAACAGTAAGCCTTCGATGCATGAGTGGTTTTATTACAAGAACACAGAGCCACGAGGGGCCGTGCAGGCAAGAGTTTCTGACGTTTTCTTGTGTGGCGATCCGAATCATCTCCGCTAGATTATTCTCCAGTAAATAGGAGTAAGTCTTTACGTTGCTCTCCAGTTGTTAATGTGAGTGATTGATTA
This sequence comes from Lipophrys pholis, assembly GCF_963383615.2. Classification (NCBI taxonomy): domain Eukaryota; kingdom Metazoa; phylum Chordata; class Actinopteri; order Blenniiformes; family Blenniidae; genus Lipophrys; species Lipophrys pholis. The sequence goes on along the minus strand of NC_137639.1, from coordinate 12,936,234 downwards.
TCGATCTCTCTACAATGTCCCTGTGATTTACTGGTGATCTGTCCAGGTTGTACCCCGCCTTTGCACACATTCACAGTTTGCTTTTGTGCAACTGCTGATTAAATGTTGTAGAAGAGAGATGTATGTTGTTGGTACGATTTTGAAGGCTCTTACGTAAATATATATATAGTTGAATTTTTGTTCTGGGTCAATGTTTGTGAATCTTTTTTAATGATACCCTTTTCTTCGTTTATTGTAAATAAACCGGACCAATGTTATTCACCACTTGAAGCAATACTGTATGTTGCTGCCCTTGGCATCAAGAAGAAAGCTTGCAGCTGGACGGGGTGCAAACGTTTCTTTTTCTTTTTTGTCATTGTTCCTCAGAACAGGCACCAGCACCGTACACCTTGCACCGTGAAACTGCAGGATATTATGAACAAAAAATACATCAGTTCACTTAGTTCATTACATTTCAATGTAATTGATTACAATTCATTCTAACAATAATACACAGTATCCGACTCATAATTGCAAACAAAACGACGCGCTGTCATTGTAAACACCTCGCTTCGCCTACCAAGGGCTCAAAGCACCGGTCCTCATTTCCTCAGTGATCCCATTACTCCGACAGAGTTTGCCTTATGCAAAACACAGGGCAACACATGTATATCACAGTTTAATTTAACGAATTCCTGTGACATCTTTTGGGATTACATACCGATTATGTTTTTATAGCAGCCGCCCCTTGCGCGCTGCTGTCAAGGCCCGTCAGTCTCGGTGTGCGTCAACTGTCAAACCTCGCGTGTGACGTCACAATTTGTAGGCAAGTTACACCCCGGAAACATGAATTGTCGGCGGGGTGAACCCCAGAACATGAACGAGAACAAAACAAAAACAATACTGTACGTGGCCACTTACACTGTAGGTGACAACTCTTTGACAAGGAACCAGATAAAAGACCTAAATGCACAATTCAGAAGACATATCGAAGTCCAGATAGAACATTTGTGTTTGAGGTAACATAAGAAATACTGAGATCATCCCAAAACTATAGACTAATAACAGTCAAGGGTCAAAATTTGAACGGAAAAAAAACGTGTCAGCGTCGGACTAGAAAAGGCTGGGGCAAATCCAACACATGTTCCACAAACATATGATGAGGCAGACATATGAAAGAGAGACCCTGACAGTCATATGAGGATTAATAATCCGTTAGACTTTTAATAGTTCAATACAGTTTCATCATAAAAGAGCAACATTTACTACTGTTTGTCTGTTATTATTATTTTCACAAAAAAAACCATTGTCTTTCGCCCTCCATATTAGAGGCATTCTGGAAACACAGCGAGACTGAAAACATGCCATAACGACAACGCCACAAAATACATCACATAGGCAGGTTTCTCATATCTTCTCGTTGCTCCGTGGTGTATACCCCGTCTTGTCTGTGGGACTTGAGCACCGTTGTATAATAAAACCATTATTGTTGAGTTGACATATAGCCCCGCACTGCTTTCATGAATCCTGTGTGTCAACATAACTGTAAGGATGTCAATTTGAGTGTCATATTAGGATGAATTTTGGACAAACCTCCGACTCAGCATTAAATATTAGAGAAAGAAGTTCAAAGGTTAAGGGTTTTGTAAGGATGGAAAAAAAATCTAAAAAAAAATCCGGGGCACAGGGTACGTTCAGTTAGAGAGAACTGTGTTTGTGTGTCCCTGTTTTTCTCTACTGGTGAGGACATCAACCTAATTGCACACTGACCCGTTGGGACTGATGTCACTGCGGAGACTAAAATTGAGGTCTCCATTGATGAAATCAATATATATTTCTTACGTGAAGAAGAGTTTTGATTTTAGACTTATGTCAGGGTTGAATTAAGGTTTTGCTAAGGTTTAAGATATGGCAAATTCTACTTTGGTATGTCTTTTCAATGACAGATTCTTTGCTTGGATCACTCCGTCCTAAAATATTTCTCAGTTGATATAATGTCAACAAATTACCTTTTCAGTAACTCATTTGTATGCAAAGCATTTTCTGTCATTTTAAAAGGAAGAAGCTCTTGTGGATATCTTCACTTGTTTCCCTCTGCTCTGTATGCCTTCCTCCGATTGTTAATCATTCTGCATCTTCCTTCCCTCCAAGCCTCTACAAACCGCTCCGGGCTCTCAGTACTAAAGGTCTTCACCCACTCTGACTTTAGAGTGGTCCTAAAGGATTCCCTTAAAAAGCAAAAAGTCATAACATGAATGCAAAAGCATTATGTTGTTTCTTTGAGTTGTGCTGTGGTGTTTCTGTTTTTTCTTGTACCTTTTTTGCATTTTGTTATGTCTTTTTTCATTTCTGTTATGGAAATTTGCTCTCATGTGGCAACATCTGAATTAGTTTTGTGGGTTTCGCGTAGCTGAGATCTTTCTGGACGACTGTATGGCTCTGTGTTATACTCTAACATCTGACCATAACATTGAACATGTTCCAGATCTTTTTCCAACATGCTCCTATGGGGTTAGAAAGAAAAATCTCAGATCGACTAAGAAGGTCTGTGATAGTAAAGATTATCTCAGCGTGTTGCTCCTTTTGTGTAAGAAAGAAACTTAATGTTGATGGACTTATTTGTAGAATACACAACTCATTCAGTGCTCATTTTTATTTACTTCATTCATCCAGGAAAAATTGTCATGATATTAAGTTTTGAGAAATAAGAAAAAAAGTACTTTGCATAACCCCACTGAACAGAATATTAGGTATTTATTAAAGATGCATTGTAATATCTCTCTGAGTACGGCCCATTACAAAGAATACATCAGCTCTCCTCTCACAAAGCCAGAAACTTTTATTGTATGACCAGCTTTTCATTCTAAAATAGTCCATCATGTCGCCAGTCCATGAATATTGAAGAAAGTCTACTATCTTTATTCTGTCGCCGAGGTTTATGCATTCAAACATTCAAAAGCTGTCCACGCAAGTCAATTCTTCAGCTCTTCTATTATATCAAAGAACGTCAAAAAGTGACTGAGGAAGGGAACGGATCAGTTACAGCTGAATAAATTCCTCCCAGATATACTTTTCTTATATAACATTTCACTCTTGTTTGATAGACACAAATCCCCCGTAAAGGATAAATTATCCGTATATACCCAAAGGAGTCAGAAAAGTTTCCTCTTTTTAACATAATCCCACATTTCTATCTGTCAGACACAGGAAAGTTTTTTGTAGATATTCAATGTAGAAAAAAAAAAAGGGCCAAGGTCTCTTAAAAATCTTGCTTTGTAGAACATGTCATTTTATGAGTTAATTCTTTCTTATTTTATGAATTTGAAATAGAATTGCCGATGTGATTGGTCTGCTTTCATTTCTATCACCATTACACATTTGAAAGCAAGAATTGTAAGAGACAATTTAACCGTTTTTGAAAATAATTGTTACTGTTTATGTTGCCCCTCAAACAAGAAAGAAATGGAAATGACTTGAATTGTCTGTCTTGTGAGTATTATATTTCAAATTCTTCAAATTTGGTCAGTTTTAATATTTTTTTTTCATATTTGTTATAGAAATTCTCAAACCATGCAGTCTTTCCTTTTTGCAAATTTAATAAGGCTCTTCTTTGTGGTTGACTGACACATTAACGACACGTCAGATTAAATATTCACAAAATACAACACATCCATTTGTTTTACACTGAAGCCAGAGGTAGCCGACATTATGCCAGAATCTGGTGGACATTATAAACAGCAAGTTGATTTTTGTACGGCTTATAGTCCATGTAGCCCTGATAATCGCTTTCGGTTTGAAAGACGTTTTGTTTAAGCTTTTTTTGCTTATTATGAAATAATCTATATTGCAATAATATAGCTGCAAAACGTAATAGTTTTGAGAGTATACCTACAAAGAAAGTCACATAATTTGCACTGCACTTTCAGAGTGAAACAAACCGTCAACAAATCTTGTTTATTACTTACAGATTATTTCCCAAACGCTGTTAACAACACTTTCCTTTCTTTGTGAATTATAGTAGAAAGTGTCAATCGGGCCAATTGGAACACCTTGCAAAATGCAAAAAATTGGAGAGAGAAAAACAAGTAAAAACTTCATCTGTATTATTTACTGGGGATTGCACTGAGGAGTAGGAGACATAAGACAACACAGACACGAGAGACACATCAGTGAATACTTGATACCTCATTGCAAGCGGAGCAGTATTAGCATCAAAGCCATCATGTGCCCTGAGGAGGCTTTTGCCAACATTGGCCCGAAGAGAAAATCTATGGAAGACGACACTGGATATTGTAACCGGATTTTACACATGAGGCGTCTTTATAATAGCTTAAGGTAAACATTTTGTATCTTTATTCTACAATTTGAATGTCTAAAGGTTTTGTGAAAAGATATTTAAGTAAATTTCTTTTTTTTTTTCCCCTCAGTATGTGTTTAAAAAAAAAAAAAAAAGAAACATTTGAATTTTTTACATAGAAGTCAAATTGTCATTTTACAGGTTTGACCAATTTGAGATGATTTTGGGCTGAATGTGGAGCCTGAACTGGGCTGAGTTTGACGAGAATGTGAGTTTAGAGTTGACGGAGTTCTCTCTCGATGCTTAATGAGTTTCTTTTGTTTTTGCTATGTGTATTTCCCTATCTGGAAGTACGTTTGTTCACTATTAGGGGCAGTTTTGATCTTTTTAACCTACAGATGAATATGCACACCAGAGCAAATCAGACAATTTTAACATCCATTACTTTATTTCAGAGGATTCCATCATCTTTGAGAGCCCTGGACAGTCAAATACATACAATGTGATTTGTGAAAATACACGTGATGCCTCCCCTAATCAAAATGGGACACATGTAAATTTCCTCAGGTCAAAATGGGTTAAGAGAGATTAATTTAAGTTATTAAACCAAGGTCAGGGTGTGAGCTCTACTGAAATTATTATGAGCCAGTGATATATTAATCTAGTTTTTTGTCACCTAATAACAGGGCCATCTGTATAGCTTGGTAATCTCAGGAACATAGAGTTGTTTTTAGATCATTTACAAGACTGTGAGAGACAAAACCATTCCCACAGTTCTCATGTTTCTGTGATGCAGCACATTGTTGTCAGACACCACAGTGCTCACTGTCATTGTCGGAAATATGTATTTAGTTACTCTGTCGATTATCATGAAATGCATAAACAATCATGACTCTCAAGAATGTCCTAATTGATTTTAATGTCTTGACAACTAATGGATTAATGAGAAATATTATTTGTGTTTGTGAGCTGCGTTTCAACTTTTTAATTTGGCATTGTAGAATTAGGGATCTCTATACCCTTTAACTGCAAAGTAATTTAATACGTGTTCATTTATTTTGTCTCCGATTTCCATATGAAAAAGGTTGGATAGAATTTCAGATGCACTGGGGAATCAATTTAACAAGGTTATTCACAATTCTATCAACGCTACGCTTACCTCTCAATATGCAAGATAAGCCCTCTTTGATGAAGGATCTGGAAATCTAATATACAGTACTGGCAAAATGTGAGAACAGACAAAAGACAAATAAACCCACAGAAACACACACACTGGTTCGAGAGTGGGTTTGAGGATTTGCTCATAGACTTGGTGCACCTCATCATGACCTTATTGGTAAATAGGCCTTTCCAGGACCCTGAGTAAACTCAATAAAAGTAGCCTCCAACCCACCCGGCTCCCTGATGAGCGCCAAGACCGAACGAGAAGAGAGAGAGAAGGAATAAGTGGAGAAGCAGATGGGGGAGAAGTAGATATTGAGATTGAGAGAGATAGGGAGGGAGGGAATAAGACAGGAAAGAGAGATCAAAGACAAACAGCGAAGCGGCTCAGACAAGGAGAGGAACATTGAACGAGGGAAAGGGGAACCCGGTGGTGGAAAAGTAATTCAGCGCTGCAGGGAGAAGTTGTGTTCCGTTTCAGCTCTTGGCCTCACCAGCTGTAATGAGCCTCAGATTACAACTAGGCCCCGACCCTGACATGTGCAAAAGGCATCACTGCTCAGCCTGGCAAAGCTAGAAACTACACTCAGAGAATCAGCTCATCATTAAAACATATTGCCCTCAGCCAGAATAATTGAAAATAGGAATATGTACTGTAGTTCCTGATGACTGTTTCTGATAAAGACGGAAGAAATGGAGAGAAGAATAAAAAAAAAAAGAAAAAAAAGAAAAACAGGCACACAAAGAGCGAGCGAACTGACAAAAGCTGTACAGTTGACAGTTTTTGGTTAAAACCTAAGCTGTGATCCTGTGCAGTCGATGAGGAAAAAGAAATCTGAGGAAACGGAGTAGGATGAAAACAACACGACTCTTGGGGGGAAAAAAAGAAAAGATGACTCTCCTGCCTCCTCACAATAAAGTGACTTTATAATAACGGATGTTATAAAGTTCTTTCATCATTCAAGCAAGTATTTCTTTAAACGGAACAATCCAATCCCGTGTTACATAATTATGCTAAAATATTTAGTTTTATCTTAATGATCTAAGCTACGTTACTCAAGATTCTTAATTCATTACGTTTGTCAATTACCTCATATTATCTCTTAACCCATCAATACATACATAGCTGCATGATTGTGGTGTTGCTGTGGCACATAACCTGAGTTGGCAGCATTTTGTCAGTCATTCCATCGACTGGCGAGCCTAATAAATAAAATTAATTGAGTTATATGGAGGATAATAATCTGGATGGCAGGACAAATAAAGTAACTAAATACATGTGAGCTTGAGCTTATGCAGAGCCTGATGATCATGCAGGACACTTTCCTTTCGCCATTTGTATCCCAGACAACCTCAAAATGTAGTTTGGGTGATTAAGTCTCTTCGTCTCCTCAGTTCATCATGGGTGCATTCGGTCCTCTTTTTAATTCAATCAAATTAAATGTTATTTGATTTATCCAGTGGCAATTACAATGCAGTCACCTCATGGCACGTTACATTAAAAAAAAATAAAAAAAAATATGAATGAGCAAGAGCAGTAACAAGGTGAAGGAAAGAAAACGGCTCTTAACAGTCGTGGTCAGGGCATAACAGTGTCAAAGAAAGAGAACAACAGATAACCAGGTGGCAAGCTCGTCTACACACGGCAGACTTTCAGTTCCACGGAGATGAGGAAAGTTATGGTGAGAAAAGGCAGAAAGGAGATAGCATAGGCTACATGTGACACAACGTTGTTGATATGCAATGGTAAGACTGCTGAACTGGGTTGGTCTTTCTGTGGAGTTTTCTCAGGAGGGAACCAGACTAACCGAATAGCCATTGAGATTAATCGATTTGAAATATTTATTAATGAATGATTAGTGAAGAGATGAGAGAAACTCATCATTAAGGGTTTACAAACAGTCTAAACCTTGACGGACAAGTGATCCAGTGCAACAATAAGCTTTAAGCAGGGACCTTTTAAACCACTTATAAACCCTCCCTTTGTGATCAGCCAGGACAAAATGTATTACCTTGAATAAACAGAGTCTCTGAGAACGTGTCCACTATTTCAGCTCTATGCTGACAGGTATTAATCACACATCACTCCTACAGGCCACGGCCCCGGCATGTTTTAAAGCCACTATCCTCCCAGTTTGGAAAGACTCTATTATTACATCACTGAATGACGACCGTCCTGTGGCATTTCCTCTAATGCTCGTGACGTGTTTCGAATATCTGGTCATGTCTTTCTTCAAAGAATGCCTCCCTCTGACAACAGATGCCCACCACTATACATGCAACCAGAACAACGCTACTGCAGATCTTATTGCATCTGTCATGTCCTCTTCCTCACCTGGAGTCCAAGATTACACATGTCCGGTCTGTGATGGTGCAATTCAGCTCTGCTTTTAATGTGGTCATCACTCACTGGTAACATGTGAATAAAGAAACAGCGCTATGTAAAGAGGAGACGAGACTCCTTGACTGACAAAGCTTTCTGCTTTGCATGCTGCCACGTGTAAGACTGCTCAGCAACACCCAAATAACCCACACTTATCATTGTGTAGTTTGCCGATGATGCCACAATAACAGGACTGATCACCAACAACAAGGTGCTTCAACTATTGATGTGGAACAAGAGGATAGTTTCTGATTGCAGGAAGGCCCACACTGCTTACGCGCCACTTCAGGGCAGAAAATCAGAGGTGGAAATGAACATTTACGGAGTGCCCATCACTGACTTTACTCATCCCACTCTTGTGCCGGTAGAGATTGCAGTGTTGCCACCCCTGTACAACAAGGGTTGGCAACATCTTCTCTCCCAAATGTCTGAAAGAGATGATGATACTGTACAATCTTACTTTAACTGGTGTTCCTCTTGAATTCTGCTCCTTTTTTTTTTGCATTGCAATTTGTGGCAATGGCTGACACCTCCCAAATAAGTCATTTTATCAATTTGGCGTTTGTTTGTTGACAAATAGAGATAATGACTTAGCTTGAAAATTACTTTCAGAATGTAATCCTGTCGTGAACTATGACAATAACTCAAACATTCATCATATTCTAAAGTTGCATGTTACTAGAACGGAAAGGCCACACCACTGCAGTACATTGTGGGAATGCGTCTGCAGCTGCCCATTCCCAGCCAACTGGAATCCCGGCTGTCATTTGGTTCTGCTATTTCGCTGTGCAATGAACCACCGACGCTATGCCATCACACCACACTTCACCACCAGCGAGGATTGTTTCTCACATACGCCAGCAAGTGGAATTCTCCAAAAATGTGAAATGGAGCTAATGCACAAGGGAAATGTAACACAATTTCAACAAGCACTGTAGCAAGACATTTGTGGAGGAGACAGAATACTGAACATACGGGCCCTGTTTTCTGTGCATGCAGGGACCACTTCATGCAAGTCAAATGATATGGTATGTTCATACTTTAGTGTAAGGTGGTGAGAGTTTGCCTGTTAAATGAAGGGTGAATACATGCAGACTATCGGCTCTCCTGTCCGTTCCCATCGCACCCACCAGCCACCCGCATGCTGCGGACCCACCGCCATCTATCCATATTGTATTGTGTCACTTCAGTGAACATCAGCCTGGGCCGAGTTGTTTTGGCTGTGTCTCTCTTGCAAATTCCCTTTAGTGGACAAAATTGAATGTGGTATTACTATCCCGTTGTGCAGTGCTTTTTTCAAACCCAGAAATGTGCCGGTGTATCCCGGGGTCAATACTATGAACCTGGAAACATAAAGTAACTTGATATCGACAATGATCCACTGTAGACATCTCATACACATGTATGTTAGTTGTTGTATATATACATATTCTATGTATTAACATGTGCAAACAATATTGTTTTGTCAAATCAAGAAAGCATGTGAAAAAGTGTATATTGAAAAATTAATTGTTGAATTTACTTTAATTAAACATTAAGTGGTTGCATCTGAATGCAAATGTTTAGATATTTTATGTTGCCTCTGCTAATATGTTTTAAGTAATTTCAAATTAAATGAAAAAGCTCAAAATTTGAATATTGACACAGATAAGGCAATTTCCCCCTCTCAATACGTTGCCATTATTAAAGTACCTAAAAACAAAATAAGCTCACACAAACAACAGTGCAAGCCATGTCGCTAAATACCAAATACATAATGAAGCAGAGTCACACATCACAAATGAACTCCTGAACGAGCTTGACACACAAAGTGATTTACTAACCAAAACATAATTATTAAAAAAAAAAAAAAAGAAAGACAAATCATTATTTCATCCCTTCATGCTTCTTCTACACGAAGCTCAGTCAAATCCGGTGGGTGAAGGCAGGTTACAGCCTGGGCAGGTCAGCAGCCCATCAAACGGCAGACACACACTCACATTCACACCTTACGGGACTTGGAGTAACCACTCAGAACTCAAGATACACGTTCTAGGACAATGGGATGAAATTGCGGCTGCATAGTGAAGCAGTGGTTAGTGCTCTCACCTCACAGTGAGGATGCACAGTGAGAACCAGATAAAGTGATATCGAAGATGGATGGTTGAAACCGAAGGTCTCATTTTTTCATGTTCTCCTCGTTTTTCATTGTGTAAGCTTCGAGCAGCACTCCTAACACATTTATTTCATGTCCTCCAGTTAGCATCAACAATCACTCAGGGGTTTTACTTTTCAGTATCTTTTAGGACTGCATTTCACATCATGCCCATTGTTTTCCATCAGATCCCAAGTGGAGGTTACAATACAGGATAAGATGATTCTCAAGTGTGGCTGAGGATATCCTACAGTCCTTAACGGTTTAGTTTCTCATTTTTTTTGAGTCCAACAACTCTTTGAGAAAGTTAATCACCAACCACTTCAAGAGTATGATTGAATTCTTAGGATGATTTTATCTCTTTGGAGCAAGCCACGATCACTGCATCGGCCATAATTGTGCAAGCTTGAGCTACAGAAGGATTACAGAAGTACGATTGCTGCTTCATCGAAAATGCAGATGTCACTGTTATGTCCAGTCTCCTCAACGTCTTTGTTGATGAAGTATATGCAGATTGCTGCGATTCTGCCCCCTCCGATGTCCTGCACGTTTTATAAGAAGTAAAATGAAAGAAAGTTATTAGTATTGTAATACTTTTCAATGCCACACTGAGTGGTTTCATCAAGAAACGTTTGAATCATTTGATATTTATTCTTTTTATTAGCTCCTTAAAAGCGGAAGATAAACTCGTTGAAACCACTTTTCTGGTATTTTTCAACTTCAGTAACATTTGCCATAAATCAACAGCTGGTTTCATCACAGCTCCAGACTAAGAAACATGTCATTAGCAGACTTCTGCTACCCAGTTAATTACTTTATATGCCTGAAGCTGATGGTCAAAAAAAAAAACATTCCAGACTATTTAATTTTTGCATTTTGCATTTTTGGTCAATAAATATGAATAATCATTACATATGCTGTAAATGGACTGCCTTCACTAATGCAAATGATTATGTCCAAATGGTTTTTTTTTCCCCCTCAACAGTAAGTATGAAACTCCTGCTAATCCTGTTGGCTGGTTTCTGAGCAGGAGACACCTTCCATCTTCATAAATGGCGCTCCATAAATAGCACCGTTTAGCTGTTGCTGTCAGTATAATTTTGAGCTGAAATACCTAACTTGAAGTACTTCATCTAATCATAATGCAATTAACTGAGGGAATGACATGAAATTAAAACTGGACCTACAGGTCATCGTGGCATTGAATCGATGCTGATTCTATATTTTCTAGTTCACAACAGGTCAAATATCAAAGTGTAAAGTCAAGAACCCAATTCCAGTGGCCGAAGGCAGGTTATCTCATTAAAAAATCTCTGACAGAGTCACCGTGCTGCAGTGTTTAGTAGCTTTGTACTCGTGCATTTATAAATACTTTTTTGGTTTTCAATTAGATAGGTTTAGATCTTGACTGAAGCCTTTTTATAGTCAAACTTGCTGCTCTTTCTTGTTTTTGAGCGAGTAGATTTCGTCTGTCTTCAGCTTCTTGTGGTGTTTCAGCGAATGGAGCATAATGAAACCCCCCCAAAAAAACAAACAACAATCAAGTTAGTTTACCAAGTATGTGCTACCATAACCAACTACTAACGTGTTCAAACAAAGATATTATTATCTGCCGTCTCTTTTACCAGTCAATAATTTATAATGTGAAAAAAAAACTTTGATAACGTAACACATGTGGTTCCAATTGTTTCACTTTATCAGAGATAAAGAGCCTTAGACATCCAGAGGATCATGTAACCATCCAGAGGAGAACAAAAAACATCGGCATCAGTCTGCACATGCGCAGAGGCGCCAGTCTGGCGAATCTGGTCTCAGCTTTTCTTTTTTTTTCTAGTTACTTTTAATTGTCTGGCATTAACTTGCATTGCTCGATATCATAATTAAATCGATGATCATTTGGATAAACGGCAAGATAAATTCTGCAAGATATTATTATTATTATTATTTTTATTATTATTATTAGTTGGTGGTTACTGTTGCCATATGATTTTCCTTTCAACTCCTGGCATCAAAGGCAGCAACTTATATAATATTCCACCCTGTGAGTCACAATATTTGCATATAGTCAAATAATTGCATTAATTGAACTATATCAGGCTTATTTCCAGCGGCTGAACCTCAGTCATCCCAGCAAATCGTTTGCCCTGTGGACATGAGTAGTGTCACATGTTCGTTTTTTCCATTATTTTATGTCAAATTAAAAGTCAGCTGGAGGACGTGAAAAAATTCAATCACATTTGAAACACAGAAATTAATAATATAGCTAAAGTAACTTCAATAAATGTGTACTACAACGGCCTAATGATCTGCAGAATTCCTACTGGAACAAGAGAGATGCATGTGCATCTGTCAGCAGAATTTCCCCTATGTGGACATGTAAATTTATGGTAAAGGTAAAGTCAAGATATTGTTGGATGGATTGGTGGACAGTTTAATTCGCTGACGGACAGGCCGACAGACACATGAATAAACACACACAAGGAGTTGGAAGACGGGTGAGTGAGGAGGAAAGAGGGATGAAGCCAGATCAGACTGACCTGGCAGGATCATTCCCTGGGTTATTCCCTCGTTTAATATCAGCTCTGATTCTAATATATATTTATGAAGCAGTCCTCTGCACGCTGACATCCTAGTTACTGCAGCAGCAGGTGTTCGGTCGATGTAGTATACAGCCTCGATCTCAGACAAACACGCACACAAAGGAACACCGGGATGAAGACTAGCATATTACTTCAGGACACACACACACACACACACACACACACACGTTTCTCGAGTGAGCATTTCCTGGAGGTTGACCAGCTTCACTTTTGGTGCTTCCAAGGTCAAAAAGAACTCTGTGCCTCATTACAATCTACAGGTTCTCATAGAATCCCAATGCTGAGGTGTGTTTGCTGTTGTGTGTGTGTGTGTGTGTGTGTGTGTGTGTGTGTGTGTGTGTGTGTGTGTGTGTGTGTGTGTGTGTGTGTGTGTGTGTGTGTGTGTGTGTGTGTGTGTGTGTGTGTGTGTGTGTGTGTGTGTGTGTGTGTGTGTGTGTGTGTGTGTGTTGGAATGGAAATGAACCCTCTGAGTATGGCTAAAGGGCTCTCACCCTCTCTCACAAGATAGATAGGATCTTAACAAGCATGAGGGCAGAAGGGAAGTGTGTGAGTCTGTGTCCTCTGGCTACGACATTTTTCAGATTTTCTATTGCATCAAATCACAGAGACAATTCCCTTGATTTTCTGACTTGTGGCATGGCCGGCGGTGAGCTGTGAAAGCTCTTCGATCAAATATTTACCAGTATATATCCTGGCTCACATCACAGCAAACGTTATTTATGTTCTCGCTGAAAGAACAAAACTTACACTTGGCAAAACACTAAGTTACTTTAAAGAAAAAGACTTTTCGCGTCCTGTGCTTGTCGTAAATGATTTTCTTAAAAAGCCCCACTTTTTCTATTAAAAGCATTTTGACCTTAACATGAGTTTGTCACCACACATAGAGTATGGCTATTGCCTTTCTAATCTAAGCGTAAAGCTTCTCTGAAGACCATTAATCCCAAAAGCTATTAGAAATTCATAATCAGCCATATCATTGCTGGAGATTACACATTGTACGATTCTGAGATTTAATCTCCTCCTCTGGTCATCCTCGTACCATATACTGGTTCCTCTCAATGTACCAATCAGTTCAGCAGTAATTGTGAGCCACCGTGGTTCCACTGCTTTCTTGTTCACTGACGTCTTTGCAAGGGTTATATAAGGTAATTGAACTGCCAACCCAACATGTTTAATTCATGGGCTAGTTAGCAGAGCTACTGAGCAGGCATGTGAGTTGGTTAATTCTTTGAAATGAGACTGGGCCCCTCTGTGTAGTCATTATTTTCTTTCAGTTTAAAAAAAGGAAAAATCACATCTTGCGTTTGTGATGGTTTGCAGCGTTTGCATTTATTTTTTCCTTCTTTTTTTTTTTTTCTTTTTAGCTCCTGATAATTTTCCACGATAAATGCAATAACACTGTTAGGCACATTGCATTCCTGCATGGAAAAGCACTTTTATCTGCTTACAAAAATAACAGTTAAAGTTAAAGATTTCCCTGATGTGGTGCAGAAACTTGGTGGGAAGCCACTTCCATTCAACATTGTGGAGGAACACAAGCAGAGGCCTCACGGGCCAATCAGGCAACAACTTTTCAAGTGAATTTTTTTTTTTTCTTTTGCATTTTCATTTTAGAGGAGTTTTGCTTTTACATGCCAACGTTTTGAAAACGATGTCCATTTACTGCAGAAATGCTGAAAATGATGTAGTTTTCATGTTGGGCAGCTAGTGAGTGCTGTTGTTTGTTTTTGTAATGAACCCACCCACACACACAGAGACACAGAACACGCTGTAAACCCTACCAATGGCAAGTTCAAAGACATTCGTATGGACGGAAGATGAAGTTGGATTGTTTTTACAGGCGACTCTTGACTATAAAACTACGAAGTCCCAATATAATATGGACTGTGAGTCTTGTCACTCTGGAGGCAGCCATTGTTGTTATTGTCCACCGACTCACGCATGAGCAGAAGAACTATTTACTGTGGTATGGCCACAGTGCATGTGCATGCACAGTGGCATCATTTCTAACCCTTTACCACATAGATTTAGTCAGAGCGTTTTCAAAAAGTTCCACCTTGACTCACAAATAGTCATCATGTTAACTACAGTTTTATAGTCACATCAGAATGGCTACAATAGTCACATTAGATACTTTGTCACATTATTCATTGATTAAATCAAATAAGACTGCAGACATTTTTGTAATATTTATAATAATGTCGGTCAATTTTGGGAGCCGGCCCTGGTTTGCAATTCTCCCCACACACTTTGCATATCAAGCCACATGTTTATGAAGTGGTTGCTGTTCTTGTGTCAGAGGGGGCTTTTCCACCGGAAAGAACCAGGTGCTAGTTCGGAGCCAGGGCCGGACTAAGCACCAGTTCTTTGGCTTCCCACCGCCAAAGCCCCGGCCTATCAGGCACCCTATTATTATATTCTAACCCACAGAACTTCTTTATAATGAATGCTTTTGTTTCATCAGCAACTACAAGTGATGTGAAAGAGAACTTTTGTTGTCGATCAGCATATGTTTACGTAGGTTGTCAGTGGAAATGGCTGTAAAGCTGCGTTCTATTGTTCTCCATCTCCATTCCTCCTGATGTTGAAGCATTTGATTCAGACATCCAGAAATAAAGTGAAAGAAGCAGAAATTGACAATGTAGTGCCGAATTGTTGAAAAATAAGACCCAAGCTCATTCACGCATGGCCACTCCGGGGCTCCGGACTAAAGCAAGACGGACGTGAAAAAACACCAATAGAGCGACGAGGAGATGCAATGTTTTCTGGCTCTTTGGTCTGCATCTGAGGTTCAAGCCAAACTGATGAATACAGTCCGTCTCCTTGTTCCTGTATGAGCGCTGTCAGCGCTACATTGGTGAAATCGGTGACGTTTTGGAGTGACGCAATGACGTGGCCCTCACTTGGCTCCCGTTGACAATGGAAAAACAACCGGTTCTTTGGCGGTGCTCATTTAAGAACTGGCTCTGGATACCGGCCCCGAACGAGCAGCTGCGTCTTTTTGGTGAGAAAAGCCCTCGTTTGGTTGTTGATGTGGGCCTTTGTATATCGGATTTGCATGTTATCCCTGTGCGCGCGTGGATTTTCTTGGGCTATTTGGTGACCGTAGATTTGCAGTTTGGTGTGGCTTTGTGAGATTTTCTGTCTCTGTGTAACTGCGTTGATGGACTTTAGTGGATGAATACAAAATTTCATACGTGCAAGTCCGTATGCTTCTTTTTATTAGCAGGGGCAATATCCAGTGTATGTCTTATTAATTCAATCAGAGATGTGTATGACTGCAAGGCCAACTGGAGTAACATTCCCTCTTTGAATCAGAGTCATTTAAATAAAAAAAAAAAAGGAAATATACGCTTTCTTATCTCTCCAAATGAAAAAAGTAAGATAAAAAAATCCCTATGCATCAGTCTTGCCATTGTAATGTGAGTTATAGGCGGTCTCTTCAGCCAACACTTGAAGAAGGGGGTCGTTGCAGATTTATAGCAGATACAGCTGGACCCAGTGCAGGGACATCCAGGGTGAGAGGGGTTAAAATAAACACCACCGAGCATTAACATGACTCGGGTCATTCTTCTTCCTCTGTTTTATTTCTTTTTTCTTTTGACTCACATTTTATAAAATGAGAAAATCCTCATTGTAGCTGAAAGCTGAGAGGTAGTTTAAAAAAAAAAAATGGGAATGTCGGAGCGTGTGACACCAAAGGCAAGGTTTTCTGAAATATCATTAAACTGCAGTTAGCATGTTTCACAAAAGAGCTCTAAAGATTTTACTATTCTGAAATTGAACCGTTAATCCGCACTCTGGGTGAGCCTTTGCTTCATGAACTTTAATAGCCCTCTAGCCTCCGCTGACTTACAGTTCCTTGAAATTACGGTATCTTCACAAAATCACCAAAAAAAAAGAGACGTATCCCATTGAAACATGGACTACATGTAGGGCTTTCACTACCTGACATTTTACGGCACTCTTCACACCATTTGGCATTAATCTTTCTAATTTGATTTTTGACAGATTTTATGCAAAGGCGTATTACCTTCCTTAAGTTATTCAGTCCCGTCTTAAAATCCATCTGTGCTGAGCCGTGGCAGGTGATTGTCAAATCAACGTGCTGTGATGGGGAGTATACATGCACAGAACTATGCACTAGTTGAATAATTTCGCTCTGTTTCCTGAAATATAAGTTGCGGAAAAATATTTTTCAAGAGGTCTTTGTCGCGACGCTAATGTCGGTTAATATTATGCCTTTCTGCTTTTGAACTTTTGAGGATTGCCGCAAGAATGACGTGTGGTTTAGCCTTTGTAGCACACTCAATAGATAGATATACTATATTGATCCTGTGTAGGAAACCTGCTTTTACACTTCTACAGTGGCATAGAAAACAGAAATAGTGCAATGAACACACACACACACGTCTATATATATATATATAAACATACAGTATTGATTAGTAATTACTTAAATAACTTGCAATTTCTTGGTGTTATTTAAGTATATTCAATATCTTTATTTCCTTACTTTTTAAATTAACTCAAATAAGCACAATGTAATAAATGTGTGTGCATACACGCATATATATATATATATATATATATAAAAGCTTTAGATTGTGAAGGAAAAAAGTTCTAACATGCAGTCACTTCCCTGATATGTGGTTAAACTAAAAAGCTACTTAACAGGGGAAAGGTCCCTGGTTTCGCTAAACTCTAAATTTACAGTGTGGGTTCAAATCATTGTAGACGAAGTATAACCTGGAAACTGCTGCCTTTTCACATCTTCAGCACATATGACTCTAAACCCACAGTTAATAACATGCTGTGTAAAACCCCAAACTTTATATTCTTAAAAAGGAAACATAAAACATTAATTGGCCAAGAGGTCTATAAACAGGAAATACTTTAATGTAATTTCTGAGTACCCCATAAATTACCAAGCTGATATTTGAGAGTACCTGAATGGATCAGTGCTACATTACCTCATGGTTAAGACAATATATGGAACGAGCTTAGCTGATATATTGCTCACCCCAAGAGGGGATACATCTTGCCTGACAGACAAAGGAGCTGCTGAAAGACATAAAATCCTATCACACACCACCATTCGCCTGTAATTAGAAAAATAATGAAACATGCGAATGTGCATAATATTGAAGGCAGGAAATGTGAATGGGATTCTAATTGATCCTAGATAACGTGGCAGAGCAATGTATGGCATTTTTATGTACTTTGTGTCAGTGGTGTATATTGTAGGAATAAAAAGAACAAGATATCTTTTTTTTTTCTTTTTTTTAGAATATCTTCTTTGATTTTTGATTTTTTTTTTTGCATTTGGCTGCATAAATGAATGCAATTTTGACTTAAATTTGGCAAAACATGCTTTACCTTTACCACCATAATCTTGCAATTGTGCTTATGTGCACCAGCGAGCCGCGGGATGACTCCATCCTTCTCTCTGATAACATAATTTCCCTGTCTGGAAGATGAAAAGGTCAAGCTCAACAAAGTGAACATCAGCTAAAGAGGATTTTTCAATCTTATGGCAGAATGTCTCAATTTTCAAAAAGCCGGACCTTGAACTTGCAAGGTGACAAACAGTTCCAGGCTCCAACCCATCACCTTAATTCAACTGCTGGTTTTTAAAATCACCAATTTATCAGATGTGTGTCTTATCGGAAATAACTTCCTCTTGGCAGCGGTGGAAAATGGAAGACTTGCTCTGGATTGGGTGGTCAGTGTATGGCTCGGGGAGAATAATATCTTCATAAAGGTTTTTCCCGGGTGAGATCAGAAATATCAGATTTAAAGGCAAAGTGAAAGCCGGGGCACTTCTTATCTGCTCTGTTTGAGCGCAGCCAGTTAACAAACTAAATGTGTTATTTGGATTTGCTTCTGCAAGTGCTTGATTAATTAGTCAAAACGGAAAATCTAGTGGAAAGAAAATAAACCATATAGCCACACAAAGACCGTTTCTTGATATGTGAAACTCTTTGGATATAGTCATATATCAGAGGGCCCATAATGACACTGCAACACTTTCCAGGACAGGGTATGTTGAACATCTCATTCACACAATGCTGGAAATATACTGAGTGATGTGGCATCATGGTTGTTTTCCCCTCTAATGAAAACCTCTGATGCTTTGGAGTTGATAAGAAGAGAAAGTAGGGCTCAGGAAGAAAAAAAAAAAAAAAAAACCTACGAACATCATAATATTTCATCCAAAATTCTTGAGACAGAAGACACTTCTACTGACCCCAGACACAATCTCCAGCAGTCCACATGACACATATGAAACTATTTTTTTCACTCCGCAATTTGAGGACAAGTCAAAGTCAAACCTATAGCTCATTCCATGTGTGGGTGTCTCGATTCATTTTCTCTTGACTTCCAATTTAGAGAGGTAAAAAAAAAAAAAAAAGTAAACCCCATGGCAGTGACCTCTGCTGTAGGGCCATGAATAATGGGGACTATTAGTTGCAAGGTAGTGCACTCTGAGAAAAGTAGTCATTTGAGCCGCGGGGCTGTTTAATTTAGGCCCGGGATAGGACGAGACGTTTCGCTAAATGTTTTTGCATACGTTTTGAAATATATACCTACTTGTATGTGGAGCACGCGCCAGGTCACAAACATATATCTTACACTCGCTCTTTCTCTCTGCTCCACAGGTGCACAATGGAAACCTCTCCTTACAGTTCTCTTTCTCCCTTTCGCTCTGTCCTCCTTCAATAAACGGCTTTACACAAACACAGACGTGACATAGTTTGTTACATCAGTTACTATTTCATCCCACTTAATAGATTACGTAATGTATCGGCTTTATTGCACTTCAGAGGGTTGAGGCATCTCTTTTTAGACAGGTAGTTATTGTGAGGGCTCTGCGTTCAGATTCATTGTCAGATTGTCGTAGAATGGTTAACAGCTGCTCAAAACTGAGGTTTGAAAAATCAATGAACGCAGAGACCACAGATCAAAAGCAGGAAAACAAAGAAAGTAAAAAGGGTCTTTGAAGCTTCAATGACTGGATTCTTTCTGCTGAATTGGTCGTAGGATAATGATCCATTTAGCCAGCCTGGGAGATTGGCTGCCAAAGGCACGAGGGGGGAATTACTCACGCGTCTCAGGCAGCGGAATGTTTATTTCCAAGCGCCTTCCCTCACATTATTTAAATCAAAACACAAATTAAGTGCAATTAACATAGTGCTAAAATGCTCCAAACTGAGCGGTATGGAATCATCAGGAGCAGCCTTAAACCACATGCCTCTACTCTCTTTCTGCCTCTCTGTCACCGTGTCTCTTTCTTTCTTCATCAATGGGCCCTCATTCTGGGTAAACTTCACACTTCATTAATTAATTCATCACTTAAGAGCTGAGTATTGATTTTCAGTAATGGCTTTACAAAACTGTTGGACACCTAGCCGCGGGGATAATTAAAAAGAATGAGTATTTGCAATAAATCATCTTTAAAAGGGTTAAAAGTCTCACAGGTCGCTAGGGAGGTAGCTTACAATATCAACAAACAGGCTGTAATATCCCCCGGTCATTAAGGACATCAAAGGACACCTTTTACGATTGTTATATTCTCCCATGGTAACGTCAACCAAAGGGAGCCTAATGGCTGCTGTGAAACACACTGAAGGAAACCCAGTTATCACACAACACAAATTTGGAAGTGACGTATTGCCGGAAAGTGATTGATTAAGTCACAGTAAAGTACAAGTGAATAAAGGTCATGGAGCGCACATGAAGATGGAAGAATGAAGATGACCAATTACCGGTATTCATTAAACCTACATTGTTTCAGTGGATTCTCTGTGGTACACCCTCAGAAAAAAGAAAGAATTTTTTTATTTATTTTTTTCCAAATTCAGATAATACGGTCTGCTTCACAAACCCTCAGGTCAAGTAACACCAGTGCATGCTGGGAGAATATGGGGAAACATCCGCTTTGAGGCCACACACCTGGAGCTAGGTGAGCTTGTTAGCTGTAGCTCACAGTGAGCTATTGCTGGAATATATTAGCAGATGCACTTTCACAGGTCAGTGAATTACACTCATGAGAAGTACAAAGTCAACCACATTATACAAACCACTTTTAAAGTTGCTCTACCAGAAAAAAAATTATTTAAATAATACTTCCCATAAGAGGTCTCACTTCTGCACAGAGAATAAATCAAGACTAAGAATAAACCAGTACATGAAAAGAAGACCATTCCCTCTCATTTTCACAAATTTCCAACCCGCAGTTGCCCAAATCGATCACACCAAAGTCCATATGTTCACAAACATACCAGAATTTCTATCCATCAAACTGTGTTTATGTTCACTAGCTGACACTTTGGGAAACCTGCGTACACGTGTTTCTGGGATATGAAAGATGGCGTAGCGGCAGCTCCAGTGAAAATATCAACAATGCTTGAGAAAGTCTGGATTTTCTTCCGGGGTGAATCAGTCAAAGAGAGTAATTAAGCCACAGGAATAATCTTAAATGTTGTGAAACTGATCGTTTTTCCAGTTGCAGTCAAGATCTCACGAGATTGAGTGTACAAACGGGATCTTGTGACACAATGCCTCGGAAATCTTCAGGAGGTTTTGTGACGCTAAGATGTCAAAAAAAACCGGTGGCTGTTCTGCAAAATGCAGGAAATACGTGTTTGTATGAGTGTAATGACGAATATCCTTCAGAACGGTATTGCCAACATTGAAGAGTACATTAAAAGTGTAAAATCAACAACTAAAATTGGGTCCTAAATTTTAAATTTTTCCCATGTGAGTTCTGGTAGAGTAACTTTAAGCATCGACCACCTAAACCGACAACAGGGAATGTAAGATATAAAGACAGACAGCGCTACTGGCAATGTACAGCCACCAATTAATTCAACTGCACACCTTTTGACTGTGGACGGAGGCCACAGTATTTGAATAAAACTCATGTAGACACAGAGAGAACAGAGACACTCCACACAGACAGGTCCATGTCTAGAATGAAACTGGCCCTGGGGAGAAAGTACGAACCACAGCACCCCTGACCCTGACGACTGATTGTTTTCAGTTGTTTCGTTAGAAGTTGACATAGTCTTCAGTCTTATTACTGAAGGGAAATAACTGATAAGAGAACAGGGTGTCAAAGTACCTATAAGACAATATTGAATCTGTAAAATTACTCTTGTATTAGTAGTTTGAAAGGTCTGGTAGGTTTCTGTATGTAGTCTGCACTCAAGTGTCTTGATATGGTTGGATACTTCCATATGCTGCCTTATCTGACAACATTTCAATGAAAAGTAAGGTACAATAAAGTTTGATAGCTTGTTCTTGAAGATATGGTCTTTCACTTTTTTTTTTCTCTGAAATTTACATGTACTATATACTATAGTACGTACTAAGTATGTACTAATAGCTACTTGAAGGTCGTGGATTGAAACACTGGCTGGCCCTTTTCTGTGTGGAGTTTTCATCTTCTTGTGTGTGCCTTGTGACAGACCGGTGACTGGTGTTTGATTTCATTTTTTACATGACGACGACTGGAAACACTAACAGTTTTTGTCATTCTTGCTTCAAAAGTTTCATGTTGCAATGGCAACGGGTTGATCACCGCTCACACAGAAATGCCACAAACACATATACTTGCCACAGCATACATGTGAGGTTGATCGGTAACTCAAAATTGCCTGTAGGTATGGATGTGTATGGTTGTCTTATCTCGGTGTGTTTGCCCTGTGATGGACTAGTGACTTGTCCGGGGTGTATTCTTCCCTCGTCCATAACCAGCTGGGATTGGCTCCAGCGCCCCGCAACCCTGGAGAGGATAGAGTGGTATAGAAGATGGATAGAAATACGTTATTTCCAAGCAGAACTGGTCGCAGACCTGGTGAGGAATTTAATTATGGACATTCTTGTTTCAAAAGTTTTGCATTGCAATAGCGACGTCGTGATAAACGGAACCACAAATTGCTGAAAATGCTGTAGTTTGCATGCCAGGCTCCTTTAAACTGTGTTTGTTTCTCATATAGGCACCGTCAGTATCTGTTTTGTGCAAATGATGTATCTCGGTGTGTGAGATGAGTATAGTATACTTAATGTACACTATATTGCAGTAGCACAAACACTCAGGGATCCTCCATTACTCCCCTCGCATGTGCAGGAAAACTATTGCTTTCGACTATAGCACACACATGCCGTACCGTGCATTTTAAAATGCATTTTTATTGCCACCATGGTGACCATCATTGGTGCGTTTTGGAAAAGTTACTCTCTGGAAGTTTGTTTTTATGGGTTCCCAATTCCATGAGAATTTGCAGTTTTCACTTAGACAAATATTGTTGTGTAAACAAACGAGGCTCTGGGACCATATTTCTCTCTTTCTGGATAAAACACAATGCTGTTCATCCCTTCGATAACAAATATTTCATCGCCTAACCAATCGGCTGTTGTAACCGTTAAACAGTATTTGTCAAAACTGAAAATATTAGGCTGGGAAAATGTCTTTTTGAAAAACCCAAAAAAATTTCCCCCCTAACTTCTTCCCTGAAGCGCTGTGTGGCCTCTAAACGACTGCTCCACATTTTAAAACCACTTGTGTAGAGATTTATTGATGACTTTTGAAGTAAAGGTAAAAAGCAACCCTGCTTAATGAAACACTGAAGGGGACAATCTTGTAGTATCGTTAGGACTTTTATAAAAGATCAGAGGAAGCAGGCTTGATTGTACCCGCTACCTTTAAGAGGTACATCTGTTGCCGTTTGAATGAATGCCACAAAAACAATCCAAGGATAAAACGCAGGCAAAAAACCCCAAAAAAACAGATGTACTGTATGCAAAAATTACTCTTCACAGTAAAATCACATCAGCTTGCACCCCAACAAGGTGAATTTGTCATTGAGAAGATGTAAATGTATTCAGCCAACACCTTATATCATAGTAATCACAGCCTACCTCCACTGGGGCAAAACCTGTGATTTAAGGCAGGAGACTCTGTTTTATAACACTCTTTAAATTTCTCGCTCACTCTGCCTCCCTCCCTTTTCTCCCATTGCCTGTTAGCTCTACCCTCCCTGCTTTCTATCTTGCTTTATCTCTTTCTTTCTGTCTCTCACACACGCACACACACACACGTTCATAGCAAAGGAGAACATAAATCTGGCTAGTGTGCCAGACTGGGCCATGGACACCATAATTACAGAACATCAAATGAAAGAATTAGTGTCCCTTTTCTCATTACCATGCAAGACTTGCAAGTCCTCTGCAATTTCTCGGCTTACCTCTGCTTTACAGCTACACATTCGCTCTGTCTCTCTCTCTTTCTTTCTAGTAAAGTGAATGCACACGCTTGTGAACATAATGTGTTGACATTGTCACTGACATTGGCTGGCACTTCCCTGTGTGCATCTGCACCTGCAACTGTGACGTATTTGGTAGTATCTGCATTCATTTTAAAGATACCCGGACAAAAGAGATTGTGATTTATTTTTTAAAATCACTCAGAATGCATCTTTATACAGGTGTAGGAGTTCACCTTTGTCCTTACTGTAAAGAAAACGGAATATGTAGAAACTGCAAAAAAAAAAAAATCGCCATCAGTTGTGTTCTTTTGATAAATTGTTCATGTCACGTCATTCGAGATCCTTTCTGCTATTTTGAAATGCTCCAATCAGAGATAAACTATGTGCAGTACAGATGCCTCGACCGACAGGCAATCCATCCATGTCCTCAAATCTCCAGTTTCCCTAAGTTGAACTGCCCCAATCACAGACTCACTATGCAGACTCAGCGACTGGTGCGCAATCCCCACACCTGTGACAGTAATAAAAGGCTCCCTTCCCTCTGCTTTCCTCTCACCTACCTTTCTTGTCAATTACCAGTCCGCAGATAGATGGAAAACTGCACATCTCAGCAGTCTGAGGGCCAGCTCTACTCGAGCATTTCCCAAGGTTTTGATTGCGAAATCATACAAAAAGCTTGAGGTGGTAGCTTTTGAGGATGGTTCCCTGTGGGATATAAGGGCATACAAATGGCTGCCTTTAAGTCCTAACTGAACATAACAAGGCCCTGGAGTTTAAAAAAAGCACACAAAAAAACACCACTGGAGAGTTTGACAGGAGAAAGAGGGAAGCATTTATTGTACATTGGAAAAGCTGCTGGACTGAAAGTGGAAATTTGCCAGCACAATATTTTTTTTAAATGAAAAGAAACACTCAGTTCACAAAATCGAGCGTGGGTGCATTTTCAAAGATTTTATGTGAGTTCAGAAAGAAGATCCCATTGCAACGCGGCTTTAAAGGAAGGAGAAATGAAGAGAATAATGAAGGCAAATTTCTAGTGCACAGCCCAGGTCTCTTCTGGAAGCAAACCCACAGGATATGTCATCGCAGATGATTATGAGACAACAACAAAACATTGTGAGAATTACTTTCTGACAGGTAATTTGTGAGTATAATGAACTAAATGATGATAATGCTGGAGAGCAATTTGCCTTAATGAAATTACATTTTGTAGAATGTGGATTACAGTCAGACTAAGCCAAAGTATTCATCCCACCTGTATTCATGCAGGAATTGGTCACGTCTATCTCTTTATTTCTTTCCAATATTAGATACAGCTGCATAACTAAGCATACCTTTATAGTCAAACAAAATGTATTCATAATCCATCACTGTCTCAATAACTATGCTGAGGCCTCACTTAAACTGGGAATCTATTTCCATATCAATCCCTTAACTGCAGTTTTCTTTGTCCCTATTTACATTTTATTGGTGGATCTGTGTATTCACACCAAATTGACACTGATTCCGCCGAGCCCTGCCTGTAACACAGTCGTTTCCGTCCTACTTGACAGTCAATTACAGCTTTATGAATAGACATGTGTGGTTAGCATCCATCACGGCAGCCCTTCATGACCATCACGACCACCAACACCACCCATGAAGACCACTTATGATTGGATATCCATGGGAAATCCATGCATTAAATATCCTGTTATGTCACAATGAGATTTTCAGTAAATGCTTATTTAGGATTAAAAGAAAAAAACACTTTGAACATAATGGGAAAGAGTTTACAAATCTTATCTCGTTTCTTCTCCTTCCTATAAACAAAGGCGTGATCCAATAACAATGACCAGTGGCGCTCACAGCAACTACATATGTGTTCATATAGTTTGTGATTGTATGTTTCTTTGGTCTGTAGATTCAGGCTAAGGCAAAATGTTTAGTTTTTCTGTGTTTGATTATTTATGTATGAGTGAAGCTGGTTTGATTGATTAAGGCATCCAGTGAGCGAGGCTTTGAGACGCTTGCAGGCAAAAGCCTGTCACATTAAGAGCCAGTTTTTCAGTTTTTTTAATTGTTTTTACACATAATGCAGACGTTTCAAACTCTTACTGCAACCATGTGAACACACATCCATGTACATGCAACTTGAAACGCCAAAGATGCCGGCAACTTTCGCCCTTTATATCGCAATGCTCATCCATCACATGCAATGGGATATCCCATTAACCCATTGATTATTCAAATACTGAGTCCCACCTGGCGGATCCTTTGCCTTTCATGGCAGAAGGGGTCAATGAACAAGAGCTGTATAGAAACGGACCGAATGTGTGAGCATCTCTTCAGATTTCCCTCACAGAGAGGATGACTGATGACTGTTTTTCTGCCTGACTGCCACTGTGGGTTAAGACAAGGGGCTTTATGATGCATGGACATCCTTCGTTACTAATTAACCTTCATACCACACTAATTAATTAGATTCTAGCAAGGTCAAGCTTTCTAAATGGGACAATTATGCACCGTTTTCTTCCAGAATTACACAATAAAAATTCCCACAAAACCTAACAAGGCAACTTAAAATATTTGTACCTGCAAATTCACCTCTCCATTGTAAGCATGTTGCCTCGTGTCAGCCAGTGAATCGTAACATTGTGGAACGTATGTCATATTCCAATTAATTAATGAAAACAAAGTAACGAGCTATGAAAAGATACAAAATGCACTTTGCCGCACTTCCTAAATAAATGTAGACCAGCGATGAATCAAGCCTGAGACATATTACGAACATGTTAGGAGGAAAAAATAAAACATCCGTCTGTATTGTCATGAACGAAGTATATAGTCCAAATGAAGTGCAGTAATAATCTGGAAGTGTGAACATGCTGTGTGCCTAAGAACATTTTAACAACACATTAGAGATTTCACTAATGATACTGGTGGCTGAAAAGCAGTAAACATTAGCACACATTTTTATTTTCTTTGAAAGGACAAACATAACCATTACAAAAAGATGTTGTGTACGAGGAAACGTGAATGTCAGGAAATTAAGCCTGCATGAGTACACACACCCATTCTCACTAACATGCGTAATGGACCAGTTGGACAGGACAGCTTGCTTATGTTCAGGAAAAACTTGTCAAATAATGACAAAAGCATAATTCACCACGCAAACACAAAATCCTTTCCAATGCTTTACATGCATATGTGCGTATGTTCAAACATGTGTGTACAGTATGTGTGTGTGTGTGTGTGTGTGTGTGTGTGTCACATTTGCATGCAGGGCGGAAATATGTGAGCGTACAGACACAAACCACGGGGTAGGTATCATTTAAAACACTATTCCCCCTCTACTCTTGAGCCCATATCTGACTAACAGTGTGGAACCAGCCAAATGTGGCAGCCAACTGGTGCCCATCCTCAGGCTATCCCGAGACTTGGACAGAGTACAGCAAATTGTATCATTGCAGAGTGTGTGTGTGTGTGTGTGTGTTTATGTGTGTCTGGGTGTGTATGTGCTTTGAAGAGACGACAGAGACGGACAGACAGACAGTCAGCACTCATTTGGGAGATGAAATAATTGTATAGAATAAAACTGAATAATTAGGCTTTTCACATCTATGTGTGGAGACCTGCTTCTCGCTATGTGTTTACTTATGTACGTCCGATTGCCAGTACATCAGTCAAGTCTCACTATTAGTGCCGAAACAGTTGGTTCATCAAGAGGAAGTTACAAACATCCACCCAGCTATTTTGATAAATGGGTAATTGTGTGTGTAATAATCTCTCAAAACAAGCAAATAAACAGATAAAAACAAATGGCTGTTGGCGAATACAATAGCAACTCAGTCAAACATTTGGTGTATTTGTCTTTTAATGATGTATCTTTACTACTACTCCAGTGGCCATCAAAAGATATTTACATCTCTGCAGATCTGAATTTGTCCAGTTACATAAACAGTGATTCCCTACAGAAAATAAAACTAATAACAAGAAATGTTTCCAGAGTTAAAATCACGCCAAAAGATTCACATTTACAACCAAATAAATGTTCCCCATCTACATCTTCTGTTTGGTGTGTGTTGTGTGTGTGTGTGTGTGTGTGTGTGTGTGTGTGTGTGTGTGTGTGTGTGTGTGTGTGTGTGTGTGTGTGTGTGTGTGTGTGTGTGTGTGTGTGTGTGTGTGTGTGTGTGTGTGTGTGTGTGTGTGTGTGTGTGTGTGTGTGTGTATAGACGTCTAACTGTGCATTTGACAGAGATTAATAAGCAGCAGCTCCATCTTGGGACTATCGTGGGGCTGCACATTCTATATTTTACTAAAGCCCACATAAATAAAACCACAGGGTGTCGTTTGCTTGTAAAGACAAAATGTTCTTTCTTTGTCACACTGAAATTCGAGTGCTGGCGGAGACGTGACAAGAACAGATAAAAACAAATTCGGATTCTTTGCTCGGCCCCAAAAAAAGACAGACACTGGGGTCACTTTTACAACCAAAGTTTGCCAGATGGTGTTTAAATTTTAATTTTTTTCAGGGGAGTGATGCAGCTAGATGACACGGCTGATGAGAATATTTTTGTGAGGCGCCGTGGGACAAATGAACCACTGTAATGAGTACAAGGTTAAAGAGACTATTCTACAATCTGCTAGATCACAACACCGCATGTTTTAATATAATGTCCTTCCCGATGTCTTTCAAAAAAAATGAAAACATCCAGTGTGTAAAACTGACAGGCTGTCCTGTCTTACTTAAAATCTATATCTGGTCAAAATCTATATATTCGACTGTGTTTCACTCAGCATCGTGTTTAAGCTGAAGTTTGGGTTGAACAGGTCAGTAAATCAAACTCAAAGATCACCAGAAACATATAATGAAAAGTTACCCAGAGATTAGTACTAGAATACGGTTACCTCATAAAAAAGCAGTGGAGTCATTAACTAGTTAATTGTGTGTTAATTATAAGTCCAATTAGGATTTCTTAATAACAGTTGTATAATTGCAGACAGTTGTATTGTTATGATGGGCCCCGACGCGTCAGCAGAGCTGTCATTACCGTGTGGCTCAGTCTAATGTTTGGTTCACTCATGGGGCTCTGCACACACACACACACACACACACACACACACACACACGCACTTTATTTTGGTCTGTTTGAATTAACCTATAATTAATTTTCACATGTTTCTGAGGGTACAGGCACTTTTCCAGTGGTCATGCAGAACGCAGTATATCACCTGCATAAGAATTTATGCTTTTTAGCTGCTGCTTCTTAACTACCGATACGGAAGCATTTCAATGTCAAAGTAGATCCACGGTCAAAGTGAAGAGTAATGACTTCTCCTATTCGTCAGTAATTGTCATGGCGTTAATCACTTTATAATAGCCATCAGATACGTGTCTGTCACTGTCAAGAGTTGTAGCTTTACATTAACACATTACAAAGGTGTTGTTCCTATCACTGTAATATACAACTGGATTGTTAGAACCTCTTGTTTAGCTGTAAAGTTGATATTAGGAAGGCATCGAGTCGAGTGGTCACCAAACTGTCATTATCCTGCTGCTTGACTACACATGCAGGAGGTGCATCATCAAAACCAGTCACATATGAGCTGGTAACTCTCTTTTGATTAATTTGCTCAATAATAAGAGTGAATTTGTAAGAAGAGGTCTATAATTGAACCAAGAGTTGTGATTTTTAGTAGTCTTTATCACAGAAAGAGAGATTTCTAACGGATAATGACTTAACTACTGAAAACATGACCAAAAGCATGAAAACAGCATCAATTACACACACGCACATGTAAGAGCACTTTTAGGGTCACTATTTGACATCAAATTCACATTTTTTAGACTAAAGCAGGAAACCCAAGAACCCAGTTACAAAACAATGCACACCCAAGAAGAGCAGGGATATGTTTGCACTAGATGAGGGTGCTAACCACTACACCATTGTACTGTATTGTTCTTTATGTGCAATGCCTACATTTTCTTTTGCAAAGCATACAGTATATGTAACTTTGTGCCGCTCACATACATTATGTGATACTTTACATGAACAAATCAATCAAGAAATACACGCCTGAAATACTTACAAGAAGGTTGTCACGGTCAGACTGGCTAAGTCCGTCTGTCAACAATATAAATAATTTCGGTATTTTTGTTACTGTTCTGGACAATAGTATTACACATAGTTTATTACATGAACATGTGGAGAGAGGGGGAAAAAAGAGAGAGAAGAGCATGTGTGGGTGTTAGCAAGCGAGATGAAGGGGTAATTAGAGAACACGCTATTATATTCATTCATCCACCAGGGAAGTCCAGCAACACAATGCACACAGAGACAAAATGCCACATCTCCAGGTGTAATTTATTAGGGAATGATGGTAGATAATATGGATGCCCTGGCTCACACAGGAAACAATGTGTTATCCAGTTACCATTACACACGACTAGCCCTGCAAAGGGCTGAGATTAATGATGCACCTGTTTGGTCTGTATGGACTACATGATAAAAGCCAATGGTTTGCATGTATAAGAAGTTATTAAGATGCCAGAGATGGAGAAGAAGAGAGGTGGTTAGCGGAAGACAGAAATTAAGAGGATAAAAAGACTTGAGAGAAGGGGGGGGGTCTTAAATCTTAAAGGAAAGAAATTTCCATGGGAGAAGTCGAGCTTGAGGAAGAAATAGAAGACATAAAACGGGAAGAGAGCAAGAAAGAGACAGAGTGGGAGAAAGTGAATAGTTCATTAGGCAGTGGAATATACCCCAGTGGTCCCACAAAGCACGATAAATTAATCAGATGCGTGTACATAGATGCCACAATGCGTCGAGTATTATCAGAGAGACCATTGTGTTGGGTTTACTATAAATTAATGTCCATTAAAAAGCTGAGTTCACAGTGTTGGCAATAAAAAAGCATAAGCAGAGGACACATTTATCTCCTGCGAAGACAAGGAAACATTACAGCACTGTCATTAACACTGAAGCAGGATGTAAAGTTTTCCTTGTTAGTAAACTAGCTGTTCATCATCAGCCATTTGCACCACGTAAACATTATTTTAAATACAACCATAAATAGCGCGTTTGCCGACAACGGTTCAAAATGAATCCAGATAATATTAATAGCCCAAACATCAATATTTATAGATTTTTCTAATGACTTTTAGTCACAGATCACAATTAATATCGCCATTTCCTTTTGATATGACTAACGTCATGTCGTCACTATTCATTCAACCGAGCATAAACAGACAGAAGTCCCATTTGTTCTGCTACGAAAGAAAGGGTTGTTTTTCACGCTATTAGGAAGTGACTGATAGGAAAGAGTGACGATGATCCAGCCTCTATGACAACCTGCTATCATTACAGTATCAAATGACCCCCAGGGCTATATTACAACCACCCAGTGTCACCAATTACTAAACAAAGATAAGTTGTAATATCACAACCGTGCATTTATACTGTCTGTTGTCAAATGTTAATGTTGCATGGAGGTCATTTGGGTGCACTTGGAGCCCGTGTTGGGGGCATTTGATGAACAGACACACAGCAAATTGCACAGGGAATGAATGGTGGAGAGGTGCTGAAGCACGACGAGTGGAGCCATTATTATTAGTCATAAAACATAGATAAGAAGCTAAGATGTTAGCTTTTTGGGCAGCGGCTACTATTGCAATACTTCAAACTGAAGTCGGATTGCAGGACACAGTTGTTTAGCTCATGTCCACTCGGCAGACCCAAAGCAAAAAAATGGACAGTATGTTTGCTGGTGCGTGTGTTGTTGTACTCATGTTGTCACAACAACATGGCGTTCTTTTTAGTATTGTTGTTTTTTTTACGCAGTCACATTTGGTCATCTTTTTGGGTTGTTGTGTCTCATTAATTGTTGTGTCTATAGCTTTCCACAAACTTACTTAAAAACAAATGTTGTCATGATTGTTCATCTTCTGTCAGAGATGCCGAGATTCGAAGACACTTACAATGATGCAACTAATACATTTTTTTTTTTTTGAAACACACATTTGATGAATTTTCAAATGTGATATTTACCTAATTTCAATGACTATGGGGAAATTAAAAGAATTAAGAGAATTATATCCAGATTTCCTTAGCATCAAGATGTCGTATTCCATTACCAACTCACAGGCACCTCTGAAATGTTACCAGCGGTGCATTGCAGTGATTAGTGACATGGGAAAGCCTGAGCAACATAATGCGGGGCGCTTTGGACTGTACACCTTTCAGCCTATGCATCCAATACCTAAGTCGTTTTTACGACTTGTATCTACACTACCTATTAAGAGAAAGAGTGTAAAGATGCTGTGCCAAGTGATATAAGTACGAGACACTTGTTAAAGATCCTTGATTATCTGATGTTTGAATAAGTTTTAGCCAAAACAAGTGAAATAGATTAGAGACAAATATTAGACACTCCACAACCCAACACTCCTTTTGAAGTATCTATTAGTGAATGTCCCATTAGCTATTGTTCGATCGTATTGTGTTGCATGTGGAAGCATTTCAAGAAGTAGAGCAAATAAATCTGTGAGAAACAGAAGAAGATGCAGCAGAAGAGCATTTTGAAACCGACAGCAAAATAACCATTAAATATGTATTTAAGAGAGCACTGAAGCCACTGCTCAGTATTGCAGAAAACTGAATGTTTGAAAAAATAAATAAATCTTGGCACAAGCCACCCCCCCCCCCCCCCCCCCCCCATGCTGCTGGTGGATCTCGATTAAAAATGTGTTAACCCTGCTCATTCTGCAGAGGCACTCCTCTTCCTTCTCTGAAGATGAGAAATCACAGATAAAGCCTTCCTACTAATTTTGGAAACGCCGTTCTCCACCTATCATTTTGCCTGCCCCAGTCACCTAAATTGGAGTCATTTGTGTAGTTTGGACAGACACTGCATGTGGAAGTCAATGGATGAATAAACGTCTGAGTCTGACTGCTCCCCGGCCCCTCTTATGGGCTCTAAATGACAAATTCTGTGTACAGCTCAGCTAATCGTATGAAGAGCACACTTGCTATTACACAGTGCACAACCCCATTGGGACAGTCCAAGAGAAAAGAATAGATAATTTGCTGATCTGGACATATTTTTGCTCTCCCACTCTTGTCTCGTGTGTGTGTGTGCATGTGTGTGTGTGTGTGTGCGTGTGTGTGTGTGTGTGTGTGCGTGTGTGTGTGTGTGTGTGTGTGTGTGTGTGTGTGCGTGTGTGTCCACAGGTAGCGCAGTAAGTATGTGTACATGTGCGGCTGAGGGAAGAGAGAGAAAGCGAATAAATGACTGTAATAAATGAAGATGAACATTCCAGGGCCCCTGCTCTCTTCCTGTGTTTTTCTCAATTTTTCTCTCCCCCACCGCCAAATATGTATTGATTCCCATGCATATTTATAATCTGCGCTGAAGCAGCGGGTCTCTAGTGTTTTCAGAGGTGATAGGCCTGCTCCGTGGAGCAGAATCAACAATATCGAACACACACGGAATCTCCAATTCCTCCTCTAAGCTCTGATGATATAAAGCATTCATTTCCAACTCCGGTTGTGTGGACGTTACAACACATTGGGTGTGGTGGACATTTGTTTTAGGGTTTCATGGATAGACACAGTGTGTGCGCTGAATTGTGTTGTGTTGTGCGAGATGTATGCCTTCTCATACGATTTCGTGTGAGTTATCACATTTTCCACTACGGGGTTTTCTGTTCCAGTCCTTGTGGATCATGTCCAAGTGCACAAGACCACATACTCCAAAGACACCCAAAATGATTAATTTTCTATTAATCCTGTGATTAATCGCCATTTTACACAATTATGTTCTACTTTTCTATACCAGCTCAACACTTATTGCCTTCATTTCTCTTCCACCTGACATTGCGCGCAACTATGACTTCATCGTTTACTCCCTATCAATACGCTCTTTGAGTACGGCGCTCTCGGAGGGGAAGTGCAGGATAAAGACAAGAGACAGGTCTCCTAAGTGGCTCTTCATCTGCCTGTTGTCAGACTTGACCTTGCTCTGATGGCTTTGTGCATGTGTGAGTGTATGTTTCCTCTGTATATTTTCTCTGTAGTAAAAAAAAAAGTGTTTAGATGTTGTGTGTGTCAGCTTGAAGGCAACGCTTTACAAATGTGTTATGAGTGCAGATAATGGAGGCACTTATATGTATATGTAGGTTGAACCCTGTTTTTTTTTTTTTTTTTTTTTTTTGGTCCTCTTTTGCCTCTTACCTTGTATTTGTTTGATTAGAAGTGTTTGTTTTTTTTAAATTCCTGTTCTTTTCACTTGCTGTCTTTCGTAAAGAAGTTTTGAGTGATTAACTTCCATACAACAAGTTAACTAAGCAAGGACGAACAAACAAACAAATGTCAACAAACATGAATAAGTGCAAGAAGGCTCTATATTAGGCACAAAGCTGCACTTTGTCGGTGTCCGCTTTTCCATAGAGTGGTGAAATGCTTAGTGGAGCATGAAGCATAAATGTTTAGAGTGAAGAGTCACCCTGTTGCCTCGTGGCTCCGGCTCCAAAAGAGAACAAGTAATAGAAGAGTGCATCAACAAAAATGTTTTGTAATATGTATTGAATACACATGCAGCTGTTTCTTGATTGAGGCGCTGCGTCCTTTGAAGGACAAGGCCTTCTCGGTTGTCAGATTGTCGGAAAGACGGATATTCTGCGGAGTAAAGCGAACAAAATCAGACGGTGTGCAAGGAATTTCCAACGTAACATTCGCGTCACAAAGTGGCACACCTGTTAACTGGTAACCTTGGAGTCAGCACTGTATTACTGGGAAAATGAAAAACGGAACAATTGGGTGCTTTTTTATTGTTGGTGACGCTGTTGCTAAAGGACCTCAAAGTACTCATTTCAGCACCACTAATATCGCACACATTAAGGCCTATTTGTGTTTTGTTTTTTAATGAACCAATACTTGTAAGTCATTTTTGGTTGATCCTGTTTGTACATAGGTTGGGGATAGGGATGCAATTGTTGGATCTTTTTTGGAAATGGATTTGGACAGTCATCAGTCTGCACGTTTGTGAAGGATGCAGCTCTTGAAGTGAGGCCATATTTTCTGGACTATAATTCACACACTTGGTTGTTTGGCTGGTTATGTGGACTTATGAGGACTCGTCAATGTAACACAGCTTCCAGGTTCCATTTAAAAAAAACAAAAAAAAAAAAACTCCATTACTACCATATTTGACTGACAAAGCAAGTTAAATGTAGCCAAAAAGAAAAATATAAACAGTTTCGATTTAACTGGATTTTCCGACTGATCAATGACAGACCAGAAGTGGCTGTGCATGAATAGTCTATCTAACCGTTATCTCATTGAAAACAGTGGCCGAGTAGGAGTAACTCTGCTCATCTGCCAAAGCAATTAACGGCAACAGACGGCGAGAAATGGCTCCCCAAAGTTTTTCACAAATGGGTGTAAGTTTTCTACTTGGTGCACCATTCTGATAGACCACAAGCAGAAGTCCTCTCCCGAATCAGTAAGAGTGATTTCATTTCACCACTAAAGAGCTGTCCCCAAAGTAGCATCATTAGAAACTAATGGGAAACAGCACAACAAATAAATTCATAGTAATATAGTAATATTTTTAGTATTCAGGAGTTATTGTTACATTTTTCCTGTCACAATAAGGGAAGTCATTGTAGTAGCAATGAAAAGGACAAAGATGTGTATATGAGACTAATTATAAATAAGAAACATTTGCATTCATCCCCCCCCCCCCCCCATTATCACTCATGTAATTATCGCTGCAAATGGACTTGATGCCTTTGGGGGAGAGTGTGCATGCAGGCTGAAGAGGTAGAGATATCTAAGATTTTCAGATTTTAATGGTCTTAGCAGAATTTCTGTAGTAGTTTTCTTTGACCACTTTATTTTCTTCACTTGTCTAACAATGACCTTTTATCCAGGGCAAAAAGATAAACTTTTGCAACATTTTAATGAGGAGATGGGTTATATTGAACTGAGATTTGTTGTAAATAACACTTGAACAATTTAACCAACCATGTCTGCACTGGGCAGTCATCTCTCATGCCATGCATCAGTCTGAGGCTGTGCGGTAACAGTACAACCTGAGCAGCAATTAACTTACAATTATATTCACACAACAAATGAGCGCGCAATTAGAGGATCTTTTTTTTTCAAAATTGAATTCACCATTCGTGACAAAAAGATACACATAACTGCAAAAAGGCCAAAATCACACATTGTATTTTTACACTGGCAATACTCTGTTTCACCACAAATATAATAATGTATTTCTTGATTCCTTAATACTTTGTCACATTGTATTTCTTTTGAGATTTTATTGATGTCTGATTAAGTAGAAACATTCAGTAGGTTTTTTTTGTTTCTGTTTTTTTAAAGACTACTACGTGGGCAGTGACTCGTCTAATGTTTCAGTTTTAATGGGTCCTCGTGCTGCTTCCGACACAACCGACCACAATTTACTGCTTGACAGACTTGGAAAAATGCACTGCATTAAATTGGTTTCAAATCGTACTTGTAAGATAGGGACTATTCTGTGTCAATAGGTAATTATGAATCCGAGTGTATGAAAATCACTTGTGGGGTTCCTCAAGGCTCCATCCTTGGGCCTCTTTTATTTAACATCTATATTACCCTCTGACTCGGCTAATGGATTCAGTGTCAGCGAGTGACTACAGCCCCTTATATACTTGCTCATTGACTGCATAAATTAAATTAAATTGGGCCTTAAAACAGTATTACTTGCTCAGGCTTTCGAATAAACAATATATTTTACGTATTTTGTTATCCATATCCTGACAGTTTTCTAACTTTGTTTATTCTCCTTATATTGCCTTTCTTAATCACTTTGTTCTCATGTATTTCATAATCTTGATTGCTTAAGATTAAGATTCTCCATCACCTTGTTGTATGTACTTATTAATTTATCATTTATGAACTGTTTGAT
Organism: Lipophrys pholis; assembly: GCF_963383615.2. Classification (NCBI taxonomy): domain Eukaryota; kingdom Metazoa; phylum Chordata; class Actinopteri; order Blenniiformes; family Blenniidae; genus Lipophrys; species Lipophrys pholis. Next base: position 12,899,468 of record NC_137639.1, on the reverse strand, counting down.
ATGAAGTGACCTGTTATGACCTCATGTTGGTTTGCTCCTGATGAATATTTTATATTATGTCAAGTACACAGGAGTACAGTTAGTACGGGTGGATTTACCCCATCCCAGAGGAGCAGTGGGCAGTCAGCGTTCGACACCTGGGGGGCAATCGGGGGCTTTGGATGCCATTTTCAGTTCAGTTCAGTTTACCCACTGGAATGTGTTGCTGATTCGAGGCACCTTCAAGTGACAAGTATGTTTCACTGACCTCAATTACAATACAGTTCATGATTGTTCCACCGGCTACTTACCAGGAAACCCACCCAAGTGCCTCAAAACCGTTATCAGCATGCATGTGTGCATAGAAATCATTCCTTACCTACCATGTGATGTCAGAGTATACATTATTAAAAGTTGTATTTTTTTTTTTAACATGCAATTAACAATTTGTTTTACTGAAAAGTGAAAATGAATAATTATTATTAGAAAAGTATATATTAGTATATACAGGTACATCTCCAAAAATGATGAGACACTGAATTTTGGGTTTTCACTCTCTGTAAGCCATAATCATCAACATTTCAAGAAATAAAAGCTTGAAATATTTCACTCTGTGTGTGATGAGCCTATATCATTTATGGGTTTGACTTTCTGAAATGAGTGACAAAACATATTGAACATTTTCATGATATTCCAATTTTTTTTGATGTACCTGTATTATATTAGAAAAGTGAATTATTAATAATAATCATATTAATTATAGTTACTTCTCTGTCTACATTTGATATATTTGACATTTACTTCATGTTTTTGTATATATTACGTGTTAGCAGTACATGTAAACTCATCACACTACACTTTTCTAACCTAATGCTGTTCAATTCTGATAAGTTTGTACTAATAAACTCTCAGAAACATATTTTCACTCATTAATATCATTAAAATAGTGCTTCTATTTAGCGTTTGCACATATTGTCATTACGGATAATGTTTTCTTTGTGCCAGAAATAAATGAGAAAATATACAATAACGTTTGTATCAAATGTTTTACTGTTTCCTCTACAAGTGTTTTTTATTCAGACTGTTTTCTGTGCTTCTATTGTTCTAGTGACATAGTTTGTATTATGTCTCAGACAACTTGTTGGTTACGGATCGATATACAGGGCATTAAAACTTCCATAGCAACTGAGTTAGCCTATCAGTGAATCTGTTGTTTTTTTTCTTTTCTCTTGGCTGAAGTCCACATCCTCTCTGTCTCCTCTCCCCTTTCTCACCCCTGCTCTCCAATCCTCCCTTCCTTTCTAAAACATGTCTGCTTGGCTCTCTCCTTACATCTCTGGACTAGATCATTTCACCCTGCTGTACTATGCTCCTCTCAATTTTTTTCCCCTCTTCTCTGTCTGCACTTCATTTATTTCTCCTCTTGCTTTTCCATTTAGCTGCTCTTCTGGTTACCTGTTCCCAAATCCCCTCCTGTCTTGCCAGCTGCTGCCTATCCTGTCACCTCAACATCCTGTGTGACCTTGTCCGCTGTCTCATCTGTGTTGGGTCTCTACATGCCTCCCTTCCCATTACTTCAGAGTTCTCTCTTTTCAGCTAATTTTATGTCCGACTGTCTTCTTCTTTTTTTTTTGTTCGTTTCCTCCTCAATAGCTCAGCTATGCCCTTCTATTACCCACCCTATATTCCTTATCCCTGTACTTCCCATTGCTTTCTGTTAGATTTGATATGGTTCTGTGCGGGTCTATTAGTGTATGTGCAAGTGACAAACTGCACGTTGACTGTAATGGGAGCTCAAAGTAGGTCAGGTCTGTATTTCTAATGACGCTATGGTCTGCTGACCTGAGTTGATTGTTCATCAGATGTCTACGTGCTCATGCTTGCATTCATTTTTGTCAAGCTGCCCCTGTGTTCTGTGTAGTTTTACATTTCCTGACCGGTTTTGTGTATTTTACTGTTCACGTATAGCTGTGATTTCTATGTAGATCGTAGGTAAAGCAAGCCTTATTAAAAAAATAAATAAGAAAAAGAAACCCAGTTTCTCTTTTGACACATTGACATAATACCTTGTTAGAGAGCAGTGAAATCAGCCAGACATTATTCCGGCCACACACTGCCTGACAGTCTGCCATAAGGGACACACTCCAGAGCCCCACTCTCTCTAAGTACTTAACCTCTCGCTAGAAGAGGGGACAGTAATAAAACGGCGTGTGATATGGTTGATGTACACACCATCTGGTCCCTGACCAAAAGATCAGCTCTCATTTGGAAACATTATTAAACAGGAATTGTCATATGGTACTGGAAATTTATGGAGATGTATATAGTAGAACATGCATCTTATGCTTCAGCTAAGGATAAGTATGATTGGCAAATCATTCAAGTTTAACATGATTGGCACATTAGGCAGCAGAATGTAATAGAAAAGCTTTTTAGGATGGCACTAGGGCTGAACGATTAATTGCATTTGCGATAATACCGCGATATGATAAAACGGGATTTTCTAATCGCAAGGCCCCGCGATTTGACTGCTCACATGATCTGGTCACATGACGACTGGTGTGTCCTGCGCGTGTCATTCGCCCACATATACGTCGTGAGCGAGCGGAGCACAGCAGCAGTATTACTCCTTATGAACATAATTCAAAACGGCAGGTGGAAATAACTCAGGCCATAACGGAGTTCATAGCATAAGATACGATGCCCATTTAAAGGGCTCGACATTAAGGACTGTCCGACCGACTGGGGCTGGTAAAAGCTTTGCTCGGGCAAGTGAATCATCTGCCCACCTTGCCCAAACGGGCTAGTGGTTTTTTGGGGGATGGAGCCGATCCGATCCGGTATCGGGTTCCGATATCAACATAATTCACAGATCGGAAATTTCCGATCCAACCTGCGAAGATTTCTGATCCATGAAGCCTCGTCTGCTTTACTGTTACTGAAATGACTCCACAAGTGTTTCCCTGCTGCTGCTCTGCTCGCTGGCTGCAAACTGTGGACTGGATTCCTGAAGGGAGGCGGGTCTCAATGAGACGTGGAGTAATGAGTCAGGAAATCCATTCCACAGTTTGCAGCCAGCGAACAGGCTAGGGAAGTAGCACTGTTGCTATCCAACTTTTCATGACAATATGTCGCTGTTTGGACAGATTTTACACTCAAAACACTCAAAACGCTGACCGCGGCATCAAAACAATGAACAGCTCGCTCCTCCGCTGGAGCAGTCGATTCACACCTCCGTGAAGCTGCGTCCTACTCCGCGCAAAACTCCATGAAAATAGTCCCAATCATTTGTGTTGTGTTCGAGCTGGAGACGCTGCAGTTTGTGCTGCTTTGCGAAATAATTTCCCCAGGAATTAATGAAGTGATTCTGAGGTTTGAAAGATAGAACTAAATAATGATGAGATGATGACGTCACGTAGACCCCCCACATTGTCCAAATGGAACAAATATAGTTTGATCCTTAATGTCAAGCCCTGCATTAGTATAGTGACCAAGCCTGTGTTTACGGCTTTGATAAGCACAATGGACAAGCGGTTGGCTTGTTGTGGTGAACGCTCACAAGACTGCAAGTCACAGTATTTAGTAAGTTTACAACTGTAAGTGAAGTAGGAGATAAATAAATTGTCTTTCATATTAATACATGCTTCATTTGACTTTATCTTAACATAAGCCTGGCCTATAAGAAAGAACAATTTATGTATAATAAGTCTGATATTGTTTATTAAAATACAGATTGATTTATTGCTTGTGTTTGTTGAAAAATACATGAGAAGAGGACCTTGAAAAAATAATCGCATATTAAATCGCAATCGCAATATTGAGGAAAAAAATCGCAATTATATTATTTTCCAAAATCGTTCAGCCCGAGATGGCACAGAGCTCCTTTTTTAATCTGTCTAATTAACATCATGGCATGAGAGGCACGTTTATGATTCATATAGTGGCCGTGGAGTCAGTTTGATACTGAGAGTTTAAATTGTTCCTTCTTCTATTAACAGTATCATATCTCAGACTGAGCACTGATACTGATGCAAAAAAAAAAAAACCCTCTTCTTCCTCCATCCAGTCTCATCTGTTAATGTGCAATTTCAATATCGGCCACTGTGCTCGAGATTGGTGCACAGACTATTTCTGTCCCTCGGGGAAGGAGGCCTATCTTGTGTGTAGGAAGATTTCTTTAAAGCCAAACAGGCACAAACGTAGAAAACAGATTAATGAATAAGTAATATCAAGCTTTGCTGTTGTGTTCGCTTGAATGTCAGCTTTGGGCAGCCCTCAAATGTACGCACCCTTGAGTGCGAAAATTGAAAGAAAATAGTGCATCCTCCAAGCTGGGTTAGGTATTGATTTGTGTGAAATCATCACGTATTTATAAATACATACATTGGCTTAAAAAAGCATGTCTAGCACATAAACGCCTACATGCAGTATGCTGGAATGTGGAAGACTTTAATCATGTACCAAAATGTACTCCTCTCATCACATATAGCCAACAGTATTGACTTTTGTCAGCGTCGACTAACTTATTTATCATTCTGTATCCCTTGTTCAGTGGGAATTGAGAACAAAAAGGTCAGAGTGTGATTATTAGATTAGCAGAACTTTGGAAATCAAATAATTACAGGGAAGTTTTCCCGCAGACGAACTATATGGAAATACGTCATCTGACTATATGCATTGGATCTGCTGTTTGTGTTAAAGCCGTAAAGACATCGCATGTTAGAGAGATCCGAGCAGGCCAGGAAGGAGGATGAAGAGGGGTGTTAAGAGGGAATCTCAGTCAAAGAACTGGCTCTTCACTGGCTCTCCAGGGAAGCACTCTCTGCTCAATCGCTTGCTCTCAGGTCTCCCCTAATGACATCTCCAGTACCAGATTGCCTCCCCCGCTAGAGTACTTGTTTCATTCTATTGTCCCAGAGAGATGTTCCTAACATGGGGTGTTGAACATGTGGAGGTCGACGGAGGCAGCCTATCAGACAATCAAATGATAGGATTTTCTCTTTCAATCATTTTTGATCGCGAGTCTCTTTCCTCTCTTTTTGGATTTTTTTTTTTTTTTTTTGTGATAAAAAGACGAGATAGGGAGAGAGGGGGGAAAAAAAGTGCTGAATCTGTCTGTCTTTAGCTATTTTCTCCATGAACATCTTTTTTTTCCTATTTCAAGATAAGCAATCTTCAAGTTGTTTATCTTTTTTTTCACTTTTACACTGGATAGGAATGATCGTTGTCCTCTGCTCTATAACCAGTAAACTCACTGTAGCTCAACTTAACAAAACACTTGCAAATAAGTTGTTTCTCCTGCAGCATCACTATACGATCTAATGGTAACAAATTCTCACAAAAATGAAAGTGCAGTTAAAGAGTTAAAATAATCACTACACTATTGATTGAAAGTGTCCATGTATATTTTCCAAGGAATTTTAATGAGATATCGATATTTCCCAACTGACTACATATCCTGTATGATGTGTACATTGTGGTTCTGTGGGTCTTAACTGCCTTTTGCCTTTTTACATGTGTTGCACAGATTTGGAAAAACTCAAATTTGCTCTAGAAAGCGAAGACCTATCTAAGCCATGACGGCTTGTATGAGAATGACGCCACAAAACTGCTGCAATACATTCGAGAGCAATTTATACTGTATCGTGAATCAGCTTAATGTTTTTGTTTTTTTCTTCTTTAGTCTCACCATGAGTAAACAGGCAGAAGACACCTGGAACAGAAGTGATATTAATTTGCTTCAGGATTTAATTTTCTTTAATCTTGGGTAATATTTTCTTTTTCCCTTGACTGCTAAAGTCTTGATCTTTCTTTACCCAGAATAAAGTTCAAGGGGTGACATATGAGTCTACCAGGTGGTGTAGATATAATAGAATAGAATAGAATAGAATAGAATAGAATAGCAAACCTTTCTTAATGCCAGAGGACAATCATTTTGAGCACTCTAAACTTCACAATGAGAGATCTCCATCTTTAGTCTGCAATTTCATCTAAAGGTCCAAAAATATGTGCTTGAAAAAAAAAACTGGTGGCTATGAAATTGTTTGCATGTGTAATTTATGAAGGATTCAGTGAGTGTTTGTGGTTGTCCGTCTTTGTTTGCCCCCCTAAACCCTCAGTCGGGTGATGTGGTGTAGAAGATTGATGCGTGGGATAATACTTGTCAATAATACAGTCTTTATTAAAGGTGTAGATTCCATATTTAAACTCCACAGCTGGATTGCCCATTGATATGTAGACGTCTTGTAGCATTATTAGGTCCTGCTTTGTCCACCATATGTTTTCATTCAGTCAGTCAAATTAACCCTAACACATTCTTATGGAGGCATATTTTCTCTGAGCTCCACTCTGTTGTCCTAATGATGGACCTCAGGGAAATCCACTTCTCCCCCCCCCCCCCCCCCCCACCCCCCCCCGATGTGTCCCTGCTTGATCCATGGCCTCATACGTAATCAGTAAAAACGTAAATCCAATACAATTATAAGTTTCAAACTATCAAAATCATTAAATGTGACATTTATAATATTTATCAAATTATCAACATTGGTTGAACTCACTTGAGATTATTTGCTACGGGATTTGATTGAAAAAAAAAAAAAGTTACATTTGTAGAAGAATACTTTTTTCCTGGTTTGTAAGAACAATCAATTTCATTTTTGATAGTACCACTATGATTTAAATGTGTAAAAAAAAATAGAAGCGTGTAGACTTTTATTATTGCTGCATTTTGCCTATAGGATTCATCAAGTTCACATACTGATTCATACAACTACCTACATAGCTGACCGGCAAACCAGGAACACCCCACCGCACGCCACTGTGCCACTTTACAAATCTTAATATAATCAAAGAGACCGTCTGCACGCCCACTGGACATATCTTTTGAGGTAAGGGATGGTTGTTTGTATGGCATTAAAGACATTGAGTTGAAAAATAAAAATAAAAATTGATAATGGTTTGTATGTACTGTTTTGTTTCTGCAGTGCTTTCTCACTGCTTGAGCAACCCCCAAAAGTGCTTTACCCTAATAACACTCACATGTGCACTCACACAACAATAGAAGTGGCTACCAGGCAAGGCAGTTATTCGGGGGAGCAATTTGGGGTCCAGTGTCTTGCTCAAGAACACTTTGGCATGTGGCCGGGGGGGGGGGGGGGGGGGGGGGGGGGGGGGGGGGGGGGGGGGGGGGGGGGGGGGGGGGGGATGAGGAATCAACCTGCAACCTTCCGATTGCGAGATGACCACTCTACCAAATGAGCCACAGCCACGTTTTTTTCTTTTCTTCTATTATTTATCTTATCATGATAAATGCTGTAGGGCACATTTTATTTGGAAATAGAGCAAGTTGAAATCAATGACAAATATTCTTTACAAAACTTAGAAATGTTTCAGATGTGCAGAACATTTTCCGTCCCTCTTTTTTAAAATGAAGGTACAAAAATATGCTGCTCCAAAAAAACATGGAAGAATACAGAAGTGCCTATTATTGCGTCATTAACCTGCACTTTCATCTTCTTCTACATTCGTTGCTTTTAAACTCAAAACAACTCTGAAATCTCTAACTTCTTGTCACCGGTGAAATCTCTATGAATCCACGTGGAAAGTGTTCTCTTTTGCCTCTGATGACTGAACACTCAAACCACCCAAAGAACTGTATCATTTCATTGATGTAAACTACAGTCTTGTGTAGCGACTGGCATGTTGTTCAGTGGATTCACAGCAAAAGTAAGAATTTACGTCATGCCATTTGCAAAGTATGACTAATTAAACTATAATCAGCTGCGGGGTTCATCAAGGCTCCATTGTTGAACCTTTTTCTGTTCAGCATCTACAGGCTGTCCCTTGCTAAGGTTGAGTAGTATCCCATCTTCTATCATTTGCATACAAATAAGAGAGACCCATTCACAACACATCCACCACCACATCCAATTCAAGACAGAAATCTTTGTAGTTATTGCTCATATGAAGACAATATATTTGGTTCGCATACTACCATGTCTAAAGCATAACAGAAAATCTGTTTTTCCGTTCAAAGGGGACACCATAAACCTTTTCCATGATTTAATTCAGATGATCAGACTACTGAAATGGTGTCTTAACAGGCCTGAGCAAACTCTCAGACAGCTGGGCTTTATCCAGAACGCTGCTGCCTAAGTCCGTATTTACTTGGAGAAAGTGAAAAACATCACACCACTTCTTAAATCAGTGCAATGACTTCCTGTGTGTCAGAGGATGGATTTTAAATTCCAGTGACAGGTTTATAAAACACATAATGGTCTTGGACCTTAATACGTCTCTGATTTACTCGTGCGTTTTGAAGCACAGAGCCCCCTGAGGTCATCCGGAGCAGATTTACTCAATGTTTCCCAGATCCAAACCCAGCAAGCCAAAGGAGCTTTTAGTTGCTGGGATATGATTTAAGAATATTTGTGCTTTGCTGAAACATTCTCGCTTATTTAAATCAGGATTTAAAACGACAATGCAGCTGTTCTCTCAAGTAGACACATTATTTCAGGTTATAGTAATCTATGGCTGTCGGTTTTAATATGTTTTTTTTAAAACAAGGTCATGTCTATTGATGTGCCTCTGGCATGTTTCTTCTTAAATGCTTTTGAAGTTTCAGATTGTTTTTTTTTCTTCACTTTGACACAATCCCAACTGTCGGCAAAGCACTGAATCCTCCCATATAAATAAACTTGTCCTTCCTTCCACTCGCAGGTTGTTTTTTTTTATAGACGGGCTAATTTAATGCACCAAACAGACTTTTTCTGACAGTACCGCCATGACCTTTCTGCACCTAATTCCTCAGCTGTTGGTTGCAATTAGTGCAACTTTTACTCTGCTTGACACAAGTTCAATTTGTAACCAAACCCATTTAATGTACTACTGCAGGGTGGGACCCTTGGGAGGTCCCGTTTCTCCCAACACACCTTACCACTTGGAACAAGTGTTAAGATCCTTAGCCGTCCTCACTAACAAACTGGCAGCACCACTCTAAAAATGTGTGTCAAGTGCTGCATTGTGTAATTTGGAGTTTGTGGTGTTTCACAAACTGGATACTCCTTATAGCACAGAGACACGTGAAACGAGCAAATCAGTCCAAAGTTCAGAGATGCTTCATTAATTGACGGAGCCTTTGTGTACTCATAATGCAAACCACAGTACCAAGAATGATGATTGTGTCCATACATCCCAATGTTTAGGCCAGGAGTGTCAAACATAAGGCCTATGCGCCAAACCGCCGGACTACAGGCTCCAATCCAGCAAAACTACCGAGCAAATTGAAAACATTTCAAATTTGTCTTTTTGACATATTTCTTAAGACGACTGGACACAACATAACACTCAGACCCGCGCTGAAATATCTGCCATGAACGATGTCTACCGAGTTGCTATCAAAATAGCCTCGAAGCCATGCTGTCAGGGCGACTCTGTAAAAATACACATAATACATCAGCTGTAGGAAAAGTTTTGTTTTCTTCTTTATTTCACTGTATTTTTGCACCAAAAGATATGATTAGGTTGGCTTCACGTTGAAATCGTAGTCATTTGCAGTAGTCGTTGGTTGGTTTTACCACATATACTCTGTGTTACAACAAAGAAAAACTGTAAAGTTTAAATTTAAAGGTTATTCTGGCACTATTTTATCGGTCCGGCCCACTCGAGATCAAATTGGGCCCTGAACGAAAATGTGTTTGACACCCATGGCGTAGACCAATAGCTCACTAAATACTGGCGATATAGTGATCATTTAAAACTATAGACAAAACAAAAAAAGGATGTTTAATTTTAAAAGTGTGTTGGAAGGAGTTGAAACTTCACAGTTCAAATCAATTGGAGCTTTACCACAGCTTTCTTTCTGTCCATGTCTCCGTCTCTCTCTGACTATTTCTTTCACTATTCTTTCCCCCTCTCATTCCTCTCGCTGCCATGACCCCTTTGTAAGATCGAGCCCCGTGCTGCAGCTCAAGGACTCTCGTGTCTAATGAGGAAGTACAGGGTAATGTAGTTGGTGGAGGGGGGTGGTGAAAGGGGGAGTAAGAGGGGGTAGACGAGTGAAACAGAGTAGATTAAAAAAGAAAAAAGCAAAAAAAGCAATGCACACACACAAATACAGAGCATGACAAGTGGATAAAAAATTATTTAGATTTAAAAAAAAAAAAAGAATAATCAGATGCTCCATAATCATTATCTACTTCATCAGAGATGATTACAAAGTATATCCTGTTGTTTTTGTGTTCCTACAAAAGTGACCTGAACTGAAGCTTTTTTATCTTTTTGTCTTCCTCTGCCCATTGCTATGAACCAAAACCTCACGTCAATAATAGATATAGAATAAACTCTTATTAAATAAGAAAATATAAAACTTGTTACTTGATCCAAATGATGACTTTTATATCAGCAGGGTTTTTTTTCTTTTTTCAACATGTGATTTGTACCTTTTTTTCCCCAGAATCTGAGCACTCACACTATTTAAACATGCCTTAGTTCCAAATGTACAACACAGGTCATCATTTTAACAGGCTTTGTTATACTATTTCTATGAGGAATTGTCTGACATACATACAACTCTAATTCTGCCGTCTCTTCAAGATGTAGTTGCATTTAGTCAGTCCAAGGTGTTACCTATTATTTTACTGCAGAATTAGCATCTATTATACAGTGAGTCACTGAATTAAGATGGATTTTAATGGATTTTGGAGCTTTTAATGGCCTTGATAACCTGTGTGAAAACCAAACTTTTATTCTTGATGAAGTGAACCAAAGCAGCAGTCTTTGTCTCACATAGCAAAGTTTAAGAAGGCATGAGAACAGATGTGACTCTTAATGTTTTTCCTGTAATTGATCTTAAATCTTGAATTAAATCTGATGGATATGTCTTTTTGTCATTTCCCAGACAAGAGCAGAACGACTGCTCTTACTCTCACTTGTGGCATGCATGAAGTGTTGATCCAGCACTGGTGAGAATGACGTGCAGGAAACAGGGTAACAAACCTTGAACTAAATTTAATTCTTTGGGAAATCTACAGGTCATCTTTGTATTGTACAAGTGAGCTACCGGGACAACGATGGGGAAGAACAGCAAGTAAAGCAGAGGGGGCGCATTATCAACATGCGATGACGCATTTCAGATTTTTTTTGAATATGAAATCTACTGTCACATTGACAGTGGGGTAGTGGTTAGCACTCTTACCTCACAGTAAGAAAGCACTGGTTTGATTCTGGGCTTGAGGACTTTTCTGTGCAGTGTTTGTTAGTTATCCCAGTCAACGCCTTTGGCTTTGTCCTGGCGCTGCGCTTTCCTCCTAAGTCCAAAAATTTGTTTTATAGTCAATTGAAGCGTCTAAAAAAATTCTTGTAGGTAAACAATGACAGTGTTTGGTCATCTTTTTTTGCTGTGTTTGTACTGCGATGGACCCGAGACCTTCGACCATAGGTAACTGGGTTTAGCTGCACATTTGTGTAGATCACACTATGGGCCCACGGGCTCATAGAGTGATATAGTCGATGGATGAATTTACTCTCTCCAACATGGATATTGTTCTAATTCAAAGTGTGTGGCTGAAAACTTTCACATCTTCATTTAGTTTGGTTTCATTTACCTCTGCACTTTTTTTTAAAGTGGACCAAACTGCTGTAAGAGTTGCAGCGGCTTCTCATTTGGGGATATTCTTGCCTTAAAAAAAAACCCAACAAAAAACACTTTCCGGGGTTTGAAAAATGGGACAAGGAAGAAAAGAACCTGCCTCACAGATCGACCGGGACACAAAACGGAAATCCATTCTGTTATTCCCGCTTTTACATGTCCCCCGAACAAAAAAACACCCACACAATAAACAATGGAGCAGTTAAAAAAACATCGTTGTTCTTATGGGTGGCCACAAGCAGCTGTGATATATAGTCATCTGACCATGTATTGATATGTAGCTGCACTCCATTATAACTGCACATCCGCTTATGTGACAGTTTCTTAACTTCTTTGTTTTCCTGAGCTTGTTCTGGCTGGTGTTGTTTTCGTGGGTTGTTTTTGTTTTTGTTTTTATTCAAAATGCACCACACGCTCTACATCAGAAGGGGAACATTTGAGGTACTGAACATTGGTCAATTTGAAGTAGACCAAACAGCACTGATGTGAAAGCGCACTCTTATCTCTTTTACGCATCACATCCATTAACCTGCTCCTGTTCTTAGACACTTTCCACATGAGAGGTTTCTTGTCGTTGACATATACAAGAGGACATCTTATTTACTGCCATTTTCCGTTGGAGCTGATGCATCAGCATGTCCGCCATATTGGGTGAGCACCCTCTCAGCTTCCAACGCATTCACTTCTATTGTTTTAAATTAGGTCTTCACACAGTTAAATTAAGTATTTAATTGAAAACGACAAACAAAAGTGGATTGTTATTACGGGTGATTCTCAACTATAAAACTACCAAGTTCAAGGGAGACTATGGACTGGCCGTCATGACGCTCTGGAGGCTGCTATTGTTGTTATTGTCTATTCTTTTCGCATATGCAGAAGAACTGTTTACTACAGCCATGGTGCGCATGCACAGTAGCTGTTTTTTCAGTGGAGTTGCATCGAATAGTTTCAGAATGTATTCAAAAGGTTTCATTTTTAGAGGCTCTGAATGCCGTTGTCATGAAAATGGACACCCAAAACATAACAAAGGTTTTCCATAATTACTTAAAAATGTTGCGTAAATGGGGCCTCAGTATCAATGGCATACAATAAGAACGACTTTAAGAAAATATACTGTGAATGCTCCAAAATGTTACCATTCAGGATATTTTGGGACATTTGTGTAGTTTGCACCGGATGAAAACAACTTAATCTCAAAATTGCACAAAAATCTGATTTCATTAAAAAATGGTTTAGTTGAACCTAAATTTCACAGTGGTCATCATTTCAATGATTTTCCCGGGCATCCACTTGGGATGAAAATCCCCCAAAATACTAAACCATTACAAGATGCAAAGAGAAGAGCAGTAGTAGTAAGAAGCGAGGACACATTGAGAACAAATTAATTCAACCAGTGCTACAACAGGTTTGACAGCCCTGCTCCTGCTGCCACCGACTACCACCACCCTCACACCTCCCCCACCAGTTGCTGATGCTTCTCCTGTTCTCACCCGCTCACCTCCCCCATCAGCTACAGATGCACCCTCCCCCAGGCTTCCATCACCGACAACGTGCCCCCCTATCCCCCTTCATCACAGCAGATGAAGTCAGAGGAGACTCGTTCGGGCAATGTGTGTCCAATGATTCTCAAGGCCTGTGCTGTCAAACGAGGGGAGTTCCTTCACCATGTTTCAACCTGAGCCTCCAACAGGGAAGACTTCCTGTGCAACGCGGGATATTGTGTCTCATGCCAGCTCCTCAGACCGGGACAGCCTTGAATCCCCGTACGCATAGCGTCGACTACACAATGTAATGACTCCTCACGTGTCGCTTGGTGTATACATTGCTAATGCTCTGTGCTTGAATATCGTGGGCAGTGTTGTCAGCATGTTCTAATTAGCATTTTATGATTTCCATTTGTTGTAAGGCTTTTTGTACCCTGATCGAGGCCATATTTGACAGTACTAATGATTTAAAATGAAGCAGATTACTTTTCCCATGGGACTTTACACTTCAGCAACAGGGTACCCCATGGTTATGTCAAGCAAAATGAAATTAATGAGAGTGCAGACAAGACACTTAGAAACAATGCTACATTTATTTGTAATAGGTTGCCTCAGGTTTTCTTATAGCTTGCAGAAACACATGCACAGTGCATGTAAACAAGGAAAATAAAAACTTAGTTGTAGCTGTTGTACTATGTCCAGGTTCGATATAATTTTCTCATCGATACCTGTAGCAGCATGGTCACACCACTGGGGCTCATTATTTTATTTCTTTTTTTTTTGTTGTTTTGTTTTGTGTTTTTTTTAGATGCTTGTTGTTGTGAGAAGACCCAAGGCCTCCATCCCTTTTTCTGAGCACGCTGTATAAACAACGGTTCTGTTTGCATTTCATTACGACTGTCAGGTGCGAATTCATTCCTAGCAGGTTATTGGGTGTATTATATTTTTAAAAAAAACATCCTAAGGAGTGCTCCCTGTGTATCCGCAGTCTAGCTGAGTTTTGGCACAGAAGTGCAGTTGCCCTTTGGCAAAGGGTCCCGGGAGTCCACAGCCTGAAAAATAAGTCCTCGTCCAAGGTTTAGTTGACACAGCTTTTCTGAATGAAGATAAATTCTCCACGCACTTAAGCTTCAGAAAAACAAGTACACCAACCAAGCTTATGCATTTCCCCCCCCAAAAAATAAATGTGTCAATGTGTGAAACCAAAACCTATGAAATGGGCCTTTCCTAAATCCCAGTACATATGGCGTCTTCTCTTCACATTCAGTAATGTCCTGATCTCTTTCCCAATTTCCGTTTATTTTCTTCCGTCTTTGGCTTACGACATATTAACATTTCCCCTTCTCACACCCCTCCTTCCCCCACAGAGCTCTCTTTCACCCCCACCCAGCCTCCATCTCTCTATTCTGCCCCCTTGATCCTCCCACTCCTGCATTCTACGGTTTGTCACCCCCCCCCCCCCCCCCCCCCGTCAATGCCCACACCCTTCCTTCTCTTCCCTCAGCTTGCAGGAGGGTCAAGTGCACGGGCTTTTGTCTCAAAACATGTGGAGGGAATTAATTGGCTCCAGCGTTTGGCTCTTTCCACCCGACTGATTCTGCGTGGCTGTCACCTGGCTCCACTCCCACTTTCCCCCACGCTCTCCCTCTCTCCTCTTCTCTTCTTTTCTTTTCTGTAATTCTCACTCCTCCTTATGTTCCTTTTTTTTCTTTTTTTCTTCTTCTTCCACTGTTTCTTCACTCTCTTCCTCTCTGCTTGCACCCGGTGTCATGCCCCCCTTGTAAGATCAAGCCCTCTGCTGCAGCTGAAGGACTCTCACGTTGTGTATAATGAGGAAGGATAATGTGTGCTGTTGTAGTTGATGGACGTATAAAAGGAGATGGAAAAGATGGAGGAGAATTGGAAAACGTAAACACGAAAATGTAATTTAAAAAAAAAAAATTGGCCTAGATTAAAGTTTTCTGTGCAATTCATTTCTGTGGTTCAGGTTTTAAAAATGTGTCAGATCTCCTGGAAGCTGTGCCGTGTTCATGGGTGACAACATATCATTTCTTGTTTCAAGCTGTCCTCACTCTCATGGAGGGGCCCAAGGACCCTCGCATTGTCACAACTGTCACATTTCCCGACATGAAATGGGGAGAACTGTTTTGCGTGGAGCTAAAGATTGATTTACAGCCATCTCATCCCATCTCCTCATCCTCTTTTATCCCTACTCATCAATCCGTGCATCCATCCGTCCTCTAATCGTCCTCATACCATGTCACACACTCACATCCTCAGACCTCAAAAATTTAGATACATTTAAAAAAAAAACCCTGCTAATTCATATTCCTTATCTCAGTCTTTTTTTTTTTTTTCTTACCCCAATTACCAGACCGACCCCCCCCCCCATACACACACACACACGCGCACACACACCCTCATACCACCCCATCTGCACCCCCTCCTCAGAAAGACGGATGAATCAGGCTGCATATTAATTGTATTCAAAGGGGGGACCATGTGCCTGGCGTACTCCTTGTTTCCATGACAACTGGCTGAGGATCCATAAAGATTTCAGGGGCAAATGGGAGTGGGAGGGTGGGGGTCACCCCAAAAGAGGATAAGCATAATTACAGTCAGACAGACAGGCAGCCAGGGATTGGTGAAGTCTGAAAGCGAATGTCCCAACCAGAAAAAAATACTGTATACAACAACACACATTTATAAAAGCAATCACATTTTTGTATAACATGTTATGATTTAACTCCATATCTGTCATCTGAAACTGTGGCATTTATTAGCTCAAATTTGTATTGTGGCATCTGACAGGGCCCAAACCATGTGGCATTATTATAATTCATTACTCTGCATGTTTCTCTATTTTGTTAACCCCCACCAAGATGAAATACCAGAAAATCTAATATCAGTGTATGCATGCTTGTTTGTTTTTCATCATTTTGCTGCTGCTGAGTCATGCACCCATCATTTTATTGGTGTCGGTTCAAAAGAGGAACAGCACACAAGCGGGTCAAGAAGTCTTTTTATCATGTAGTCACTTTAGTGAAATAGATTTTTTGCTGATCGAGCTCTGTGAGCTCCCGATATATGTTAAAGTATTTTGAATCTATATGCATTTTCTGCAGTGATAATTGATTTGTTGTCATACATTGGATCAAAGAGGAATACTCGGTTGGTTCCATCTCTCTTATTAGGAATATGTTTTCGGCAGAAGGTGCTAATGTCGGTTTGCAGCATCACATTGCGGCACCACTGTCTTAGTCATGCAGGCAGAAAGCAAATACACTCCGATATCAAATTAATTCTCACATGACTGGAGTTCTCTCAAGAAGCAGTAACCCATATGTTTCAGTGGTAAAGAAAAGTAAAAAGTATTGCGACGTTATAGTGGTAATAAGCTTATGTCTTTACCCCAACAATCCCCAGCTCAGCTCGACATGTAATCAGAGACGAGTTTGGATGTGACAGTCAGTACATCGTAGACTGGGCAAGATGGCATTGCTGGAATTCCTTTGCTTTATATGTTTTTTAAACACAAGCTCAGACATTTTTCTTCCCTCATGTCAATACTTCACCTGGAGTAATGAATAATGACCACACCTCTTTTTGTCTCAAGGATATAAAGCTGTAGACAGACACACACACACACACACACACAAATGCATGCACTTACACACGCGCACACACACACATACAAGTGTAGGCTTGATGTATTATGCATGAATTTGGCTTAATTGCTGTGATCTTATTTGCATAACCTCTCCTGGTTTGATCAAATATGCTCATCTGTGTTGCAGCCCTCTGACCTTGGCTGTGGGCAGGTTAGTTCTCATGTGCATGTTTGTGTCACTGTGTGTGTGTGAGCGTGTGTGCACACATAAACAAGATGTTGAATTCAGGAACTGTATTATTACAGGCACAAACACAGTGGCTGTGTACATGTTCCGTGTGTGCAGAATACATTTGTAATTGGAAGTTTGTGCGCTAGATTCTAAATCGCCCCTGTCCTTTGTGCTCATGCTCGGCTGCCTGTATGTGGTGTAGGTAGTTTATCTCAGTGTAATTGTAGACTTAGAAACTGTTATCCTCCAAGATCTGATCTGAAGAGATCACACTTAAATATAATTGGCTACAAACCGGCTATTACATAAAAATGCCTGTTATCAATAACCTGTAACATGCAAAATCACTGGAACTATATGAGCCTAAACATATTGTTTGATCTTTAAATATGTAATGTGTACTATCTCCACGTAAAAAGTATAAAGATGTATTCTACAAGCAAAAGCAAAATAAAATGTACATGTATATGATTGTGCTGTTTACTTTAGCTGATCAGAACTTAATGCGATTAACACATTATTGGTAAAGAACATGCCAAACGTATTGAACATTATTCAGTTCAGTTCTGTAAGATTGAAAGATGATGGTGGAATCTGGTTTCCTCGGAGTTCAGTATTTTGAGTCTTTTGTAGCTCAAGCAGCTTTGATAACGGTTTGTTTTCAAGAAGGCTGCACACACTGTGAAATCTTTGCATAAACAACACTTTTTATATTTCTTGACCACTCAAATGACTAATGTGGCCTGTGCCTTTGAAGTCACGGGGTTCTTGTGAATGAAATATACTGATGTGTTTTTTACAAAGCTGATATGGATGAGTCCATCATGTCTTTTTCTGACTTGCAATGTCGTGATCACCAGGAGGTCTAAAGGTCAGGTTTCCTCCTGAACTTACATCATTATTGTGCTGTTAGAACAGCCATGGCACACTGTCCATCCATCCTGACTGAAGGACATCCTCCTCTTTCTCATTGGCAGTTTTCAACTTTCCAAAGAGGAAAAAAATATATTTTAAGAAGCTGTTTTACTATTGAGAGTGTCTTGGCATTAAATAATTCTTACAATGAAGAAGAAAATCATTTGAGCCAGAAAATGTGAAAGCATTTGTATCTTATAAGTACCTTATACTAAAAATTATTTTCTTTGACATTAATATACTTAATGGTCACAACCCATATCTCTCTGCTCACTTACCCATGCCTATATGATAATCATAGCTGCTGTGTGTCCTGAATTGTTGACTCGGTGGTTCACACAACTCTAATTGAGCATCACTTTGTTATTCTAGTAGTCTTGTTTTTTTGTTATTAGGATTGTAATATTGGATGGCTGAGACATATTGACGGTATTTCCAATGGTTCCAGCCTTGTCGGGGCTGTTATTTCTTTCACAGCCTCAGTCAAAGAACATACGCAGTGTTTGCAGCCCAAATATATTGATCGTGAAATCTCTCCAGTTGTTGAAAGCCAGACATGCTCTACTCCTGGCTAATGCTATTACTTAGTCAGCGCATCCTCTGCTGTGTGTACCTGGCCTTTCACCTATTAGCGGTAATTAGCTCCAGCTCTCCGTTAACCTAAGTCAGATAAATATTTATAGACACACAGATAATGAATGATTGGATGGGACTCAATGAAGAAATAAATAGAACTAATATAATTAAAGAAAAAAAATTATAAACCTGCCACTGATTCACCTTGAAAAGGAAGTGAAATATATTGTTATAATACCTACTGGGACAAGGACCGCAGTCCACTTTTCTCAAAATCTCAAAATCTATCAGCTCTTCTGATTGCCTTGCCCTTATACATATATAAATATGGCTCTGGCCCCATGTCAAACAAATATTTATTTTCCATGACTAATTGTAATTCTGCTCACGAAGGAACCAAGGGACATCATTTTTATATGTGAAGCATCTCCTGCTAACAATGTGGAATTAATACAGGAAGCCAAAGCCAATATTTCTGATTCCACATCGCAAAGCAATTTTCTACAACAATTAAGACAAGAGACTATACTTGTAAATTGTCAATACCTTCACCCTTTTTCACATCTCTTAAATCATTTCTAGAGCCGTGTATATCATCCAGGCCTCTGGGTTGGTGCTGCTGTCTCAGACCCTAATTCAAAACCAAGTTTGATGGATGGATGAGCAGACAGATGGATGGGGGGATCGATGGACCGATAAACGAATTGGCAGACAGATGGACGGTTGAACAAATGGATGGTTGGATAAGTGGATGGGTGAATGGATGGATGGATAGGCATTTTTACACATGGCTGTCTGTCTGCATTCCTGTCATGTCCAACCCTGATTTTTTTACCCAGCTGTGTGCGTGCGTGCGTGCGTGTATGTGTGTGTACGTGTGTGCATGCATATATAGGCAGCTACCTTTATTTTTTATGTGTGCTTGCATGCATATGTGTGTCAAGCAGCTGTGCTCGCCAGACAGGTTATCTTGGAGGACTGTGATTCAGACGGCAAGATGATATTTACTGAGAGGGGCAGATTTGATGTCTGCCTGGACCATTTGCTCCCCTAGGCTGCATGTTGTTTATTCCTGTGAGATTTTGCAAGTACGAAAGCCATCACTGGCTTTTGGCCCAGTCTCTATGCTCGTATTCCACCTAAAACAGAGAGGGCATATTTTTGGGAATGAGAAAAAAAGTGCTGAAGTTTGTGTTACAGATAGAAGAAACTTGTTGAAAATGTATTATTGCATGCAGCAAAATACGCAATATTAATTTGATTAATGTGATGGAAATGTGAAGGCGTGGACTTGTGCGTTTCCAATGGTCGATCACGGACAACAAAACTCCTAAATGCTACATGTTGCCATCAATTAAGGCACAATTTGTTTGTCTACGTGCATGTGTTAATGTGTTTGGATGCATGAACGCAGAGTGATTCAGACATACTGTGACTACCATATTGGCTACATGTCACTTGCAATCTTAGCTCTCCCTGGAGCACTAAAACCACATAAACCACAGATGGTATAATTTCATTTGCATGGATGCGGAATTTGATAAACCGTTAATTCGTTTGTGTTGAACAACCACTGTGTTTGATAAACGGGGCTATTCATTACATTAATGACACGTATAACAACCCCACATTTTATGAACGCGTGAAAGGTGGATGCTATATTACCTGTCGACTGAATAATTTCACACTTAAGTATTTTGCACATGTTCAAAAGTTTGGATGTCTTAGATATTTATCTTGGGAAGTTATGTCATGTTTGCATTCACTTCTTTTTTACACTCTTGAGTTTGAAGCTGTAAATAGCAATGACATTACTGGAGAATTGAAAAAAAAAAAAAAAAGCGAATGAGCCATTAATTATGGTACAATGGTTTGGCGAAGGGCCACTGAGTGCAATCTATGAATTAGGAGCTGGCCAGTAGTGCCATTTGCATAATACTGGGGGACTAAATTGCGATCGTAGCGATCTATTGAGAAACACTTGTGGGGCAAAGCTAATGCATCCAAGTCAAAGGAAGCTTAGGGCACATTCATAATAAATTATCCATCATCTATGCAATCACTTGAAGAAATGATTGCTCTCCTCTATCTCATTAGTGGTTCCTCTCTGTTTTTTCTCATCTGTCTTTTCCTTTTCATTTTTCCCCCCTTCTGCCCCTTTACACATCTGTATGTGACTCGGAGGGACAAATGCACGCCGCCATCCAAGAGCACTCCATTGTCTACTTCCACCTTCTCTTAGCCCGAGCGTTCCTCACTTGCCATTTAGGTGAATCTCTGTCCCTGTGCATTTAGTAGAGCAATGACAGGTGATGCATGGTAATGACATCAATTACCAAAAGCTTTTTTTTTTTTTTCTTTTTTTTTCTCAGTGCAAACCACAGATGTAAAAGCACAACTAATGTTTGTATGAATGATGGGCAGTCAGGAACGTGAATGCAAGGTTTTATAATAACAGGGGAAGAGGAAAAATTATTCTGGAGAATAAAGGAAAAAGCAAGACCTGTCCTTCTAGAAATGGCTCGCAAACATTTAAAGATAAACGCTGCAAATCCAAAATACTGGTAGTTGGAGGAGCACCGAGTTAAGAAATGTGAATGGCAAAAAAGTGGTTTTGCAAACTTCTGGTCTTCATAAAATGAAAAATATCAACATATGAAATGGGATAAAATTCGAAATCCACACCAAGCCACCTTATGTTGAAAGCACCATGTGAACATAAGACTGCTTAGTACGACTGCTGGTGCAAAATGCAGGTTTTACCAGCTACAGCCCTTAAATTCAATAAAATCTGCCAGCATTTTGAGGAATATCCGAAAGCCAGTCTTAAATAAGTGTATGAGAGACAGCACAAGCTACAGGATCAAGAGAGAGAGAGAGAGAGGAGAGAATGGAAGAGTCAGACATGGAGGGAAAAGATAGACAGATTCACAGAGGATGTGTACGATTCAGGTTTTTTTTTTTTTTTTTTTAATCCCTCTTCAGCTGGACCATCTGCAGTACTGTCAGAGTAGCTGTAATTAAAGGTTAGGACAGCCGAGGCCGCCCAGCAGGGGGTCTGCCTCCCTCAGCCCATGATGCACGTCAAAAGCACCCCTTCATCCTCCGATGTCCCCCCGTCTTGGCCTTAATATGGTTTGACGTTTAATAGGGGAACAATGCAAAAACAGGGCTTTCCTTAGGAAAGCATGTGCCAACATTACTCCGATTCAATGACCAATCCTGTTAAACATCACAAGCCAGGAAGCTGGAGTGCAATAGTGCAACTGAATTAATTTTGACACTCTATTTTAAATGTTTGAATTAAAACAAGCCGCTCACAGAGGATTTTGATGAACCGATTGGAAACAATTTGTTCCGTTCGCGAGGTGGAAGCACATTTACAACGTGAACGGATTCGTTGACAGCGGAACTGGACTGCTTTATTCCGTTATACCTAACAACACTTCCAGGATTGTTTTATGTCCTGTCTTTGTGAAGGTTTAAGGTTAGGGAGCAGGGAAGGTTAACTGGCATGGTCTGCCTGTAGTGGTAAATCTTCGAGAATCCAGTTGTAGGGATGTAATGGTCTCCACAGATAGAAGCTCCTCAGCTAAGATCTCGAGGATGCCAGACATCTATTATGTGAGTTAGTGGTCCTGAATACATAACTATCTCCCCCACCTCACAAACACACAAATCACCCCCCACTGAGGATGCACATATTGTACACACACATAAACACACGCACGCACTCATGCACACACAGACACACACACACACACACACACACACACACACACACAGACACACTCCTGTATGTAACATTTATTAGTTTTCTGGATTCACACAAGCAAGAAAATATATTGCTCCCCCGCTGAGCTGCCACAAAAGTGAAAACACAGTCTGCAACGCATCTCTGTATCTACGCTATCTGTCAGTCTACCTCTTCCTACACTTTGTGATTCTACTCAGTTTTGGAGCTTGTGGTGCTGTGTGCTCAAGGTTAATGATACTGCTGCAATAATATTCCCACACAGTTACGTTACTGTGTGTGAACAACATAACAAATCACCCTTAAAAGAACATAAATGAAACAATAACCTAAATGTGAGTGTGTGTCTGGGTGAAAGACGTATGATGGATTTCTTTCTTCAGTATTTTATGCTTTCATAAATGATTGTTCAAAAAATGTTGATCAATGTAAATCTGAATCTCATTGTAAAATGGTAGTTACAGCTACACTGACTGCAGGTAATCAGATTACAACAGTTTCATACAACACTTCTATGTGATTAGATTGGCCCTGTTTGATTGAAATTACAATTGGATGAGAGGAATCAGTGCAACCATGTTTATGATGTGATAAAAGTCCATGTAAAAGGCACTCCCAGGACTTTTTGCATGTCTGTTTAGTCAAATAGACATTATATCCACCCCACATGGGGAATGTCAAACATGGGATGTTTCACGTACAGTGTTTTGTGAAAATGGTAAAGCTATATCTGGATGTGCGCATGTCTTCCAACCTCACAGCAAAGCATTATGGGATCACTCTACTTACTCAATCGGATAATATTCTAGGTGCACAGAAGCTGCAATTTAATGTGATCACACTATTGTTTTCATTTAAATGGGACAACGTGGTATCTCCATCAGAAAGAATTCATTCTGATTGACAAAGAAGAAAAATGTAAACACAGCTGTAGGTACAGACCAGTCGAGTTACAACTACCTCTGCAGTGATCACTCTATACCAGTAAGCTTTACTAACTTCAGTCAGAAACAACTGGGATTCATTGATAAACTCACTCTCATGGCTGAGTGGGAGTAAAACTAAATCTCCCTCAGCCTTTAGGTTCGGTTGTGTGTCTGGGTATGTTGCAATTCTTTATTCAGCAATAGCACCATCCAGACACAAGGCAATGCACAGTGCTTTACAAAGAAACAAAATAAATAGATTAAAACAAGGCAATTAAGAATCTTAAGTGATTAAGATTATGAAAAACATTAAAACAAAGCAGCGAGGAA
The DNA here is from genome assembly GCF_963383615.2 of Lipophrys pholis. NCBI lineage: Eukaryota > Metazoa > Chordata > Actinopteri > Blenniiformes > Blenniidae > Lipophrys > Lipophrys pholis. Next base: position 12,876,015 of record NC_137639.1, on the reverse strand, counting down.
AGGTATAATAAGGATAATGAATAAATTAAAGGCTTTATTAAGTTAAAAGTAATAGAATTAGTGAAATTTATTGAATGGAAAACTTGAGCAAATAATAGTTTCAGGGCCTGATTTGAAAGTGTGAGCTTGTGAGCAATCCTCAAGTGTTCAGGAAGTTTGTTCCACAGGAGAAGAAAGCAGGAACTAAAAACTGCTTCACCTTGTTTGCTTCCGACGCTGAAACACATGACATGTGCTATGTATGATGTATTTTCCTGCAACGCCACCACCCCAGACGCATGCTGCTCACACTACAAAACCAATGTGGTCAAGACGGTCTCTGACCACCTCGGGAAGTGGTCTGAGTGAAATGGCTTTGGTGCCTGTACTTGTTTTTAGGGCTCGCCACTTGTGATTGGATCGCCTGACACGCATGTTAATGGCAGGTGCAAATGGAGTTTGAGTAAACGTCTTCCTCGGGACCTCAGGGGTCCAGATGTTTCATTCTCTACTTGCAAATCTGAGACATATTTCACCCTCAGACATTACTGCCAGTTTGCTAATCCACTTCATGGTCAGGAGGATGCTGATGTCTGACAAACGTGTTCTCATTTTAGAAAATACCTCAGTTAAATTTGAAACGTAGTTTTAGAACCACCATGCTAATACATATTGATGTTGATGTGACTTGATCGAGGCTTCGCTTGGCTGAATGGCTCAGTAAGGACCACCCCCTCCCCCCACCCCCCCTTGTTTCCCCGAGTTTACGTAATATTTCTGTATAATGTGGTGCGTTGTGTTATCAAACTTAAAGCGTCACAGCTAAAAAGAAAGTTCAGTTAATGGTGACTGACGAATGAGGTGTAAAAATAAACCAACAACACACAGTAGACGCTCTGACTGCAGCAAAGGTTGTTCCTGTATGCTGTGGGTGGTGAGTGGAGACCTGTGTGTGCCAGATTCTCTTATTAGAGTGGCAACAAGTGCAGGTATTAGTACTCCACTTGGACCACGTCCAATCCTCCACACTTCACTCACACAAACACACACGCTCGCACATACACAGCGTCTGCCCTTGCAGGTGTTTGGCTTGCTAACAAGCCTCCTCTCATTATTCTTTTAGAGAGCCGATTAACCACTGAGATCGTAACAATCATGATCGCTAATCGGCTGATGAATACCACAACATCATAATTCAGGAACTTGTAACTTCCCTCCATGGCATTTTAATATTACAGTCCATGTGTAACCTGCTTTGGGCCATAAAGTTTGTGTGTATATCGGTCACGTATTTGTTCATGCTGGCAAGAAAATAAAAATCCACCCAGTAAAAAATTTCATCACAAGAATTTACTCAAATGATTTGACAAGTTGCACACAGCCATAAAGCTTGGATGCACTCGCGACTGTTTTTGAAAGCTCAGTCAATGTCCCAAAGTTACTTAGTAAAACATGGATTTTGCATCTCAGGATGAAAAAAAAAAAAAAAAAAAAGGCCAAAACACTCCATTAGCACAGGCTTCTGTCCATGCAGGAACTATCTGGTACCGTGGGATTTACCCTTGGCTTATTCCTATGAACTAAGTAGGCGAGAAGAAATCAATATCTGGTGACAGCTAGTCAATCTTAGACTCAATGCTGAAACTCTGGTCTGCTTTAAAGGACGGATCCTCCCCACACACATTCAATCTTAACAAGGAAGCCGATGGAGCTCAAGTCGCTGAAAGCTCCATGTAAATTGGACGAAGTAGGAATAAATCGCCTGACAGCATCACTAAATAACTTTAAGTCCAGCTGTCCCTGGCTGGAAATTGGGTTTAACTCGACTTGTACTGAAAGCATTTACATGTTGGTGAGCCGGTGGTGGTGGTTTTACATGCACGGAGTCCACAAAAATAGAAAAACCTGACGTATTGAAAAACTGGCTGAAGTTCCTAGGTCTTAAAAGAAGCCCTTCAGCATGGAGCAGGAGCGTTGTCATACAGGGAGAAAAAAAAAAAAGGAAAAAAAAGCAATTCCAGTCTTTCACGCTGCTTGAATAAATCAGATGATGCATTTCTGTGTGCATGCAGGAGTTGATTTATCAGGCAATATCAGTGGCATGGCAAAAAAAATCCCCTATTAAGCTTAGGTATTTGTTTTCCCGTGGTCCATTGCCTTGAAGAAGAATCTCCATTTTTAAACCCTATTGCAAAACTTTCACACATCCGAGCGCTAATATTGGTTTGATAATGTGAAAATAAGTTTGACAAAACAGACGTTAAAACAGATATGAAATGCAATGTTTGTCGGTTGAGTTGTTATCGCTCGTAAATTTGATTCACTGGAGCTCGAGCTTCACAACAGTGCACCGACCAACACGGACTGGTCTTCTGAAAACTCAGCCATCACAATGTTCATCTTGATTAATTCAAAAAAAGTCCAGCTAATAAAATATCAGTATTAGAAGTGACCAAGCTTTTCCTCAAAAATAGCATCTAATTGTCCTGAATATACATGTACACACTTTTTTTTCAAGGCTCTTGGCTAGAATGTAGCTCCAAACACCTTGGAAAATGTGTTAGATTTTTTTTTTTTTTTTTTTTTCTCTTGATTTAGGATGCTGTCTCTTCCTACAGTCCCAGACTGACTCAGTGATGTTGATATGATGGCTCTGGGAGGTTGGACTGTGCCATCTGTTGCAGTCCTCCTTGTTCTTTTTTGTCACTGATGATATTTCATCATGGGTGTGGAAGTGTACGGACTGAATTTTTGATGAATCACATGGTCTGTCTGATAGTTATGCATGACAGATAGGTGGACACACTGACACAGTGTTTTACTTGTGTAATTAGTTGCTGTACAGTGTTGTTAAAACGAAAACCCTGCCGCTCGCGGGCACCCACGGCAAGCTGCAAAAACAACAATAACCATCTGTAGCTGTAGCCCATGGTGTTAAAAATACATTATACACATTACATATTGTATTTGCAGTCAGTCGTCAGTCAAGTCAGTCCCTGTAGGAAGTCTAGTTGAAAAATCAGTGACCTTGAGAAAGCAGTCTTGAGAACAGTCTGTGCCTCCTACTGCTGTTTTGACAAGTGAAGCCCAATCAGACATGTTGGCTCAGGTTCTTTTTCCTCACCCTCTGGTGGCCATGCGGGGGTCACAGGGTGTGTGCAAGAAAGAAAAGATATGGAGACTGAAATTTATGGAGAGGGAGAGACCAGCGTTAGGGGGCATTGTGGATCATCCTGCGTGAGTATTATTCTTAAGGGTGACGTTCACTTTTAGTTGTGTGTATGGGCTTGTTTGGGGGCAAGATGTGGTGTGTTTCAGTGCCTGGATGTCTATCTGGGTGTCGGGGGCATCTATTCACAACTGGTGATAGTGGCATGATGAGAGACAGCCAGGGGCCTTAGGACCCTAGGATATAAAGACCCGTGACACATCTCCCTTCAGGTATGTGTGTCAGAGAGGGACACCCGCATTTATATGTGTCTCGCATTCCTTTGTGGCGTGTGTGTGTGTGTGTGTGTTTGTATGTGTGTGCATTGCTGTAGTGTCAGCAGGCTGCAATACTAACTAGCACCAGAGGGAGACATTGGGTACTTTTTTTGTCAGAGACTCCCTGACTTTCTTGACCTATGCTGTTATAAAAAAAAAATAAAAAAAAAAGAAAGAAAGTGAGAAGGGGAGACAGCAAATAAAGAAAGAAAGATACAACATAGAGAGAAAGATTTTCACACAGATGAGGAGAAAACGAAGGAGAAGCTAGTTGGGCTGACAGATCACAGGGAGCCTTGGAGCTGGGCCCAGTTGTCCTCTGTGTGTGGTTGGCTTGGGGGTAGGTGATGTCAACCCCTGACAGGTAATTTGGTCTGAGCCGGGCTCCCTGGGGCCAAAAATACACGTACACTTACCCAACACACACGCAATCACACTTTTGTATGTGAACACATGCACATGTTCACAAACCTGGCTCGAAACCCCAGAGCTACTCTATATTTGGGCACTCGCTTCAAAAGGACATTCGGAAGGAACACATGCAATGATGTCAAGTGTCTCACAACAGATCAAGAGGTCCAGTTCTGAGATTTAAAAACAAACTAAAGAAATATAACCCACTAATGTGAAAGGTTCACGTTCACACATCTCGATCAAGAGGATGCTTCTGTTTACATCAGCACATCCTTAAATGACGTCTCATTCAACAACCTTAGGTAACTAGAAAGTATTTCTGTATGTATTATTTGTTGCACTTACTTCACAAATACAGACTTTGATTTAAAATGTATAAGCAAATGTACATTTCAATAAATAATGATGCTAATCAATTCAATTACTCAGACATTGTGATGGGAGAGGCTATGTGATCCTGGTTTATCTCTTTTTTTGTGATTGCACTTTCATGCCATGTTAACCTACCTGAGCGTTTTACAAATTGATCAACATTTTAACTCTGACTCCCCCCAAAAGGCTCTTTTTGACAGTGAGTCATATGAATTCCTTGTTAGCAATGGATTATTAAGTAAAAAGAATCTTCTGCCTTTTTCAAAATGAATGCTCCTACTTTTTTTTCCACTAATGCTCTCAGATTCAGGATGAGCTCGTATTTGCATGAAAAGGCATAATATCTCATTCTTTGCACAAGACATTTTCCTGTGTTGAGTTGTGAATGAAATACAGAATGTAGGCTTATGCTATTTACAAATGACTATGTAGACATCGTTCCAGTGATTTTCAGCTCACAAATAAGTCGTCTCAGTGCTTGGCAAATGACTTTTTTTGGGGCAAAAGAAAGTCGCATATCACTCAATTTATACAACCTTGTGAATTGAAAGGGTAAATCGTATCGGACCAATGCTTATTATCTGCATGAAAGGCAGTCAATAAATTCTCAAGGTGGAGAATACATACAGAACATACAGCGCGTGATTGTAAACCTTTACACAGGAACAATACCCTTGCCCGGAATGCGTTGGCCAGATTATGCAGTCTGTTAGCCAATTACTGTGTGAGACACAGCATCAAAAACTGGGGTGCTCACCTTGCCTGCCCCAGCTGTCCCCAATAATCCCCAGTGTTTTGTGTTTGAAGGCTGGCGAGGACATGTCATCTGGCAGGCTGGCTTGATCAGTTACCTCCATGTTGGCTGGGACGCTTGCAAGTTGGCTTTCAGCCACCAAATCAACATAAGGAGACTCTTAATGGCCTTGGTTAATGTTCAGTACGACATTAAACAACACTTTTGAAACGAACAGAGGCTAACGTCGCATTTATTTTTCTCACCTTTTTGTACTTAAAGCAGAACGCCGTATGCATGTTGGACGCGGAAAGTGGAAAAATACAATAAATAAGCCTACTCTTATGTGGTTTTTCTACTTGTCCGTGCGTTAAAAAAACAAACAAACAATCTAAGTGATACACATGTATATTTCAAAGTTAATCAAATTTCCTTTGAACAAACCAGGAGGCGGGAGAGTGGTTCCAAAGTATGTTACAGGAGAAAAAAGCCACTGATATGATGTTAACACCGTCTTTACAGTGCTCTTGCATCTCTCTCTCTCTCTCACAGTAGACCTGAATCCCCTCGGTGGGCTGTAGATGTGAAAACATGTCAACACAGTGGTTGGCCTGGTCAGCGCTGATTTGGCCTCACTGGACTCACTAACTGCCTAGTTTATATCTGTCTGTTTGCTACTTGGATAAATTTGGCCTGTCTTGACTGTGGCCTGTCTGTCCACTGTCCAATTATTTTCCACAGGCCGGGACCCCCTGAACTCTTTCCTTCGAGGAGAGACATGTAGATCCCATGTGTGCTGTAGCAGTGTCACTGAAGGTTGGCCCGGTCAGCGCTGCCTCAATAAGGCCCGGGTATCTGCCTGTATGTGGCTGGGTTGGCTTGTTTCACAAGGTCTATATGAACAGTTGTAGACAAACACATACCAGAACGGCACAATAGGTCGATATCCACGGACTCACAGGACACCATATACTGTGCTCCCTCCAGAGACACAATATCGCCTAAACAACAGAAGACATTAAATGTACTGGTGGAGAATGCTGACCACTGAAACAAGCAAAAGCAAAAAAATTTTTTTAATGTTGCCTAGTTTGCTGTTTAGTTATACTTAAGCGTCAAACTTGTTACAATGGCCGAATGCACTACAATCTCTTCCCCTCTGTTGTTTGCATAAGCACATCTGTGTCATGCACAGCTTACGTCTCTCTCTCTCTCTCTCTTACAAGTTCTACTGAGGGACTGATTGTCCAGTTCCATCTTAGCTGGACAATCTGAGCTGACACAGTCGTACTTGTGTATCCAAGTATTTAGAGTTGACATTTTTCAGAAATTGTTGTTTATGAGTATAATGTTAGCTTCTTTCAGTCTTTTCAGACTCCAGTTCTGAAATGTCTTCATGTTGTTATTAGCAATATCACAGTAATTCAATGTCATTTTTGCATCACAATGTCATTGTTGTTAAATTTATTTGGCGAACTGAAGGTGATTGAGCTTGTTTGCCTTGTGTTAGTAAGATTAGGTCAGCTGCTATATGGTTAACATGAGTGAAAACTTGCATGGTTGCATTAAGGGAGCATAAATGATACTCCACTGGCTGCAGTAATCAAATCTGAAAATAACCGATTGCTTTTTTTTCATGACAGAAATTGCAAAGCACTTGCTTTAAGCAGGCCTTTATTGTATAAACGGTAGCTTCCTGACAGTTCTGGGTTTGTTATCGTAACGTACCGACCCGTGAATCCCGTTAGAACAAAAGAAGATGAGAGGAAACGAGTACTTAGAGTATCAGTTGTGTCAGTGAAGAAGACAACATGTCGAGAATAAAGACAGTCGAGACAACAGGCAGAAATGAAGGGAAAAAAAACAAAAAAACAGGCTTAGAGCCAAAAAGTCATCTCTCACATATATAAACATCACATTCATTACAATATCAGTCCAAACACAAGGCGGTTTCAAAAATAAAACACATTAGCCTATTGCTCACTTTACAAATTTAGCACGGAGTAGCACGGCGTGCCTCGAAACGCTGCAGGAAAAGCTTAATGACGATCAGCCAAGAGGCCCAGTGACTAAATTATTTGTGACACAACTAAAATGTAAGTTAGCCCAACTTTTTTCGGGTCATAGATATGAAAATGACAGATCTAAAAACCATTGGCGCCCCAGACAAATCTCTCATGAGTACACATGAACAATATGGCTCGTCATCAAGGAGATTTCTGTGTGCAAAGTCTGGCTCGTGTTGTTCCTGCGGGTGTTTTCGGGGTTGTTTTTGACGCAACGGTTTGATTTTCGTTGGGGTATGAAGAATTACTTTGGTTTGTGTGTCCCCACTCCTTCGGAATTATTCTTGTCTGGGAGTGAATGAAATCTATTACTTCTTAGCTGTGATTGAAGCTGCTTCACCAGCTGCACAGTTGAATCATGGATTTGTCGTTTTATGCAAAAATACAAGCGTCTACACTCACGCATTGAAAGCAAAACAATATTTGGTTGAATTGAGGACTTATTATTTATTTTTAGATTTAAACATAGTTCATTCAAACGTATGTGTAATGCTTCCACAATACATTTGGTTTTGATAATGTGTTTTTTTAATTAAGTGAATCGTTTACACTGCACTTATTCATTATTCATCATGATTTCTTCAAGTTTTGGTGTGAGAATTTGGTAACAAATACATCTTTCACGGATGTTTCACATTATGTCGGAGAAAACACACAGCCATTTACAGAATTCTACCCTGCTTCTATTTGAAGATGGGCAAGAAGTTACCGATGCGAGTATGCAAGTAACTTAGGGGACATTCTTCCAGCTCGGGCTTCAAAACTTTGTCTTGGTAGTTGATTATTGAAAAAAAAAAACATTGAATAGACTAATAAACTTGGTAATTAAACTGTTTGATTATCATACATTTCTTATGCAGCAACTTTTAAATTTAAAATAATCTTTCAAATAAAGTGTGAAGTTTGAATTATGTGTAATTAACAATAAAGAAGAAATTATGGATCGTTTTTTTTATTAATAAAAGAAAACCTTTCTGCTACAGTTTTTTGGAATGTGAGATATAAAAAACCCAAGAGGACTTTAAAGATAATCAAAGAAAAATAAATGTAATTGAAACTTGTGAAACACAGCGAGTCAAGAGTGCCACCTATTTCATCAAAGTGTAGCCCTCATTATTCATGTTTGCCTGTTTGTACAAGTAAATACATAAATACATATAGTATTTACAAACGAAAAAAAACCAAAACACAAATTACAATAGTTTCAAAAATGTACCTTATTCCTGCCATATTGTGAAATGGTCCAAATATATATATTAAAAAAAAAAGGTTCTTCTGATCATTGTTTCATGATTCTATTATTAATTATAATATTATTTACTTGTTGCTGATTGTATTTTGCACAATTCCCAATAGAAAAGAGCTTTCCTCTACTTTGAAAGACATGTCTGGTGATGACAAACATTTGACAGTTAAATCTTTGAACTTCTGGTTACAGTGTTGACTACGCTTCTGATAATGTTGTGTATAAAAAAATTATAGGTATACAGGTGCCATGGACCACCCATATAAATGTTTATACTTCTATATGCCCTCGAGAAATAAAGTCGGCGACAATGACCCAGATTAGAGGCCTGTTCCACGAACGGAACTGAGTTTATTTCACCTGAAAAGAGGAAAATTATATAATTTCTGTAAGTTCAACCTGAGACTGAGGGCGAACTCCAGTCAGGTTTTATTGACTGGTGCCGCAGTGAAAATATATTTTGTATTATTCAGAGCCATTTCCATTTCCAGATGACTTTTTCATTTCAATTCATTTCGAGATTTCTCTAATCTGATCAGTCTTTACACTTGACACGTAACCCCTGCTGTGAATGTTTGCCCGCATCCGAGCAAACTGTGTTCCTCTCTGTTTTATCTGGCAATAACGCTGATGCAAAGAACGTCTGTAAGCAATCGAGAAAGGCTTCATTTGCTCAAAAAAAAACTAACCAAAAAAAAAAGGCTTTTGAAGATGTTTTGGAGAAGGTTTGGACACATGCGGAGGAGAGATAGGGGATACATTTTTACAAAAGCTGGTAAAATGAGAAGAGAACGACCTCAAAGCAGAGTCATGGATGAGGTGCTGGCTGATATGGAGAAGGTTGGTGAAACAGTTAGAGGAGGCAGTGGATATAGTGAAATGAGCGAAGGGGATCCACTGCGACTGGGAGTACGCGACAGACGAAGAGTAATGCTCGTGATACAACGGTTTAGCGACCTGACACTGACATTAGTGAATTACTTTCAGGATTTCACAGTGTGAATTAATGGCCAATGAAATGCACGTCCATAATATTTCCTCCACAGGTTCAATGACACCGTCTCCTTTTCTGCTTTGTACCCAAAATGTAGTCGGATTCACCCGATGAGTGCATCAGAATTTCTTGCTCCAGCAGGGTGGAGTATGCAGATCTCATTTTGTTGCTAGTTGCCATGGTGAATCATAATATCTGGGCTCCAAATGATATGGGCTTTTTTCTAGTCATCATGCACACAGTAAACCCAGATAAAACTAACTCTACTCAGCTGTGTTTGAAACCAAACACTCAGGAGTTTGAGAACAAACTCGGCGTGTTTAACCTCCTTTGGGAAACAGGCCCCCCCAGGTTTTCAGTTGGTCGATAACTCAATCACTTTTTTTTTGTGTGTATGACGACACCACCAACGCACCTGGCCACGCCTCGTGACAAGACAAACACACCAACGGGTGCGTAGATGTGCTAAAGTGTATTTGCCGCTTAAGCAATGTGGGGCCAGACTGGAAGACGCCAACTGCTTCGGTTCTTCCGTTGAGCTTTGCGCCGCTCTGGATCAGGCGTGAAATGAAGCCATTGTGAAGTGTTGGTATAAGGATGTGTTGAGAGTGCGCTGAGCATTATGTCGTGTTTTTAAATGAATTTTCTGTAGGTTGGGTAAAGAACATTTGCTGGTGGTATTTTTACATGTGACAATGGGGAATTTGCACATTTTTGCATTTGTGGGTAGGTGTTTCAGTGGTGTCATCACAAAGAAAAGTCAAGCATTATTACATTATCTCATTATTGAATCCACCCATGACTCTCTCTCTCTCTCTCTCTCTCTCTCTCTCTCTTTTCCTCTCTTCATTTCTCTCTCTGCGTTACCCTCCCTCCACACCTCCACACACATCCTCTATCCTCGAATTCCCCTGGTGGCAGCCAAGGCTCTAACTGAAAAGCTTCAAGGGAGACAGAGAGAAAGAGAGAGGCAAGAGAGAGAGGGAGGTAGAGAGAGGCAGCGATATACGTAAACGGGGGGGGGGGGGGGGGGGGATCTGGCACAGAAGTACATTGTTTTCGCTCTTTGCCATGTTTCCTATTTTCACTTTCCTTCCTCCCCTTGTCCCCCTCCCCTCCCCGCTGCTCCCTCCTTCTGCCTTGCTTTTTAGTCTGCGGCGCTCCAGGCAGATCAAAATTCAACTCACTGATGTGTGACTAACGTTAGGACACACAATACGCAGCCACAAACTCTTTGATCATAATTCCATTTAACAGTGAAAATGTACGCAGCAAATAAAGAATGAGAAAGAAAGACGGGGGGGGAAGGGGAGGGAGGGAAAAAAAAACAAAAAAAAAAAACAGGGAAATTATTGTGCTTGTTACTCTGTCTTCATGCCCCATCAAGCTTGAGACAGTCGGCTAAATGTCAAGAAGAAGA